>NC_081406.1:515011290-515336290 GCF_030272615.1 Cryptomeria japonica
TGCAGATACTGATGAGCCTAGGACTGTCAAAGAAGCTATTAAGATGTTTGATTCATATTCCTGGTTGGAAGCCATGAATGATGAAATGTCATCATTGGATAAAAATGGAACTTGGGATTTGGTGCCATTGCCTAAAGGCAAAAAGCATGTAGGCTGCAAGTGGGTATTCAAAAAGAAGTATGGTCTAGATGGCAACATTGACAAGTACAAAGCAAGACTGGTTGCAAAAGAAGTATGGTCCAGATGGCAACATTGACAAGTACAAAGCAAGACTGGTTGCAAAGGGGTATTCTCAAAAGGAAGGTATTGACTATGGAGAGATCTTTTCTCCTATGGCTAAGTTGACATCTATCAGATTTCTCTTGTCACTTGCAGCAACATATGATTGGGAGATTGAGTAGATGGATGTGAAGACAACATTTCTTCATGGTGATCTTGAAGAAGAAATTTGTATGTCTTAGCCTAAGCACTTTGTGGAAAAAGGTAAAGAAAATTTGGTATGCAGACTCAAGAAGTCTCTGTATGGTTTGAAACAGTCTCCCAGAATGTGGTATCAAAGGTATGATACATTTGTTTTGTCCTTGGGATTTGTAAGATCAAAAGTTGATCATTGTGTTTACTACAAAACTGAAGGTGATAGGATTCTTATCATATCTTTGTATGTAGATGACATGTTGTTCATAGGAAATACAAAAGGTATGATCTCAAATTTAAAATCTTAGTTATCTATGAAATTTGAAATGAAGGACTTAGGAGCAACAAATTACATTCTGGGAATGGAGATCAAAAGGAATAGATCTAAGAGGAAACTTTGGCTCAGCGAGAGAAAGTATATAACCAATGTTCCTGATAGATTTCATATGTCTGACTGTAAATCACAGGTTGTTCCCATCTTGCAGGGAAGGAACTAAGTTGTTTGTGCTTGACAGTCTGGAATATCTAAAAGAGATAGAAGACATGAAAATTGTACCTTATGCAAGTGCTATTGGTAGTTTTATGTATGCTATGGTCTGTACAAGACCAGACATTGCCCAACTAGTGGGAGTACTTAACAAGTTTATGTCGAATCTGGGAAGGCTGCATTGGGATGCTGTAAAGAGGGTGTTTAGATATTTGAAGGGAACTTTAGATTTTGCTTTGTGCTATCATGGTCATTCTGATGATTCAATGAAAACTCTCAGCGTATGTGGTTTTGTGGATTCTGATTGGGCAGGAGACATAGACAATAGAAGATCCACCAGTGGATATGTTTTTGTCATGAATGGTGGAGAAATTAGCTGGATGAGAAAGCGACAATCTATAGTCGCTTTGTCCACTACATAGGAAAAATACATGGCGGCCACACATGCTTGTAAAGAAGTTGTCTGGCTTAGGCATTTGAGTTCAGATATTGGTTTTGATGCAGGGTAGGTTGAAATTTGGAGTGACAGACATAGTGCCATATGTTTGGTGAAGAATCCTACTTTCCATGCCAGATCAAAGCATATTGATTTTCAGTATCACTTTATTCGTGACATGGTGGAAGATGGAAAAGTTTATCTTAACAAGGTAGACACTTTGGAAAATGTTGCAGATGCCTTGACAAAACTTGTGACCACTCACAAGTTTAGGTGGTGTTCTAATTCTATGGGTCTTGATACCCATGTTTCTCAGTAATGTCTGGAATGGTAATCGGTCCAGTGAATTCCTCGCTAAGTGGGAGTTTGTTGGAAGTGTGCCTCGAATTAAGTTGACTTGTGTTTAGACTAATCAAAGTAACCTATCCCGATGGAACCCTCTTCCTATGATCGGCTATCGCGTGAGCAAGTCTGAGTTGATCCAATGGTGGTCGCTAGGTCACGATGGGAAAATGCTCGTTAGAATATCCATCATGACCCAACGACAAAGAAGTGTTTCATTTGGGGCAGCTAGTGAGGTTGTGCTAAGGTGGTAGGATAGGGACTCCAGAGCCAATCAGGAAGTGACATGTGCCATAAGTGAGCGGCCCAGGTGAGATAAGGGTCATGCAAATCAAGAAGATCCAATGACAGATCGGAGGAAATCAACAGTGGAGTAAAATTACGGGACTATCAGCGGCTATCGCTGTACTGAGGTTGTGAGGTGCCCAAAATTTTATCCCTCACGACATGGTGACCAAGTGGTGGGAATCGGCAGGAGAGCGAATAAGGTAAGTTAAAGGCCAAGCATATCACAGATGATCAGACAACAATCGTAGAAGATCCAACAGTGGTCGCCAGGTCGCAATGGGAAATTGCTCGTTAGACTTTCCATTGTGACTTAGTGACAAAGAAGAGTTTCATTCTGAGTGGTTAGTGAGGTTGTGCTAAGGTGGCAGGGTAGGGATCCTAGAGCCAAATAGGTGGTACCACGTGGTGGAGTCGCATTAGTAGAGTCACTGGTTCATCGAGAGATCATAACAATGCTTTTGTGGTCTTTCTGATGGTCAATGGAGTAGAGACTGACTACGAGTGTGCACTCGAACTGGAGTCCAAAGATAAACACTTGGACATTGAAGATGGTCTTGTTGGTGTATATGAATACAAACTGACCTGACTTCCTGATGCATGTGGGATATTGTATTTCTCGTGAATGTAGACCGACGCAGATGGTTAGACTTCAAACCATTGGTGCAGTTGCTCAGATGAACTGTCGACAATCTGATATATGTAGCCACTGGATAAATATGGTGAATGATACTGATATCTGGGATCTGATTGTAGTGTCCAAATCATGAGAATGTGAAAACAAATACTTGTAGTTGCAGACTGAAACTTTATTGTAAATTCATTTACTGGAAATAAAGTGTTTCAACTGTTGGTGGTGGGTTTTTTCCTGAAAGGGTTTTCCCATATAATTCTTGGCGTTCTATCTCTATTTTGATTGTATGTGTTTTGTCTATGTTATTCTTAATGTTCTGTAAAAGTTTTAAATTGCATTCTTGCATGATCTTCCCTGTTAATTGACATTAGGAAGGCATTTCCACACTGTGCTTTCCTTACATCCTCCTTATGATGGACCTAGTCTTCTTCCTACACCTAATATTCCTCCTTTCTATGGTGTAGTTCCACCTCCATCCTCTTATCAAGAGAAGAGGCATTCTTCTCCTCCTGTTCAACCAAAAAGACCTCAACCTAAACCTTCAACTATCATGGAGAGTAACATTTCTACTTTTTCAAGTGTTCCTCCTCCTTCTTAGCCTTCCACTAAGACTCAATGGAATCATTGTGCAAGAGAACACAGACAAAGACGTCGTGTTTGAGCTCGTGAAGCTATCCCTTAAAATATTCAATCTCCTCAGACTCCGATAGTTGACATGATTCCCTTTTCTCCCAAGCAAGATGTTCAACCTACATCTTCACATCATAAGTTGCACAAAACATGTGATGGTTTTACTCCTATTCATGTTCTTGCTCCTCTTTCTCTAAACTTTGATGAAGAAATGGGTGAAAAAGTTATTCATAATAGCAATACAACTCCTAGTGCTTCTGATAGTGAGTATGAATATGTTGATGTGGACAAGCATTTATCAGATGAATTTTCAACAAACCTTAATCCTAGCTCCTAGAATCGAACAAAGTGACTTACAACATGAGCATAGTCCTTGTTTGGATCTTGTGATAGATCCATCTATTGTGCTCAATGTCGCTCCTCTGACGTGTTGCGCGCCTTCCTGAAATAGTGATAAGCAAGATTGGGAGGCGGATGTCGTGCTCAATTAGCAATATTAGCACTGTAGATCTTCTCTCTTTCTCCTTTCTTGCTCTATTGTGACCGTTCTTCTATGTGTATCCCTGTTCTTGTATTGTTCCCTTAGCGTCTACTTGGGGATGATGCAAAGCATTGAGATCTTTTCTTTGTCTCTTTCATGTTGACTCAAAAGACATCCTCTCTTCCCTTTCTTCTAAGGTAGTGTCCTTCTCTGGGGAATGGTGATTATTATATGCACATATACATACATGATATACATGAGTTATCATACAACATACTGACCCCAAGGAAAGCAACACTACCTCATGTTTTTTATTCATTATCCTTCAGCCTCTTCCTCGATTGGGGGCTAAATCCTTGTGATAACTTCCTCCCTCTCTTCTCTATCTCTTGGGTGTATCTTACCTTAAAGCAATCACTCCTGATAAGGTGCACATGATTGCTTTAACGTGGGGGCATACACTCCACTCATATTTTCCTTCTTGATACTTAGAATTACTTAGTGAACTTTGTTTTGCTTTGTAATCTTTGGTATTCTTGCTTTCATGACTCATAGTGAAGGGAAGTTTGCTACTTGCAGTCATGGTTCTCCCCTTCTCGATCTTCCCTTTTACTTTGTCAATCGAAGTCGTAAGATCCTAAGTCCACCAGGGGCTTGGATCATCTTACCTCCTTGATGTGGTAAAAGTCTTTCAATCTTGTTTCCTTGTACTTTACTGGCAGTATTGGCGTACACTTATACTCCAGCTAAAGTGGGGGCTAAATGTAGTGTCATAAAATTGTGACCCTAGCAATTTTTGACTGCATTAGGGTCCTCACGCATACAAGATTTAATCCTCTAGCCTGATTGGAGACTGAAGACTGCTCAACCCTCAGAATTGATAATATGATGAAACTATAAAGATCCGATCAACAACTGAGAGGGGGGTGAATCAATAGTTGGAAAATAAACTAAATTTTCACCAAACTCATTTTCAACTCAAAATTAACTCACAAATTTTATCGGTTTAGTCACATTAACAAATTTGCAACTGCACTATTAAACCTTATTGATTGACCTAATACTTCAGTGAAATAATGCAACAGATCTTAAACTTAAATATCCTTTGACCAAAACCTTAAATGACATCACTAATATGAATAATAACATATTTCAAATCATTTCCAATCATTTAGTTATATATATGAAGATTTACCAATCATTCATATCAACCATACCAAAAACACATCCACAAAATCATTCACCACTTGACACAATGATTTTTCACGTGGAAACCCAAATGGGAAAAACCATAGTGAGGATGAATACCCACACGTATTTTGAACTCTTCTGAAGTTTGCCCTATTAGGAGCCAAGCTTGGTTAGAAGCTTATACAAGAATGTTATGTTAGGAACATATCTGGTTAAGGACCACCCGGTTAAGGGATTGACTACAAATACCTTGTTAAAGGTAACCTCAGTGGAGGATTTCAAATCCAAGCTAATGGATCACTTGGTTAGAGGATTTTAACAACAAGCATGTTAGAGCTTACCCTGTGAGGGGATTTCAAATTGTTGTAATGGTTAGAGAACAACAGGTTCTTTGACCGATCTAGAAATAGCACTTCCTTACTGAATCAAATCCATTACCGCTCCTATTTGCCTTCACATCATTCTGCAGACACACCTCCTAGTTCAATAATAGTCACTTTCACACTTAATCAAATTTTCCAACAACACATTCATTCAATCCATTGACGTTATGAACATATACATTAGGTTGGTAACACAACACAAACACTAAAATTCTCATAGAGATTACAAACACATTGGTTCAATCTTGATCGTTAGATTTCATGCAATCAACTTTACATTCTTCTAGGCATGTACAACCACTCCTGGATCATCGCATTTTGAATCTTGTAACACATCACGCATTTGTCACTTCATACTATGAATTTGATAATTCTCAAGATAAACAATTATCTTTACGCACCAAAACTATCTCGAAACTCATCACGTGCAACATGATTTCATGGCATATTCATTACTAATCATCATTTGGTCATAAATCATCACAACCGATCTCCAAGCTTCATCGGTTAGGGTTCTGCTTCTCAACTGGATATGGTTACCGGTTGATCTTCACAACTTCATTACTAGTTGCATTACTACTTCATTACCGGTTGCTATTGATATCAATGACAACATTGTACTTCTTCAATGCAATCTTCATGCAATGCCAACATTCTCCCCCTTTGGCATTGATGGCAATACAAATATCAATACCAATTGATTGTCATGATTGAGAGTAAAACATATACACAGGTATAGGAATCTTGATTTACATTTTTCAACATAAACTATCCTTCAACTGTATCTTCATGTCTTCAACTGGTAACTAGTCTACAATCTCTCTTCCCTCCTTAACATATTCAATCATATAATTTTCTCCCCCTTTGACAACAATGCCAAAGTGAAGGTAAACCATTCTGTGTCTTATCCATGCTTCACCGGTCTATAATTAGTTGCCCCCCCTTTGTAGTAGCTCCATTCTTCACCAATCCTTCTTCAATATTTTCAATAAGCTCCAGGATTGATGTCTTCTATATCTGCTTAATTGACTTCATGTAGGGGTACAACCCCTAACTCACCTCTGAGATATTCAAATTTAGCCTTAGGTAGAGGCTTAGTAAAAATATCTGCTAGTTGTTCTTTAGTGGAAACATTCTCCAGTGATACATCTTTTCTTTGAACTTTCTCTCTCAGGAAATGATAGTTCAGCTCTATATGCTTTGTCCTAGCATGCAACATCGTATTTTTAGAAATATTTATAGCACTTGTGTTATCACAAAAAAATCTTACCGGTTCTGATATCTTTAGCTCGAAACCTTCCAATATGTGTTTCATCCAAATTGCTTGTGTACAATTCATGTAAGTTGCAACATACGAGGCTTCTGATGTTGATTGAGAGATACAACTCTATTTCTTGTTGCTCCAAGACACTAATCTGCCTCCAAAAAAAAGTGCTCCTCCTGTTGTACTTTTCCTGTCATCAATATCGCTATTGGTTAATGAAGGCAGAATATCTACCGAGTGAAGTTTAGTATTTACCGAGTTGCAATCGAGTAATAACAGAATACATTAAATGGTTACATGTGTTATTTAATGAAGGAAGCTAATGAGCTGGAACTGATTAAATGATTGGTATGCCATGAATGAAGTTTGTTAAAGAATCTATGGCAAAGGAAAATCGCCAGGAAGATCTACAACTTATATTGAACCGCAATACCCTAGCACAAGTTCCAAGAAATGTATGCAAGTTCCAAGGCGGGGTAAAACATTTTCAGATCGAAGGATACATTGAACTTGGTCAAAGTTTGAAGATCTGATGGCTATGATTGATCATGGGAAATGTGATCAAGGAGATTAAGTGGTTGACAAATTGTTTATAAATAGGGAACTATTGATAAACAATGTATGTGGGCAAATGTATGCATAGGGATGCTACATAGTGATTACCGAGCACAGAAGCTTGAAGATCTATTTTGAATAACAGAGTATAGAGCCCAACAGATGGACAAGATTAGTTCTATGTCTATATTGTATTAAGCAAATAAGAATCTGCATTAGCATTTTAGATGTGAAGTTGCAGATAGATTTTTATTACTGTTATTTTGTGAAAGTGATAGAAAATCTCTTAACCAAGTGGACTTAACAGTCTTATTTGTAAAACCCTCTAGCAAGGTGACATTCTAATTGAGTGTTTGAAATCCTTTAACAAGGTCACCTCTAACAAGGTGAAGATCCTAACAGATATGAGGGAAATCCCTTAACCGGGTCACATCTAGCAATGTGTTTGTAATCTTTAACAGGATTTTCTTTTAACCGAGCATACTCTAGAAGAGTATATTTCTTAGTGAATCTGAAATCCCACAGTGGTTATTCCCTATTTGGGTTTCCACATTAAATATGGTGTTATGAGTGTTATGATGTTTATATGCTTTTGAGTTTGCATGTTTAGCAGTTTTGGTTATATTACTGAAGTATATGTTACTGAGGTTGAATCTGATGTTTTTATGGAAGATTAAGTTTGTATGAATCACCCCCCCCCTCTCATCTTATTAGCTTGGCATCTGTACTTATCTTTAAGTATCAAAACTATCAATTGGTATCAGAGCTTTGGACTCTGGAAGGAAAAGTTTAAAGGTACTTGAGGAAAAGACGCAAAGATGTATAAGAGGGATGCATCGAAGCTGAACAAGTCAAGTTTCTCTACATGGCAGAAAAGGATGAAGTTGCACCTATCACGAGTTGGAGAATATGTTGTATATTATCTGGAGAATGATTTCATCACACCAAGCACCTATCCATTTACAATGGAAGAGATAAAAGCAAAGAAAGAACATATCCAAGCAATTAATGAAATAACATCTGCATTGACCGATTTAGAGTTTAATGACCTAGAAGGCTGCAATGATGCAAAGACAATGTGGGACAAGCTCATATCTGTGTATGGAGGAGATGAACATGTTCAAAGAGCAAAAGTGGATATTCTAAGAGGACAACTTGAATCTATGAGGATGAATGAAGGTTAGAACATAACCTAGTATAGTACAAGACTAAAGGAGATTCTCAATCAAATCAAAGGAGCAGGTGGAATCATTGAAGAAAAGGATATAACAAGTAAGTTGTTAAGAACCCTTCTACCAACTTATGCAATCCGAGTCTCTGCAATCAATGAATTGAGATCTGTACCTAATATGCCAGTTTCTTTAGATGCTACTATTGGTAAGCTACATGCATTTGAGTTAAGTAACTTTGATAACAGTGGGTCATTGGTAAATAAAGTTGAATTTGCATTTAGTTCTTTTCATATTGGTGAATCTGATGATTACAATGATAGAATGAGTAAGTACACTAAAGGAGATCATAGTGGAGCAAGTGAAAGATTTCATAAGAACATGGAAGAAGTACACAAACTGTATGAGGAAATCAGAAAGCAGAAAGAGTTTGAAGCACTATTAGCCAGAAGGTTACCAAGAGGCAAAGGTAATTATAAAGGAAAACTGCCTTTGAAATGTTTCAATTGTGATAAGATAGGACATATGGCTTCTAACTATCCTGACAAAGACTCTACTGAAAAGAGAGATTACCGAGATGATAGATAGAAAGATAATCATTACAAAGGACACCGAGACTTCAGAAGAAGAGATAGAAAGTCATGCTTAATAGCCGATGAGGAATCCAATGATGATAAATCAGATGAAACTGATACAAAGGAAGTAGTTTATGTGGCTATCAAAGATGGATCAGATGAAGAAAGGTATGAAGAAAAATCCCTTATATCTCACATAAATACTAATGATTCTTGGATCATAGATAGTGGATGCTCACATCATATGACAGGTTATAAACACAAGTTTGTTATGTTAGAAGACTATGATGGAGGCTATGTAAGATTTGGTAATGATGCACCATGTCTGATAAGAGGTAAAGGATCCATAATCCTTCTTGACAATGCAAGATGCAATGATGTTTATTGGGTTGAAGGTTTGAAATACAATTTGTTGAGTGTAGCACAACTAAACAATATAGGATACCGAATAGAATTTCAGAAAGGAATTGTCAAAGTACATGAGAAGAATGGAAAGTTAGCTCCTACCAGGACACAAACAAAAGGTAACACATTTCACTTTGACTCAACTCGAAATAAGTATCTGTATGCAAAGATAGATGATACCTAGTTATGGCATAAAAGGTTTTGTCATGTAAATTTTGATAATCTGGTCAAAATAAGCAAGAAGCACTGAGTAAGAGGTCTACTGAGTTTGGAAAAGCTTGAGAATGCTATGTGCCGAGGATGCCAAATGGGTAAAATGATAAGATCAAGCTTTACAAGTAAGTCTTACACTTCTAAGGGAATTTTAGATCTTGTGCACACTGATCTTTGTGGTCCTATGAAAGTTTAGAGTTATTATGGTGATAAGTATTTCATATTATTTGGGGATGATTACTCAAGGATGATGTCGGTAATGTTTTTAAAAGAAAAACTACAAGGTTTTCAAATGTTTAAATGGTACAAGGCAAGAGTTGAAAATGAAACAGGAAGACAACTGAAATGTCTTAGATCAGATAGAGGAGGAGAGTTCACATCTGATTAGTTCAACTTATTTTGCAATGATCATGGTATTAAAAGATAGGTCTCTACACTGAGAACTCCACAACAAAATGGAATAGCTGAGAGAAGAAACAAATCTATTGTGGATTGGGCCAGAACCCTGATGATTGAAAAGAAAGTGCCACAAACATTTTGGAGAGAAGCAATAAGCGTTGTAGTTTACACCCTGAACCGAGTACAATTGAAGAAAGGTACTTTGAAGACACCTTATGAAATCTGTTATGACAAGAAACCTAATGTAAGTTATTTTAAAATCTTTGGAAGTAGATGCTATGTACACAAGGATGATAGAAATGGCAAGTTTGATCAGAAAAGTGAAGAAGGAACATTTCTTGGTTATTCTTCTAGAAGTAAAGAATTTAAATGTTTGATCAAATCATCTAACAAAATAGTAGAAAGTGCAAATGTGAAAATTGATGAATTTGCAGAAAGAAATGATGAAGGAAATTCCAAGGAACCAGAAGATTATGATGAATTTGTCTATGTTCAACCAACAAGTCCTACCGAGAAAACTATTGAAGAAAATGAAGAGAATATCTAGTTACTGAGTGATGAAGAAGAACATACAGAGCCTACCAAGCTTGTATTAGCCAAGTATGTCAGGAGACATCTTGCACCAAGTCAGATTATAGGAGACAAGGATGATCCAGTGATGACAAGGAATAAACTGAGATAGAACACATGTCTGATATCTGAATTTGAACCGAGAATAGTGAAAGAGGCATTTAACAATGAAGATTGGGTAAATGCTATGATAGAAGAGATTGATCAAATCAAGAAGAATGACACATGGACACTAATCCCAAGATCGAAGGACAAAAATGTAATCGGTACAAAATGGATTTTCAGAAACAAGTTGAATGAAAAAGGAGAGGTCATTCGAAATAAAACAAGACTAGTTTGCAAAGGTTATGCCCAAGAAGACGGAATTGATTATGGTGAGACTTTTGCACCTGTAGCAAGACTTGAAGGAGTAAGAACATTGTTGGCATATGCTACTTACAAGAATTTCAAGGTATATCAAATGGATGTCAAATCTGCATTTCTGAATGGAATATTAGAAGAAGAAGTTTTTATTGAACAACTTGAAGGATTTGCTGAAGACAATAATAAAGATCAGCTATGTAAATTGAACAAAGCTTTATATGGTTTGAAACAAGCACCTAAAGCATGGTATGAAAGACTGCACTCTTATTTAATCAAGATTGGTTTTATAAGAACAAGTGAAAACATCAATATTTACATGAAGAATGATGAAAATGGAATACTGATCTTAGCCATATTTGTTGATGATATTATATTTTGTGGGAATGACTCTCTATGTAAGAACTGTGGAAATGAAATGAGCAAAGAATTTGGGATGTCATTAATCGGTGAGATAAAGTATTTTATAGGTTTACAGATACTGCAAATGAAAGATGAGATTTTCATTACTCAATCCAAATACATAAAGGAAATCTTGAAGAAATTTGGAATGGAGGATTCAAAACTAGTAAGTACTCCTATGACTACCAACTATAAACTATCAAAGAATGATGAATCTGCATCTGTTGATGAGACACTTTACCGATCCATGATTGGAAAGTTACAATATGTTGTTCACAGTAGGCCAGACATAGCACATGCAATAGGTATAGTTGCAAGATTCTCTGCAGATCCTAAGGAAACACACATGATAGAAATCAAGAGAATTTTTAGATACTTGAAAGGCATTAAGGATTATGGCTTAGTATATTAGAAAAGAAATGACTTTGATTTAAAAGTTTATACTGATGCTGACTGGGTAGGCAACATTGATGACAGGAAAAGCACAAGTGGAGGAGCTTTATTTTTAGGAGAAAGACTAGTGAGTTGGCTTAGCAAGAAACAAGGATGTGTTTCACAGTCAACAACAGGAGCTGAATACGTTGCTGCAGCATTGAACTGTACCAACATAGCATGGATCAAACAACTATTGGAAGGTATAAATGAGAAAGTTACCAAGCCAGTAACTATATTTTGTGACAATACTAGTGCCATTAACATTTCAAAGAATCCTGTTATGCACTCTAAGACAAAGCACATCTCTATCAAATATCAATATCTTAGAGAAGAAGCTCAAGAGAAGAAAGTGGTGTTGGAGTATGTTAGCACAAAGGAACAAATAGCAGATATCTTCACCAAGCCACTACCAAGGGACACTTTTGAGTATCTCAGAAGTAAGTTAGGGGTCCTACTCCTATCTTCTACTCACTAACCGAGTTTGGTGAAAGCATCAATTCGATGACTCTACAGAATATCTTTTAGGAGTTGATGCTGATTAACACACTTTAGGATATTTTCTAAAGGTGTGCAAGAAACAATACAAGAAACAATACAGGGAACAAGAATTGAAGACATTAATGCTCTGACTGAGACTAAGTTGACACATAACTGTGGGAAATCACTTCATACGGAAGAAATTATGTTTTAGTTCTTTACTTTTTGGCATTGTTGTCAAAGGGGGAGAAGACAATAGAAAAATGAAGAAGACATAAGAGAAGAGGAGAAGACTAATGTATGGGGGAGAATTCTGATGACAAAAGGAGAGCATTTTAGCATTTTAGAATCTCATAGCAATCTGAATCAATTAGGTCAAATCAATTGGTTTTGCCATCAATGCCAAAGGGGGAGATTGTTGGCATTTGGCATTATAACAGACAAGGAGTGATTGTTGGCATTTCAATAAGGATATTGATGATTATGGATATAACTGATTAAGGATGTTTACTGTCTTAATATTATTATTTTTTCATTGATGTCAAGAAATTGATTTTCTAATTCAATATGATGTTGCCATATCTTGAGAAGTATGATTTGATGAGTATAAAGATGTCGGTAAAAGACTCAGAAAGAATATGATGAATAAGGTATTCAATGGACAACTATTACCGAGTCAGACAATGATGAGATCATGATGTTTAGATTGTTTTAACATCATACATATGTTGTAAATTGTAAGGTTAATACTATACTATGTTACCAAGCAAAGAACCTAGTCAGTAAACCCTAAGGAACCTAGTCGGTAAACCCTAAGGTTATCGCTATCGGTTAATGAAGGCAGAATGTCTATTGAGTGAAGTTTAGTATTTACTAAGTTGCAACTGAGTAATAATAGAATACATTAAATGGTTACATGCGTTATTTAATGAAGGAAGCTGATGAGCTGGAACTGATTAAATGATTGGTATGCCATGAATGAAGTTTGTTAAAGAATCTATGGCAAAGGAAAATCGACAGGAAGATCTACAACTTATATTGAACCGCAATACCCTAGCACTATTCCAAGGCAGGGTAAAACATTTTCAGGTCGAAGGATACATTGAACCTGGTCAAAGTTTGAAGATTTGATGGCTATGATTGATCATGGGAAATGTGATCAAGGAGATTAAGCGGTTGACAAATTGTTTATAAATAGGGAACTGTTGATAAACAATGTATGCGGGCAAATGTATACACAGGGATGCTACATAGTGATTACTGAGCATAGAAGCTTGAAGATCTATTTTGAATAACAGAGTATAGAGCCCAACAGATGGACAAGATTAGTTCTATGTCTATATTGTATTAAGCAAATAAGAATCTGCTTTAGCATTTTAGATGTGAAGTTGCAGATAGATTTTTATTACTGTTATTTTGTGAAAGTGACAGAAAATCTCTTAACCGAGTGGACTTAACAATCTTATTTGTAAAACCCTCTAGCAAGGTGACATTTTGATTGAGTGTTTGAAATCCGTTAACAAGGTCGCTTCTAACAAGGTAAAGATCCTAACAGATCAGAGGGAAATCCTTTAACCAGGTCACATCTAGCAATGTGTTTGTAATCTTTAACAGGATTTGCTTTTAACCGAGCATACTCTAGAAGAGTAAATTTCTTAGTGGGTCCAAAATCCCACAATGGTTTTTCCCTATTTGGGTTTCCACGTTAAATCTGGTGTTATGAGTGTTATGATGTTTATATGCTTTTGAGTTTGCATGTTTAGTAGTTTTGGTTATATTACTGAAGTATATGTTACCGAAGTTGAATCTGATGTTTTTATGGAAGATTAAGTTTGTATGATTCACCCCCCACTCTCATCTTATTATCTTGGCATCTGTACTTATCTTTAAGTATTAGAACTATCATTAACATCACGTAACCATTGGTGTTCCAACTAGTTTACAGTCTCTTGTTCTAAAAGTTTTCAACACTTCCTTCACATACTTGGATTGTGTAATAAAAATTCCTTCCTTCATCTGTTGGATTTGCAAACCTATGAAATATTGTATCTCACCTACCAGTGACATCTCAAATTTATTCTTCATTTCATTAGCAAAATTATGATACATATCATCATTACCTCCAAAAATGATATCATCAACAAATACCTCACTTACTAGTATTTTATCTCCTTTTTCCTTGAGATATATGTTATTATCTTCATTGGTTCTTTGAAAACCTATCTTTACTAAGTGAGAGTGCAATCTTTCACACCATGCTCTTGGTGCTTGTTTCAATCCATAGAGTGCCTTATGTAGCTTGCACACCATATCCTTTTCTTCAGTTAATGCATAACCATATGGTTGTTCTATGTAGACTTCTTCTTCCAATATTCCATTTAATAATGTTGATTTAACATTCATCTAATATACCTTAAATACTCTGTATGCTGCAAATGCAAGTAGAGTCCTTACTCCTTCCAATTTTTCTACAGGTGCAAATATATCACCATAATCTTCACCTTCCTCTTGTGCATATCCTTTGCATACCATTATGGCTTTATTCCCGACCACTGCTCCATCTTCATTCAACTTGTTTCTGAATACCCACTTTGTGCCTATTACATTCTTGTTTTCCAGTCTGGGTACCAATGACCATGTATTATTCTTCTCTATTTGATCAAGTTCTTCTTACATTACCTTGATCTAGTCTTCATCTGCAAAGGCTTCTTTTGTGGTTCTAGGATCAATGGTGGAGATCATACAAGAGTTTTCTCTTAGCCTTCTTCTAGTTAACACACATGCATTCTTGTCTCCAATAATTTTATCAGGGCTGTGATTGAGTTTGACATACCTTGAAATAACATGATCTTGGTTTTCAGGTTCTTCTTCTTCACTTTCTTCATCTTCTGTTGGACCTTCCTATTCCAGTTGAACTAGGGCTTTTATGTTCAGTTCTCCAAATTTTGGCTTTACCGGTTCCAGTTCCAAAAACAATGTGTTTGGTTCTTCTTCTTTCTTCTTCTTGCTACTTTCTTCAGATTTTTCACGAAATTCATCTACTCAAACATTGACACTTTCAATGATCTTTTTAGTCCGGTTGTTGTAGCACTTGTAAGCTTTTCTATTGGTGGAGTTACCAGGAAATATGCCTTCATCACTTTTGGCATCAAACTTTCCAATATAATCACTTCTTTTAATAAAACATCTGCTACCAAAATTTTTGAAGTAACTGACATTCGGTGATCTACAATACCAGTATTCAT
This sequence comes from Cryptomeria japonica, assembly GCF_030272615.1. Classification (NCBI taxonomy): domain Eukaryota; kingdom Viridiplantae; phylum Streptophyta; class Pinopsida; order Cupressales; family Cupressaceae; genus Cryptomeria; species Cryptomeria japonica. The sequence goes on from NC_081406.1 coordinate 515,026,643, forward strand.
AGGGTGTTTTGTCTTTACCTCTTTTGACTAGTATCTGGTTCATTGTATAAACAACTGTGCTGACAACTTTTCTCCAAAATGTCTTAGCTACACCTCTTTGAATTAACATAGTCCTAGCAGCTTCAACCACTGGCCGGTTGTTACTTTTTGCAATACTGTTATGTTGTGGTGTCCTTGGTGCAGATAGCTACCTCTTGATCCCATTGTTTTCATAGTATCTAGTGAATTCCTCTTAAAGTAAATTCACCACCTTGATCAGTCCTTAAACATTTCAGCTTCATTCCACTTTCATTCTCAACCAAGGCTCTGAATGCTTTAAATTTGTTGAATGCTTATGTCTTGTCTCTCATGAATGTAACCCACATCATCCTTGAGTAGTCATCAGTAAATATCATGAAGTATCGATCACCTTGAATACTCCTAGTCCTCATTGGTCCACATAGGTCAGTATGAACCAATTCTAGCAAATGTTCAACTGAGAAAGATTTTCTCTTGGAGGTTGAGGTTGTCATTTTCCCTAACTAGCATTCTTTACACAAATCACTCACTGATTTGTCCAACTATGGCAATCCTCTTACTGATTTTGACTTGTCAACTCTTACAATGTTATCAAAATTCACATGGCAAAACCTCTGATGCCAAATCCAACTATCTTCTACTTTTGCAATCAAACAACTATTGATTTTAGAGTTTAAGGGAAAAATATTACATCTAGTTTGTTTGCCTATTGCAATCAGTTCACCTTTGCTTCCAAATATCTTGCAAACTCCATTTTTGAATTCTAATGGGTAACCTTTGTCATTGAGTTGAGCAGCACTCAAAAGATTGTGTTTCAGACCTTCAACCCAATAGACATCATCTGCACTACTCTTACCATTATGGGAAATGGATCCTTTGCCCCTCACCATGCAAGGAGAGCTATTCCCAAATCTGACAACACCTCCATCAAATTCATCCAATGTTAGGAACTTTCTTCGGTCACCAGTCATGTGGTGTGAACAACCACTTTCAATAATCCAGTCATCTGAATTATCCAAGTGAGAGACCAATGCCTTCTGATCTGATATGTCATCTTTGATAGCAACAAAGAGAATGTCCCCATTTGTATCTTCCTCAGATTCTTCATCTGTAATACCTTCATCCACTGCAATGAAACAATTTCTTTTTCCTTTTACTTTAAACTTCCTATATTTCTCTTGTTTTTTTCTTTTTATCTTCATTAGGACAGTTAGCAGCAATATGTCCTATCCGGTTACATGCAAAACATTTCAGTGGTAATTTACCTCTATACTTACCAGTACCTCTAGGTAACTGCTCGACCAACAATGCTTCGAGTTCCATCAGACTTTATTCATCATCTACCTCTTTGTTGGATCTAGATTCATGACTGTAACTTACTTCTCTACTTTTCCTTACTGGTGGGGTTGAGACTAAGGCTTTAAATGCAGATTCTGACCTTTGAACACTTCCATCAAAACCATTTAATTCGAATGTAGTCAATTTACCAATGATAGAGTCAAGAGTTATCTTTGTCTTGTCAATAGATTTGAGTTCTTGAATGGTTGCAACTCAGATAGCATAGACTGGTAGAAGGGTTCTCAATATCTTGCTAACCACAGTGACATCCTCCACTGCACCTCCACCACTTTTGATTTCTCCAATTATCTCCTTGATTCTCTGACCATACTGTTGAATATTTTCACCTTCATCCATTCTCATATCATCAAATTTTCCTCTGAGACTCTCTTCCTTGGCTATCTTTACATGCTCATCACCATCATAGATCTATTCTAGTTTCTTCCAAACTTCATATGTAATCTCCAATCCATGAACATCAACATATTTTGAATCTAAAAAGGTACTAATGATGGCTTCCAATGCTTGGTTTTTCTCCTGTTGCTCCTTCTTATGATCATCTGTCAGAATTCCACTAGGCAAGTTATACTTAGTAACAACATGATTCCAATACTGACTTCCTAAGCTCTTTATATAAATCTTCATCCTATCAATCCAAATTTTGTAGTTATCTCTATTGAACTTTAGACCCTCTCTCTTTATCATTTTCTCCTGGATCTTTCCCTCAAACTATTAGGCTTATACTCAAGAGGACTTGGAATTCTTTGATACCAATTGATAATATGATGAAACTATAAAGATTCGGTCAACTACTAAGCGGGGGGTGAATCAGTAGTTGGAAAATAAACTAAATTTTCACCAAACTTATTTTCAACTCAAAATCAACTCACAAAGTTTACTAGTTTAGTCACATTAACAAATTTGCAGCTGCACTATTAAACCTTACTGGTTGACCTAATACTTCAGTGATATAATGCAACATATCTAAAACTTAAATATCCCTTGAACAAAACCTTAAACTACTTCACTAATACCAATAATAACATATTTCAGATTAAGTCCAATCATTTAGATATATCTATGCAAATTTACCAATCATTCATATCAACCATACCAAAAACACATCCACAAAATCATTCACCACTTGACACAATAATTTTTCACGTGGAAACCCAAATGGGAAAAAACACGGTGGGGATGAATACCCACAAGTATTTTGAACTCTTCTGAAGTTCGCCTATTAGGAGCCAAGCCTAGTTAGAAGCTTATACAAGAATGTTATGTTAGGAATAGATCCGATTAAAGACCACCCGGTTAAGGGATTAACTACAAATACCCTTTTAAAGGTAACCTCAGTGGAGGATTTCAAATCCAAGATAATGGATCACATGGTTAGAGAATTTTAACAACAAGCCTATTAGAGCTTACCCTGTGAGGGGATTTCAAATTGCTGTAATGGTTAGAGAACAACAAGTTCTTTTATCAATCTGGAAATAACACTTCCTTGCTTAATCAGATCCTTTACCGCTCCTATCTGCCTTTACATCATTCTATAGGCACACCTCCTGGTTCAGTAATAGTCACTTTCACACTTAATCAAATTTTCCAACAACACATTCATTCAATCCATTGACCTTATGAACATATACATTAGGTTGGTAACACAACACAAACCCTAAAATTCTCATAGAGATTACAAACACATCAGTTCAATCTTGACTGTTAGATTTCATGCAATCAACTTTATATTCTTCTAGGCATCTACAACCACTCCTGGATCATCGCATTTTGAATCTTGTAACACATCACACGTTTGTCCCTTCATACTATGAATTTTATCATTCCCAAGATAAATGGCTATCTTTACGTGCCAAAACCATCTTGAAACTCATCACATGCAATATGCTTTCATGGCATCTTAATCACCAATCATCATTTGATCATAAATCATCACAACTAATCTCCAAGCTTCATCGGTTACAGTTCTACTTCTCAACTGGATACGGTTATCAGTTGATCTTCATAGCTTCATTACCGGTTGCTATTGATATCAATGACAACACTGTACTTCTTCAATGCAATATTCATGTAATGCCAATGAGAATCAACTTATTTCTTGGCCTCTGCACCACCCCGTCCACACTCTATCCTGGAGAAAGGGGCAGGACAGGGGCATGGTGCCCTTGTCCCCGCCCTATTCTGGGGCAGGACCTTCCTAGAGCATGCATTGTGGGTTGTGCATTGGGTCAAAAAATTCCCCGATGTCGGCTTGTGACAAAAATCAAATCCATTAACATGTATTTAAGCTGCATTTGTCCTCTCATTTGCATAAGTTGGATGAGTGGGAAGTGTACATGAGATCAATCATTCAAGAGCATTCAAGCATTCCTTTCCAGCATTGAGCATTCTCAAGTCTCCCTTCAAGGCTAGGTGTTGCATTCAAGTCAAGGATTCAACCATTGAAGATGAGATTGATTCTAACATTCAATTCCACACAAGAACTTCTATCAACATTGATATCACAACCTCCCTTGAGGTGATTTACAATTCAGTCTTTCATTTACAACTACTTGCAAGTACTTTCTTTCATTACTTGGTTAATTCCAAAACTGGGGTTTGCCTTTAACGTAAAGCCCCAATCCCAACCCATTTTCCTTTGTTTCCTGTGTGTAGGTTGTAGGCGTGGAGCTATACTTTCAGATTTGGGCTCCATTTGTAGAGGCAAAAAAACCCTTTTCGTTTCGCGGATTTTTTGGAGGATCGTGTACATTCCCGCCACGGTCCAGACAACTTTCCTTGAAATTCGCAGGGTGGATTTGTCTCGACATATTACTACCAGATCTAGGTGCATAGCTTCATCATATATTTTGATCTTAAGTTATAATCCATTTTGAAGAAGTTGAGAAATGAAACTTCAAAGATCCCAAGAACACGTGCAAGCAAAATACCTATCACAAGAGAAGAATGGACACAAAAAGCAATACTGGCTCTGAATAAGAAGATTATCATTCATAGAGAGAATTAAATTAAATGAAAAAGTATAATACAATTCTTAAAAAAGTATATTAACAACCCTAAAGGGATAAAGTGAATAATTATTAAATACCTACAATATTATTAAATGCCTAAGTTTAGCTTAAGCGTAGAGTATAATAGACTAATAATTAAATAAATAATTATTAGCTAATACAAGATAACTCTAACACCCCCCCTTAAGATGAACTTATGGAGTAGCTAAAAAACAAAATGCATGAAGCAAAAAATGCAACTACATGATGAAGGAAAATTTGGGCCACAACAACAAAGCCTGATGAGGTACCCAATCACAAGATCTCTGTAAAGTGGAGACATAGAGAAAACCTCATGGGAAAAAACTCTATTCCAAAAAGAGATGGAATACAAGGACCAAAGAAGCCTCCAAACAAGAATGTTCCAAAAGATAGGAACAAAAGAAGAGAAGAAGAATCACTGAAGCATGATGAACCTGCAAAAATTGTTGAAGAATAATTGTAGATTTGAAGAACCTCCACTGAAATATAAGATGATCAGGTAGAGAAGATTGTTATCTGCATGAGTGCCCTCAAATAATACTACTCAAATTAGATGTCAAACAATTGAACTCAAAGATAGAGATGGCATAAAACACCAAAGTCTAAAGAGCTGATCCAACGAACCAAGGAAGCATTAGAAAAATAGGAGAAACCCCTCCATAATGCAGACAAGGGTGAGGGACAGGCTCATTGAAAAGGATGGCCAACAAGAACTGCATGATGAAGAACCAGGAACATCGAAGGTGCAAAGAAAGTACATAGTGTCATGGAAGGAACACCCACTTGACACACATCATGAGGCTAATGTCGTGGAAGGAACACTCACATGACAAAGGTAGATGGCAAAGAAATACAAACATCAACCCCCCCATGACACTTGATAATGTAGTGCATGTACAATAAGACACAAGATGTGCAAGATCCCAATTATACAATGCATAGTGGCACTTTATCTCAGTGTGTTTAGAAAAAAGGAAATGATTACAAAATGATGTATACAAAGATCAAAAGAGACATAAGGCTGGAAATAAACAAAGACAACCAAAGATGAGACATCCAACTCAAAGAAAGACATCCTAGGACCTGAAACATCTAAGATATTCACCAAAGTGCTGAAAAGCCAAAAAACTGAATAACATATACCTAGAGAAAAATATGGAAATAAAACTCATATGAATAGAAAGAACATAGAACAAACTTTCCAACGATATAAAGTTTTCAAAAAATGGAGTTCGGATGCTCAAGTTATGTCTCCCGGAGTGCAAAAAGGAACTTTTGACTTTGACAGAAAAAAACACCATTAAAAATGAAAAATCAGAATATCAAACCTCTAAATCTGAAGAGAGCTCGAAAAGAGTTTTCCAACAATATAATTTTTTTTGAAAAAGTGCCTCCGTATGACCAAGTTATGGCCAAAAGAAAAAAACCCCTCTTTTAGGGGAGATAAAGAGGGTAAAAAAAATTTTAAAATATGTTTTTGATGAAAATTTTCTGATGCATTTGCAGGTACAATTGTATGGATTTTCATGCCTTGGAAAATGTGCCAATAAAAAATCATGTCCCAGATGCCCCTATCACCAAAAATAGTCGAATTATATATCAAAATTCATCCAATCAGCCTCCTGAATCCAATTGTGAGGTTTGTTTGAGCTAAAAATGCCTAGAAACAAAGAAGTGCCCTAGATTCAAATAAAAGGCTCTGAAAAAATTGAAACTCTAGCCTCCAAAAAATTCATCTAAAAAATTAGGAACAAGTAGCGTAAGATGTAGGCTCTAATACCATGAATAAGTTGAGAAAATACAGCTCCAAAGATCCCAAAAGCACCTGCAATCAAAATACCTATCACAAGAGAAGATTGGAGACAAAAACACAATAATGGCTCTAAAGAAGAAGATTATCATTCAGAGAGGGAATTCCAGTAAATGAAAAAGTATAATACAATCCTTATAAAAGGATATTAGCAATCCTAAAGGTGTGCAACCCTAAATATGTGCAACCCTAAAGAAAACCTAAAGGGATTAAGTGTATTTAATAATTAGAATAATTATTAAATAACTACAATATTATTAAATGCCTAAGTTAAGGTTAAGCGTAGAGTATAATAGACTAATAATTAAATAAATAATTATTAGCTAATACAAGATAACTCTAAAAATTTCTTTGTCAATCTTGCACTACATAATTCAATCAATTCCTTTCCATTTCAAATAAGGAAGAGGGGATCAACTTATCATTCCCATTTCATTCAGAATTCATTCTTCATTTTTGAAGGTTGAATCTAGTGAATTCTCCTCTCCTCTTCTGAATGTAACTTGGTGAAAAGTGTTTGAGGGGAAATCCGTAGTGAAACTATCATCTCCTTGGATGGAAAGGGTATTTTTCCTCTTGATCTCTCGTTCACATTTCACCAACATTACAGAGAGAGAGAGAGAGAGAGAGAGAGAGAGAGAGAGAGAGAGAGTAGGGGGTAGGAAGAGAGGGATAGAATAGAATAAGGAGAGGGGGAGGGAGAGAGAGTTAGAGAGAGAGAGAGAGTAGGGGGTAGGAAGCGAGAGATAGAATAGGATAAGGAGAGGGGGAGGGAGAGAGAGTTAGAGATAGAGAGAGAAGAGGATATGAAGAGAGGGAGAGAGATAGGGAAAGAAAGAGAAGAGAGAGAGAGAGAGGTGGGGTGGAGGGAGAGGGAGAGGGAGAGAGAGGAAGATTGGGAAAATGAGAGAGAGAGAGAGAGAGAGAGAGAGAGAGAGAGAGAGTAGGGTCAAGAGAGGGGGAGGGGGAGAGAGAGAATATGATAAGGTAACGAGAGGGGGAGGGAGAGAGTTAGAGACAAAGAGAGAAGGGGATATGAAGAGAGGGAGAGAGATAGGGAAAGAAAGAGAAGGGAGAGAGAGAGAGAGAGAGAGAGAGAGAGAGAGAGAGAGATAAGGAGAGAGAGAGAGAGAGAGAGAGAGAGAGAGAGAGAGAGAGAGAGATAGGATAAGGAGAGGGGGAGGGAGGGAGATTGGGAAAAGAAGAGGCACAGAGAGAGAGAGAATAAGGTCAAGAGAGGGGGAGGGGGAGAGCGAGAATAGGATAAGATAATGAGAGGGGGAGGGAGAGGGGGAGGGAGGGGGGGAGAGGGAGGGGGGGAGAGGGAGAGAGTGAGAATAGGATAGGATCATGAGAGAGAGAGAGAATGGGATAGGGAGAGAGAAAAGGAGGAGAGGTTGAGAGACATGAGGTAGAGAGAGAACAAGAAGGAGAAAAGGGTGAGAGACTCAGCAGAGAGAGAAGTATGAGGGGAAGAGAGATGAGATAGAACTCAAGGAGGATAATTAGGGCTCAGAATAGACAAAGATGATGATGGGGGAAGGAAGACAAGAGAGAGGAAAAGAAGAGAGACGTGCATGTATACAAACATATATATATATATATATACATACATAAACACATATTATATATGTATGTATATACATATGTGTAGTAAATGCTAAGTTTACAAGCATACATTATTATGTCTTCATAACCTATATGGGTTATGTAGAATTGTGAATAGTACTTTTTGTTTTTTAAAACCCGTGCAAGTTTTGGCTTGGTAAGAGGGTTGGAAAATGACCCTAAGGCTTGCAAGCCCATTTCCCCCCCATTTTTGTCCCTTTACATATTTTTTCATCTTTCAATATGATTTCTCGATTTTGTCATCATTAGGTTTACAAATGATTAAGTGGGTATCTCTAAAATTACAACCATAATCTCACACGTCTTCTTAGTTTTCTGACCATATAAATTTTTCTATTTTTGGACAACATTTGCATTGTAAACTTTAATTTTATTTACCAATGCCTTGACAGTTCTCATAGACATATGTCTACCATTTTTTAATAACTTGTGATATACTTGACCAAATTCAAAATAAATTACATATTATTGTTCTACACTAGATTCCATACACTTTTAGAAAAACAAGTTTGCATTTTTTATTATTTTCATTCAAGTTATACCCAGTGCACGAACATGTACCAAATTTTTAGGATGTGATCACTTCAAAAAATCATAAAAAAAAAATACTCAACAGAAAATTACAAAAAAATACACAACTTCTAGTCCTCACTCTTACCTATCATCCTAGCAAAGGGTTTTGAAAAATACTATTAAATCTAACTATATATTTTGTGCAGTGCATGAAAACAACAATGTTATGTTTTTTTGAAAAAATCAAGAACATTTTTTCGTGCACGAGAGGTTTGGCCCTCTTAATCTTATCCAATTTAAAAAAAACTTTAGTAGTTTAGAAACTAGATTAAGATAACTACAATTCTTATTCTTTTCTCATCTCCTAGTTTTTAGTGCATGATGTTGAAATATCTCTTTGAAGTTCAGGTTTACCTATTTTTAGAAGAAAAAAAAAGTCGCCACTTACACCCCCCTTTTGTTCACCATCTTGGTGCACTTACCCAAGCCTACCATTGTAGTCACGCACAACTCCCCCATACCTTGCCAGCCCAAGATTATCTTTGGCAGCCCCATCAACATTAATCTTGATCCACCCCCTAGGAGGAGAAATCCAAGCAATGTTGGGTCTTATGTGTTTCATTTGAACAGAAGCTCTAGAAATATCTTAGTCAATGTGCCATTTGTTGATGATATCTCGGTCCATTTTTGAAGAGCTAATAGCCAGATCATACTTTTTTTTTTTTTTTGGGAGGGGGGGCAAGACGTAAAAACTTTCCTTAATAGAGGATTGAATACGACGAACAACCATGACAATCGGAGAATCTCTATCTCTAAAAATGCAAGGGAGCATAAAATTCTAAAGAAACTTAAGAGCTTGATTTTCCAAGGGGCACAACCATTGTAGCCAACATTCTAACAGACTAAAGGGGAAGCACCAACTAATACCCCAGATGTCAAAGAAGTGGGCTAGAATTTCCTAACTAAAAGAGCAATGTAATAAAATATGAGCAGTATCCTCATCCTCTTCCTTATAGAGAAAGCAATGATTAAGCAAAGACATCCCCCTTCTGCAAAGGTTATCAATGGAAAGCACTTTATTATGCATAAACAACCAAAATAAAATGTTAATTTTGGGGATCAGGAACTTATTCCAAAGGCAAGACCAAAATGAGGCCAAGGAAAGGCGTGAGAGGCAAAAAACACACCAGATGGAGATCCCACCCAGACCAGAGAATCTTCAATTGAAATAGAGGAAATGTGGATAAAAGAGAGCCATTTCTAGAGAGGGAGGAGCAACGGATCCAAACTAGAAAATTTAATCCAACTACCATCCCAAATATAATTAGCAACTTAGAAGCCAATATGATCTTTACACTACTTCATGAAAGGGATTTCCCAATTGTAATCAATTAAGGGACAATCACCAACCCACTAATCTTCCTGAAAATGAATATTCCCACCATTACCAAGGCATCACTTTGAACCTTTATAAATGAGGGATCTGGTATTTAGAAAGCTTGACCAAAGGCTAGAAGCATTCTGGGCCATACAGAGACCTTCAAGAACATCTTGAGGAGATCAGGACAAACAAAGTTACTTATAATCAATGATAGTAGTCCATTCAATAGAATCCTTAATTGCTCTCCATAGTTGTTTGGACAACATAGCCATATTAAAATCATGAATATGTCGAATTGACAACCCATCAAGTTTCTTTAGCATGCAGACTTGGTCCCAAGAAACTAGATGAAGGCAGTTTTTAGATTCAGTACCTATCCACAAGAAATTCTTCTGGATTTTTTCTATTCAATTAGCAAATTTGGCAGGGATTTTAAAGAGACTCATGGCATAAACTAGGAGATTTTGCAAAGAATCTTTAATCAATTGAAGCTTACTTGCTTGGCTCAATAAAGAACCCTTCCAGCCTACAAGTTTGTTCTGGAACCTATCAATCAAATTAGACCAAAAAGTATATGGAGTTAGACCCTGGTAGAGAGGGAGCCCTAAATAGGTATCAAGGAAGGAGGCCATTTTACACCCTAGAACCTCTGAAATCTTAATTTCTTTGTGAATAGGAGTGTTCATGAAGAAGATGGAACTTTAAGGGAGACTAATCCTCTAACCCAAACCTTTTTCATAAAGAGATAGAAGTTGCTTCAAAGATTTAGTCTCCGAGACCAATCTTTCCCCCATCAGCAACATTTCATCCACAAATTGTTGATGTGAACAAATTTGAGGGCCTGAAAATAGTCTAATACCCTTAAGTCTACCAGCCCAGACTTCCCTTAGGATGATCTTGCAGAGAGCTTCTTTCATAATAATAAACAAGAATGGTGAGATGGGACCCCCCTGTTTGAGACCCCTCGAAGCCAAGAAGAAACTAGAAGGAGATCCATTAATCAACTTCAAAAACTTGAGAGTTGATATGCACTGATTAATCAATTGAATGAAACGATCACCAAAACTGAAAGCATGAAGCATCCTAATTAGAAAACTCTAGTCCACCCTATCATAGGCCTTTAACAAGTCAAGTTTAAAAAAAAAATTGAGTTTCCTATTCACTGAAAGGGAATAAATGTTTTCATGAACCAAAACTATGGAATCCAAAATTTGACACCCCAGAAAAAACCCATTTTGTTGCTTAGAAATCAAGTGGGGGAGAAACTTCTTTAGCCTAATAACCAAAATTTTAGAGAAAATGTTATAGATAGAATTACATAAACCGATAGGCCTGAAATCCTGGAAACAACTGGCATCACGTTTCTTAGGAATCAACACAATGAAAGTTACATTTGGCTCTTTAAGAAGGTATATAGATCCAAAGAACTCTTGAGAAGCATACACAAGATCCTCCCCCATAATAGACCAAGAAAGTTGGAAGAAGAACATAGGAAAACCATTAGGCCCCGAAACTTTGATCCCTTCAAAAGAAAAAACTGCTTTCCTAAGCTCATCGACCGAAGGAATTCTAGTTAGCTCATAATTCATATCTTGAGAAATACACGCCTAGACTTCATTGATAATTTCCTCATGAGAAACTAGGTCAAATGGAGCATCGACAGATAAAAGGTTAGAAAAGTAACGAACAACTTCAGAGCTCATGTCGTCTTGTTTGTCAATCCAATGGTTATTAATAGAGATCTTCTTTATTCTATGAGAAGCTCTATGCTTAAGAGTCATCATACGGAAAAATTTAGTAGTCTTATCCCCATTTTTCAGCTAGATGGCTCTGGATCTTTGTTTCCAAAACTCCTCTTCTTTAGAAATAATATCATGTAATTTGGATAGGAGCTCCACTTCTTTGTTCATTATAATGGGGTAGTACCCTTGGGATTGAATTTGAAATTGAATATCATCCAGCTCTCATTTCAAAGAATCTTTTAGTTGGAAAATATTGCCAAAGGAGGATTTATTCCATTTCTGGACATTAGTTTTAACATTAGCCAAATTCTTGGCCACTCTATACATAGTCGCACCATGGACCTCAATGTTCCACCATTCCACAATCTTGTCCACAAAATTAGGATTATGAGTCCACATTTTTTCAAATCTGAATGGGAAAGCCATTTTATTACTAAAGGAAGAAATGCTCAAAACAATTGGAAAATGGTCAGATATAATCCTAGATAAAGAGGATAGATTACAGGAAAAATCCAGTAGCCAATCAAGAGATATAAGACCCCTATCAAGTTTGACTTGAATAAGATGTGTCCCACTCCACCTATTGGACCATGCGAACTTAGACCCATTCAACTCCAGATCCAATAGACCTAGGGCATTGATGAGATCCAAAAGATCCTGCTTGCTATCTTCAGAAATTGGAGCCCCACCACTTTTCTCCATATTTGAAATAGGGAAATTAAAATCCCCCATCAGGATCCACTTTTCATTACTAAAAATAAGTCTAGAGATTACCAAAGAATTCCACAAAATCTTCTTGTCATTCCTACTATTAGGAGCATAGATATTGGAAATGATACAAGATGACCCATCTAGAAGATTAGTGATTCTGGTAGCAATGTGATTCAGACTAGAGACAATTGTTGAGCCTTGGATAAGTCTAATATTCCAAAAAATAGCAATTCCTCTAGAGGCACCATCCCAATCAACACAATGAACACCACAATCCTTAAAAATAGCCAGCTTCATCTTTAAAAGTTTTTTAGAAATCATTTTAGTCTCTTGAATAAGGAAGATTCCCAGTCTATGATCTCGAATCATATTTGACAGGAGATCATGTTTATGGGGGTGATTGATCCCCCTTATGTTCCATGAAATGATCTTCATTTAGAACGATCAGGGGAGCCAATCCCCATGTCCTTAAGAGTTTGTTGTGAGCCTTCAACAATATCTGACTTACTTTGCTTGTCTCTACTATAGAGGTTTGAGGATCTTCCAACCCCTCTTGGTTCTAAGCCACAACCTTCTCTATATTTGTTTAAGGTTTTAACACCCACAAATCCTGACGCCACCCCAGCATTTGAGGGGGGAGAACTATGATGCTGATTCTTAGATCTAACTTCAATAAAAGGATTAGGATCCTCAAGCTTTGGGCCAATATTCGATGGGGAATTTGGATGAGAGGCTTTAGACGAAGAAGAGTTCAGCTAACCTGACCTTTCCTGGAAAGAACCCATATCCACAGTCAAGTTCAAATTTTTTTTGGCAACTACAATGGGAAGGGAGACACCTAGAATCACCTTATTTTCCTCCAATGGACTAGGGATCTCTCCCTGATCAGGGCATTCCAGAAACGGAGACCCAAAATGAGCCTCCTTCAAATTAGTCTCCAAAACTTCCCCCTGCACCATCTGACAATCCTGACTATTAAGATCTAGAGCCACTATCTCAGGAGCCTGTGAACATCGAGGCTCACTAGGTAAATCCACATCAATAGCTGACTCAAGATTTTTTTCCTCCAAACTTTCTTAGATTGATTTTCAGCCCTTGTCCCAATGACCAACCTTCTTACAATGAAAACAAGAAAAAAGAAATTGATTTATATTCCACCTTTTGAATCGATTTTCCAAGTTTTGAGTTAAAAGTGATTTCCTGGGGGAGGTCTGACGATTGCCTAAAATTAACATAGATACAAGCATAGACCAATCTTGTTTTAGCAGCAGTCATTGGGTCCATTGAAAGCAACTCACCAAAACAAGCAGCCAACGCACAAAAGATTTCCTCATCCCAATATTCCAAAGAGAGACCTGATAAATGAACCCAGATAGGGGCTTCATTGCATTGCCAATCCTCTGGGTTGAAACTAGGTTCCCGTTTCTTCAAAGCCAAGGAGGATTTCCCCAGTAGCCATGGTCATCCAGCTAACACAAATTTTAAATCCTCATCACAGGTAAAGGAAAAGGATAAAAAACTGATTTCCATTGTAGTAACCTCAATTTGGCCTTTTCCTCATCATTTATGACCAACCCATGCCCGAACAGATTCAATATTGGGTCGTGACCCCACAAATTTGCACACCAAAATAGATTCCATAGTGGCCAGATTTTTATCCACAATGCAATTTGGAATGGATATAGAACATATACTAGAAATGGGGTCAGCGCTATGAGAAACAGGGGAAACTGACTTACCTTTCTAGTGCGAACCAAATAAAGCTTCCCATTTCTTATTGCAATCAGAAGTAGAAGAAGAATACAGGCACCTGGAAGGATCATTGGGACCCTCAGAACCATGCGAGTTATGGAAACTGTTAGATGAGGCCTCATTGTGGCACATTGAAATGCATTGAGTACCACCATTCAAGGAAACCCTGCCACCCCCAACAACCTTTACGTCCTCATCCTCTTCCCCCAAGACAATCCTTGTGCTTCCTCTGCCATTTCCGCCTTCACTATAATTTTCTGCCTATTGAAATTTCAAATTTTGAACACCCTTTGCCATCCCGCCTCTTGTTCTCCTCCTTAATTTTTTTATTGGCATAAATATTGCAATAAGATATCAAATTCATTAGCCAATAAGAAACACAATAATTAATCCTTTTTATTAAAAAATTTAGATGGTTTTTTATGAAATAAATATTAACCTTAATTAGGAAATTTATATCATATAATTGTGTAACATCTACAAACTAGTTAAAAATCTTTGTAATTGTTATTACTATAGTTTTTTCATTGGTTAGTACTCATAACGAAATCATAGCTAGATTAGACCCAATCACAAAGCTAAGTTCAAAGTCTCAATAAACATGTGGTATCAAATTGACAAACAAGGATTACATGGTACTTATTTTTGGATGTGACAAGATCTGACATTTGACTATAACTTGTGATTTGTGATCCAATACTAGTTGTAGTGAAGCTCTCACAAACTAAGAGATAATTGAGATTCTATTTTAATTTAATTATACACCTACAAAACTAATCCTCACATCTACAAATTTAACCTATGATATGTACTTTTAAGATTTTGTTGTTGCTTTGATACCAACGCTTCTAGTTTAGAGAAATGTGTTTGCCTCTAATTTCATAAAATTATGATGCTTATAAGCACCACTAGATCTTGTTACATGATAGGAGTACAAGGTAACTTGCTTCTTAGCTATTTCTTTCATCTATGATTTGAATAAATTGGAAGAAATTCCAATTAGAAATGCAAATGCCTATATTATCATTAAGATAACATATTTTGATGCAATGCTCTCAAATAATTAATTATATATATGATAATGCTCTGTGATGTTATGGATGGATCGTGGGCATGTCCAACACAATCTAACTATAAGTGAGTCAACTTGAACCCATATTTAAATTTGAATGTAAATTTAGGGGCCAAAAGTGTAGTTACCATTCTGAAATAGATTCAAAACTACACGTGGGTTTAACATTGCATAAGAAATGGGAGATATGAAGATTAGATCTAGGATGTATGGAGTTATGTTTATTCAAGTCTCATATTAGTTACCAAATTTTGTATATAATTATGTCAAATTCACACGAGTTATTATATTTGAGATAAAAATAAAGGTTTAAGTGAGTCCAAATAAATAAAGAAAGGTGTTAAATATAAACTTTTTCCTAATATCCCATCTTGCCTCTTTGACTTGTATTTGAACTAGTGGGAATAATTCATATTTGTAGCATCCTAAATTGTACTCCCTTACAATTTTTTCCTCATTTGGGCCCTCACCTTGGTGTTCGTTCCCTGAGGCCCGATTAGAGCCCTAATTCTGCTAACACCATGCACCAAACTCAATAAGTTCAACACCTACACTTTCTCCCCCAAAATTATGAGTCCCTAACTGGTCAGGGTTAGAGTGTTAGAGCCTTAGTCCTTAGGGACCAGAGTGCCCTCACTTTGGTCCTCCCAATCAGGTCACATTTTGTGACCTCATAACAATATCTTGAAATGGGTGGGAACCTAGATCCCGTGTCGGCTCATATCAAAAAATTAGTTTTTTTTCAACTAGCATGTATAAAAGAAGGTCTACCCCTCTCATTTTGACATCCATGAATACATTCAACATCTAATCAAGTAATCAAGCATTCACAATTCAAGTGAGCAATCAATCAATCTTCTTTCAAGCATTGGAGTAGAAGAGAAGTCAAGATTCAAGCATTGGAGATGACATTCATGTTTTATATTTTATGAAGAGTACATGAAACCCTAATTCCTCATGGAGACAAAAAAAACTTTATAAAGAGGCATATCATTAGTTTTCAAACATTTACAACATTTCCCTCAAAAGGAAATCATTTCCACTACATCAATTCATTTGCATTTCAAGTCTATTTCATGGTTAATTCCAAAACCCAGGTTTGACCTAAGGCAAACCCCTATTCCCAACAAATTTCGCTTCTCTACTATGTGTAAGAACAGGTATGGAGGTACAATTCTAAAGATCAACATAATTCACAAAGACTAATAGATTCCCTTTTGGATGATGAAAAGTTCGGAGGACTAGAGCGATGGGCATTATGGTCTCGACAATTGAGAATGACCTTTTGGGAATAGATCCGAACACTCACATACTAGTCAAATCCAGGTTCGTGGCTCTATTTGACAACTATAGCTGACTATTTATGCATAATTGCTTCAATTTCAGCACATTTACCCTAATTTCAACATTATTAATCAAATCAATTCAATTTAAAGAGAAAGACGAGGGACATCTAAAACCCCTATAATCTGATTAGAATCTCAAGTGGTCTTTTAGGCTTAGATCTATTAAATTACATCTTTCCCTATTGTAAAGGTCTCTAAGTAAAAATTAGTGGTTTTACTACATCATTGGGTGAAACCCTAATTTACTACATCATTGGGTGAAACCCTAATTTTTCACCCTTTACAATACCAAATTCAAAAATCTATCAACATAAAACTAAATAATAGACTCGTATAAAAATAATATAGATATAGATATGGAATATGATTCACTCATGTGATTTATAATGATAACTCTATCTACAGAAATAAAAGCACAAAATTCTATGAGTACTATATAATATAAATATGAAATAATCATTAACAACTACTTGATAATGTTAACAAAAAAATGTAGAAACCAAAGGAGAGATATAGAGCTATAAAGGATCCATCACTATTAGCATGAAGCTACTTAGGGATTCTAACGAGCCATCAATAAAATAAAATGAAGGGATACAAAGGAGGCATAATGATCAACATGAATCTATATACATATATGAAGGAACCCTAAATAGAAACATTAATGGATTACACATAAATAATGCAAGTAATTGGAGGTGTGCAATGCCCCAAGTTTTTTCCCAAGTTATTAATGAGTTATGGAATAAATAAACATTTTAGCAATATGAATATGAAATTGCATGTTGTATATTGAATCACTATATACTCAATATAGTGCAACAAAACACAATGCCACACAAATCATGCAATGCTAATGCCAATGAATATTTCAAATTGGATCATTTTTTAAATATATCTACATAATATATTTTTAACTTAAATTTTTTATTCTAATGTAATTTGTGTAGTAAATGTCAAGTTACAATTAGATAATTGTGTTGAAGTTGTGGACACTTATGGTACCCTAGAAATGGAAAATAAAATTGGTATATTAACTCCATGAATATAATAAATTTCCTAAACAAGAAAATTAAATAGCTGGACTATTGGTGTCCAGTAAAAGACTATATGGACATTATGAATAAGATGCTAAGTGCCAATATATGTAATATCCTTAGGGAGGTCATTCTAGTGGTATATTGTCTTTCTAATTGTGGACTTCAACATCAAGGGAACTCAACTTGGATGAATGGGTATATTTATAAGGAGCTATATTCTTAATGTTAATGATGTTAATAATCCTTTGTTGTAACTTGTCTTATGGGTTGGATCCTATCATGTTTGGTAGTTTCTTGATAGATAGTCCAAGCATCAAACTTAACATTAGAACTATGATGACTTTTTCATGTCAAACTTAATATAGTGATAATCAGAGGTGGCTTCTAGTAAGTTATTTAATGTTGTGGCCTCAATTTTTAGTTTGAAGTCTTTTTTTGATGTTTGGCGGGGATCTCTTGTTCAATTTCTATTGGGATATTCTTTCCTCTAAAAGTGACCTAGTAAAAATGGGCAAGGAGAGAAATAGGGTTGATACCTTGAGTTGTAGTAACTTAAAGCTTTCTAAGATTTGGATAATTCTAGATAAAGGGAGCTTTAATTTCTTCATATAGAGAATAAAATTATGTGACACACGATCACTTGGATATACTCTCGTCAATGTGGAAAGGTGAAATCAATGGCAAAAAGGCAAGGATCCACATACCAAAAATTCATACAAAACCCTATATACAACATCATATGTACAAATAGACTTCTCTAACTTACATAAAGTTAAATAAATATGTAAAAATGTTCTTTAACAATGCCATATCACTGTCCCAACCTATCTTTAGGCCCTCCAAAACTGAGATTTGTTCGCAAAAGAGAAACTTCGACACTTCTCTTGTCTGAAGATCTGTGGGATCACTAGTGACCATGGCATCTTGTGCTTCTATTAAGGCACTGAACATTGTTTTTAACTTGGGAACAATTAGACCCCAAAGCTCACACACTCTAGCAACAATTATGTCTTTTTCTTGCCCCAAACTTCTGATTTTGTCAAGCAAAGCCACAACTTGACTTTCTTGATTGTCCACAGATACAGTCAAGGGATCAAATGATTGAGTAACACATGCCAATTGTTACTCAATCTCCTTTATCTTTTTCTCAATATCTTCAACCAATTTAGAATAAGAAACAAAATTTATATACTACACCACCTTCAAATAGGGCATTCTGAATACTTTTCACCCAACTATCTAGCAGCCTCCTATCATTCTCAATCATTTTCTTTAATTCATAGAATGTTTTATCATTAAACTCATTTCGGACCCTAACTTCTGCTGATTTTTCTAAAGACTCAAAGTGAGTACTTACAGAATTAATTAAGCTATTCAACTGTCCGAAGGGAGAATGAGATGTGTCTTTGACAAATGTGGGCATTATCTTTTCCAATATACGGGATGCAAGATCAAGTAGCTCACTGTCTTCTATATGAGATTTCAAAATTTCTTCTCTTGCCTTGGCCTCAGCAAATGACGCTAACTTCAACTTTTGAATGGGAGAAGGAGTGGCCAAATTATCACCAGATCATCAAAAACCAGTTTATCCATCTCAATGCGTAAGTCTATTCCTCGCTACTTCATTCATTGTACTCTACTCTTTTCTTTTTTAATTCCAAATTTCATAATAACAATTTGTACCTTATCTGTAAAATGTAAAGTAAAATCTGCAAATTTCTTACTGCCAAATTAGAATCTTACGTCACGAGAGGACATATGATATGACGTCGTTTTCATTCGACATAAGGAAAATGCAACTGCGCCCAACAGGGTTATATGCGTTCTGTCAAATCCCCATGAAATTTCGTAAACGTAGTGGAAAAGGAGGTAAAGATAGGATTAATAATACGCAGTGCAATCTGGACACCATGAAAGATTAGATCTTCTAATCAAGTTATATAATTATGAGTCTTACATTAGTAATAAGGCTATGATTAGGTATTTAAGTTGACATTAGTAATAAGGCTATCATTAAGTATTTAATTTTGGGAGGGTTTTTCAGGGACATTTTAAAGCTACTACAATCTAATTTCAAGTAAATTGGGGAAAGGGTGAATTATTAGAAAATTAAGCTTTCTGTCAAATTTGCTTTCAAGGTTACCAATTAACTAATTTTTTGAAGATTTTTTTTTTTGAAAGGTCGAGCTTCAAATAAGTTGTAGTAAAAAATTCATATTCATTATAATTATTTTGTGATATTTATTACAAAACCATTTTTCTCCACCATAACAAGGGTTGCAACAAGGTGCAAAAAGAGCATTGCCACATCTATATTGAAGAGCTGAGTGAGGAAGAAGACATGAACCAAACGACAAAAATCTTTAGGAAATGACATATGGAAAGTGAGAAGATTGGTTCCATAAAATAAATAAGGGAAGAAATAACAGGATTAAAGAGCATACATATCACTTAAAACCTAATTTATCTAGCACCCATAACACATTTAGAAAGGATATACATTGTCTAACATGAGATATAAGATCTAGCTCCAAATAAGTTGCAGTAAAAAAATTCATATTAATAACAATTTTTTGTGAGATTTATTACAAAACCATTTCTCTCCACCATGGCAATGCTTGCAACAAGGGGCAAAAAGAACATTGTTACACATATATTGATGGGTTGAGTGGGGAAGAAGAAGAGGAAACAAAGGGAAAAATTCTTTAGGAAATGACATTGGGAAGTGAAGAGATTGGTTCCACAAAATAAATAAGGGAATAAAATAACAATATTAAAGAGCATATGTATCACTTGAAACTTGACTTATCTAACATCCATAACACATTTAAAAAGGATATACAATGTCTAACATGAGATATAAATTTCCTAACTATAAGAGATATATTAAGCATGCAAATCACATTAAATGATTTATGTTTATATACAAAATAAATCAGGCTCACAAATTCATGTCTTAAGAAACTAAGGTGGATCACTCAATTTAACTAATCTAGATCCAAAAGCTAGTACTCATATGGGATCTAGGAGCTTTATACCAAAGGTGGATATGCACAAGTTTAATAGAAAGGATACACTAACTTAGATGAGTCAAATAAGAAGAAAAAATATTTGCATCAAATCCCAAGTGAACAAAAGGCGACAATAGCTTCCATATAGAAACAAATAAATTCACTTGGTGTCAACAATTATGAACAGATAAAAAAATAAGTTTCTCATGGTTAGTTAGGTTACAAAAGAGATAATCATAATTTATAGCAACAGTGCACGACCAACAATTATTTCAACTAGTTATCTAAAGTTTAACAAACATAATAAGTTAGGGACTACATTCAACAATTCCAAAACCCATCCTTGAGAATAGATACAATTCTCAAAGACAACCTAAATGACTTATTTTTAGTGGTCTTAAGGATCACATCTAACATAATGTACACATTTTTAGTCCTAACCCTATATGTGAGTCTTATATCTTAGCATGCAAGGCAAAGGAGAAGTATTTAATTCCTAGAATGCAAGTGGTTAAAAGGAAAAGAGATGAAGACTTGTAAACACAATAACATCCTCTACCTACTAGATTGATGTTGAGACAAATTGAGGAAAATATAGAAAAAGGGTTTTATATCATGTGATGCTCCATTTGAAGAACCAAGGAAAAACCTAACAGATTTTTTTTTTTTTTTAAACAACAACAAATATACATAAACCTTGCACTACAATAAGCACACAAGTGTAATATGAAACATTATGACACAAAAGATGTGACAATAACAATAACCTCACCATTGCATATGCAAGGTCGTACTAGCACAAGATCAAATAGTCACAAGACAAATCCACCATAACAAAACTACCAAAGATAAGTATCATCACCTAAAAGATGATGAGGTACAAACTCATGATTGCCATTCTCTCATGATACCACATACCATGATAGGATGAGGGAATCATCAACCTCTAATCCATACCAAAGCATGCTTAAAAACACCAAGGACAAACTCAAATACCAACACCAAAGAAGATTGTCTAGGAGCCAACACAACTCAATTAGAATAAGACATAGTCAAATTTTGAGACAAGGAGTAGGACGAGGACACTAACACCTCCAGTCCACTCAATTAGACAAAAAAAATCTTAAACAATAAGGATGAACCTTCACAAGAGTTTGTCTAACTGGGATACCTCACTCACTCACAACCCTGTTAGGGTTCATAGGTTGGTGATACTCCTTACCTCATTTGCCACTAGAAGGAAAATCAACCCAAGGAAGCCTAAAGTCCAATTTTCAAAGGACAATTGTGGGTTTGGGGGTTTAGGTTCATCATATCGAAGACCGAAAAATGAACTACAAAGGCTCAAGTGATATTTGGCATCCAAAAAATTCTCATCAAGAATTGGGGATCGAGGGTCTAACCTTCCAAGTATGTAAATCAAATAGTCAAAAGTCAATGATGCTCAAAAGCCATCAGGGTGCAAGTTCAAAAATACTTGTCAGGGATCAAGGATCCAACATTCCAATTCCAAAAATCAAACAATGGAAGCCTGAAGCCTAATGCCTAAAAAATGTTAGTGAACAAGTCTAAAAGTACTCTATTGGGGATCGAGGATTGGATATGTGCCTACCCCTTTTCAAAAATGTAATGCAAACATTTGATGCCTAATGCTCAAAACACTTAACAAAATTAGCATAAGAGAAAGTAGTTTTGAGATCAAGGGTCGAGGTTACCGATACATTATCTACACTAAAGGAACTCCAAAATGTGAAGGCCCAATCCATGATACTCGATACAATTAGAAAGGGTTGGGGTGCACTATACTTTTTTCCCACTTAAGTGAACTTTATGAGGTTCAACCCCGAACCTCAAAGCCCAACGCACTAAACAAATATTGTCTTTAAGATTGAGAACACAATGTTAAAAGGGATTGAATGATACAACAAGGAGATTCATTTTAAGCCCAAATAAAGGTTCCTATAATCATTTACTATCTTTACCACAAGCACAAAAGAAACTTGACTAGGCATTTTATAATCATGCCCGATTCCAACATTGATTCATATAATCTAATTCACATATACAACATGGTTCATCATGTTAAGTTACATCCATCTCAAAGAGACAGGTCCAGGAAACAATATTACATTACAAAGGGAATCCAAAATAGTATCAATATACAATTACATGACATTAAAGAAAATAAAGAGAATAAGAAAATACATGAGAAGTGGATCCATTGATCATCTCAGTCTACTATCTTCTGGACCCCAACGGTGGTATACATGCCACCAGACCACATGGAATCAAAACATCCACTCTCTTTGTGCTAGGAGATAGTCACATTGGCCACAAGCACACTCACACCAAGCACATAGGGAGATGGCTTACACAAACACCATACAAAAAGTATTCATGCTCATACACATGATACAATGAAGGCATCAATAACATCAAAGTGCAAGTACAAATCCTCACTAGGCATGGACACATATGGCACAACCAAACACTCACATTGGGAACACTCACTAATGAAGGAATATAATACTTCACCATTGGGCATAATCACCAATGGCACACCCAATCACTCACACATGTAAGAAACATGGGGAGAAGACATAGGCACATCTAAGCATGAATAATACAAAACATCCAAGAATGCAAGAAGGGAGTTCTACTCAACTATACTAGGACTAGATGCCAAAGAGATAGTTAGGAAGTGTCATTATGGAGAAAAATATTAGCTATCACCTGGAACTAAAAGACCTCTCATATGGACGAGGATGTATGATCATACAAGTATCATCACTCCCATAGAGCGCTTGTCTTCCCAATCGCATCTTTAGAATTTACTAGCACTTAAGGCATGTGTAGGGCAGCCATTATCTTGATTATTTAATAACCCATATTTTATTAGTTATCACTTAATTAAATGACCCCCACACACAATAACCACGTACAGACAATTTGGGCCAGGGTCCTTTTGGGAGCCATGCTCATAACCCTCTCGAGTACCTATGTCTGGGGCTCATTACATTCACCAACAAATGTTGCACCAAATCAAACAAGGGAAATTTCTCTAATTTCCGCAAGCTTTTAATAAAATATAATAATAACATGAAACAATATCCAAATTGATCCAAATAAAAATTTCATGTACTATAATTCCATCATTCCACAAAATCCACTTTTTACATTGTTTTCCATTTTTTCCCAAAACTTGTGAACAATCAAATTCATCATTAAAATAGCTTCAAAAACCATAAAAAATTAAAAAATCTAAGAATACCCTTTGGTTCTAAAAGTGCCCAACACACCTCTTTTAACATAAAATTGACACTTCAATTATTTTATAGAAATATGGGCATAATAACCCTATATTTTGGGAAGTTTGTAAAAAATTTACATATAAATTCATTTTTAACCAAATTGAATGAAACAAAGTGCAAGGTAGGGTAGTAACATCCTCACAATGCCTAAAAAATCTTTCAAAGCATCCAAACGGAATTAAAAAAGAGATATGTTCAAAATGCCTCAAATTTCACCAATAAATTACAATGAACAGATATTTACACACTATTGAATCATAAATTGTAACTAGTACAATTTACACCTCATTCTTGTGTCCCTACTTCAATGTGTCCTATCCTGGTTCTCCCTTAGACCTATTTTGGCCCATTTTACTCCAAATTTGATGTCACCCTATAG
Source organism: Cryptomeria japonica (assembly GCF_030272615.1). NCBI lineage: Eukaryota > Viridiplantae > Streptophyta > Pinopsida > Cupressales > Cupressaceae > Cryptomeria > Cryptomeria japonica. The sequence goes on from NC_081406.1 coordinate 515,050,746, forward strand.
CACAATTGACTGGACCCCATCATAGGACCTTTTCCTCCTAGATCCAACTGTGTTTGCCCTATTTGAGAAAGACAAGGCTGCTTGGGGTGCCCCTATCTAGACCAAGTGCCATGGTCACCCTTAAACAATACCAAGTTTAAATAAGACCGAGCACTTTCCCTCCCCGGTGGATTCTGGTCCTCATGCCTTAATGTGACCATTAGAGGTTAGTCTGATCACTAATTTACCTAGGGAACCAAGCTATATAAAGACATCCTATTAATTCATTTTGATTTAATAAGCCTTATCACTTTCATAGCCCATCATTCATGCATTAATTAAGCATTCATCATCAAGCACTCTCAAGCATTCAAGGTAGCATTTCATCCCACCATACTCTTCAAGCATCATTGAGAAAATCACATCAGTCTTCATGAAAGCACATGTGTTTGATTAGGTCATGTTCATATTATGTCAAGTCTTGTTATTTCGTCAACATTTATGATCACATTCAAAGATAATTGCATCACCAAAGTTTCAATTAGTCATTGCAGATCTCAGGTATTATGATATAATGTTTACTTTGAAGCATTTTAATTGCTATTTTAGTTCAAGGTTAATTCCAAAACTAGGGTTTGACCTAAGGCAAACCCCTATCAATAACCCTATTTCTTACATATGTTGAACACTAGTGACCTTATGCATCCTATTCAACCAATAAATGTTTTAAGATTTATCGAATTGTGATGCAAAACCATCTAACCATATGATATGTTGATGGAATGATATGCCCCTACTAGTTAAATCATGCTAGAATATCTTAAAACAACCTTACATAAACCATGTACAGTGTGTGTGATCTTCATTAATGTAAAAATGACACTCCCTCAATATCTTCATGTCCTCCTCCACACTATCACCTACATGAATGAATTCTATATGCACAAATATATCAACTTGTGTGGAGTTGTAATATTGTGATTTCACCTCATTCTATGGTTGTAGTGTTTAGTTCTATTCAAAGTCAACAACCAAAATGATGGTATCAAGTAAAATTGTTTCCTTGCATGAATTGAATTGTGAGTCCAAAAATTGAGCTCTATGGTTATGCCTTGCATACTCATATACTATATTCTCACCAAAAATTCCCATAAACTGATATACTATAATATTTTCACACCTTTTTGCTTCTTTGTCATATTTTTATCATGTAGGCCAATGTCTTATATTTGTTGTGTTCTACTAGTTCATTTCCAACTACATGTGTACTCTCCATATGTTCACAACTTTAGAAATATTTCAAGCCACCACAATGAACACATATGTCATCCAAGCAACACTTCTTGTAATATAGTTGGCCATCCACTCTTTCACATAAGATGATAGATATGAAATCCCTTGAAGATGTAGGTGTAGCCTTTATGTTACAATCCTTAAAAATATTGTTATTATACTAATCTACACATAAATGTCAGTAAGCATCACAATAAATGGAAAATTCAATATGTATTCTACAACAAGTTGTGTGTGTGTGATTTATTTTGACATAAAAAAGTTTTACCATTTCAAACAATCTTTGACGTCCAATTTTAATTTGAGGATACATATTTAGAAACTTGGAAAAAAAATGTATTTGAGTCATATCCAAAAAATGTTTCAGATGTGGATCATGGATATGACTACCAAACCTCCTTCTTACAACATCCCTTTGATTGGGAGAGACCCTTGTGTTATTCTTCTAAAATTCTTCAATTAGGGATCTCAAGGCTTCGACACATTATACAAAAGGAACAAAATCAAATGAAAAAGGATTGAGAAAGGATTGCAATTGAACTAAGTGACAAGGTGACAAGCACAAAATGCATACGTTATAATTTGAGTGGATATTATAAATGAAAAATTATTTCATGTTCTTTTGTTTTTGCTTCAAACTACTCAAAAATCAATCTTTTTATGCAACTTATTTTGAATTCAACATTGAATCCTATGTTAATCTAATAGGACTAGTATAAATTATGAGAAGAGTAGGTGTGTATTCTCAAATTTAAACAAAAAAACAATAAGTATTTGAATTCTTGAAACATGAAAAATATTACCTCAAATAATCAAATTTAATCTAAAAACTTTAAATCTTCCTCTTATATGTTGTCAAACAAACAAAAAGGTGGTCAAGAGGTGATGGAATATGCAAAATAAGCTTGTGTTAAATGTCAACATCATGAAAAGCAATTTTTTGTCAGATGATGCATAGAAACCAGACAAAAATAGAGAACATGGGCTTGAATCATAGGTCAAAAGCCCCTTTTTTACTATTTTGAGTGTAGGCTATTTGGCGATCACCAAATCTGATACTAGGAAAGTAAACTTTATTGATATTTTACAACCTTTAATAAATTGGGAAAGAAGATAGAGAGGAATACGAGAAAATGAGAAAGAAAGAAGGACAATGAATAATGAAGGAAAAACACAAACACAAAAACCCTCACCCATAAACCTTTTACCCTCAATCTAAAACTCTAAACTCTATATACGAATACCTACAACTATAAACTAAATTCCTAGAACCCTCAACTATAGTTCCAATACTCTAAACCCTGTAATCAATACCCTTAATCCTATACTATGTACTCTATACCATAATTATTGATAGCTTAAACCATAAACCTTATACTAATACCCTATAAATTATAACCCTGTATGATAAACCCTTAACCCTATACCCTTATACATCAACCATAGATCTAGATACTATGCCCTATACTCTCAACCATATAACTAATGTACCCTAGACCTAAACCATATAAAGAAGAGGGAGAGGTAATGACCTAGAGAGGGGCTAGAGAGAGAGAGAGAGAGAGAGAGAGAGAGAGAGAGAGAGAGAGAGAGAGAGAGAGAGAGAGAGAGAGAGAGAGAGAGAGAGAGAGAGAGAGAGAGAGAGAGAGATAGAGAGAGAGAGAGAGAGAGAGAAGAAAGAGATGGGAGTAAGGACCGAAGGGAAGATAGAGAGGGATAGGAGAATAAAGGGAGTGAGATTCCTAGAGGAGAGGGAGAAAGAAGAGGAGGGATAGAAGAGAGAAGAGAGAGAGGAGTAAGAATGGAGAGGGAAAGAAATGGAGATAAGGATAGATGAGGAGATAGAGAGGGAGAGAGGAAGAAAGTGAAGGAGAGATCTACAAAGGCAAGAGAGGTGAGAGAGGGAAAGATATGGGAGTAAGGATGGAGGAGGAGATAAAGAGGAATGGGGGTATAAAGGGACTGAGAGACCTAGAGAGGGGAGGGAGAAAGAATAGGAGGGATAGAAGAATATTTGTGTGTGTAGAGAGAGGGGGGATGAGAGACCTAGGGAAGGAGGAGAGGTGGAGATGAAGAGATGGGGGTAAGGATGGAGAAGAGATAGAGAGGGAGAGAGGAATAAAGTGAGGGAGAGACCTAGAGAGGTGAGAGAGATGAGATAGGGAAAGAGATGGGGGTAAGGATGGAGCGAGGGATAGAGAGGGATATGGGAATAAAGAGAGTGAGAGACCTACAGAGGGGAGGGAGAAAGAAGAGGAGCGATAGGAGAACAAAGAGAAAGAGGAGTAAGATTGGAGAGGGAAAGAGATGGTGGTAATGATGGAGAGGAAGATAGAGAGCGAGAGAGGAAGAAAGTGAGGGAGAGTTCCAAAGATGTGAGAGAAGTGAGAGAGGGAAAGACATGGGGGTAAGGATGGAGGGGGAGATAGAGAGGAATAAAAGAATAAGTGGATTGAAAGACGTAGAGAGGGGAGGGATAAAGAAGAGGAGGGATAGAATAACACAAAAAAACACACAAACCAAGAGAGGTGAGAGAGGTGAGAGAGGGAAAGAGATGGGGGTAAGGATGGAAGAGGAGATAGAGAGGGATAGGGAATAAAGGGAGGAGGGACCTAGAGAGAGGAGGGAGAAAGAAGAGGAGGGATAGAAAAACAAAGAGAGGGAGGAGTAAGAATGGAGAGGGAAAGAGATGAGGGTAAGGATGAAAGGTAGAGGGAGAGAGTAAAAAGTGATGGAGATATCCAAAGAGGCAAAAGAGGTGAGAAAGGGAAAGAGACAGGGGTAAGGATGGAGGGGAAGATAGAGAGGAATAGGGGAATAAAGGGACCGAGGTACCTAGAGAGGGGAGGGAGAAAAAGAGGGGAAATAAAAGAAGAATAGTGTGTGTGTGTGAGAGAAGGGGATAAAGGAATTAAATGATAATGGATGTATGTCTAAAAAAATCAACATGAGAACAAACCTGTTGATTGCAAATAATTCTAGATTTCATTTAAACTATTACCATTCATCAAAGATTTATCAAGGATATGTCCATCATGTACTAGGCATCAACTTATGTCAAGATCCTTATTGATGTACTAGATAAAAATTAGTCCATGCATCTTCATTTGGATATACTTGTATGATTACAATCTATTAGTGTCATATAGTAGGACTTTGTTCATCGATCATTAGGTAAGAACACAAAAAGACATGAAGTGTGCACTACATAAAGTGAAATCAAATGGTCTTACACATTATGAGTGTACATTTAATTGGTGGAATATAGCACATAAAATCCATCACTCAATAGAGAGAGGAGAGAGAAGTATGCAAGGATGGAAGGACAAGTAATACTAGCATACCTATATTTTAAAAAAACTAAGTAAAGTACGCCAAGAGATATCAATTTTGAAGATATGAAATATTTATATAATAAATGATCAAGTATGAGATTCAATTAAATTCAATGATAGATTATATTTTTTCTTTAATTTTGGTTAAATTTGAATTATTGATAATTAAAATGAGATAAAGGCAATATCATACTTTTTAGAGGTATGATAACAAAATTTGTAAAATATGATGTAAATATTTGAAGTCAATTATCACTAACTAAAATATCTAGATCAAGTTCATCATTAGAAGAATCTTTTGGGTATGTATGGTTCTTACTTTTGTTGCAAGACTACGTGCAATGGGACGTTTCAATGAATATAACATTTTTTTTGTTATGATTATGAACATTTTCATTTGTGGAGAACAAATGGACAATATTGTCAAATTCAACATTAATTGTAGCATTTATGCTACATGAGGTTCTCGTCATAAGCAATCTCCAGTCATCAATTTTTGGGTTGCATCTCTTAGATTTGTCAAAAGTTGACAAAATATTTGTTGTTGGTTGTTTTCTCCATCTTTTCTAAATATTTTATCTAATGTAACCACATTTTTGAATTTATTTGGAACATAAAATTTTTTCATTGGTTGTTGTCATATGTCGATCTATCATTGACTGGAGGCAATCGACCCATATCTCCAACCAAAATCATATATATATACTTGAAAAATGATTGTCAAAATGTATTGTAAAATTGTGGAGTAATATTATATAAATATTGAATATATGAATTAAATTAAATATAATATGACATAATTATCTTCATTAGTCAGAATAAAAGGTCTACCTGCAAAACTTATGTGTGCATTTTTGTGGGAATGCTTGTTGAAGTCGAGAATCTATTTTTTGACCAATGAAGCTCATTTCATCAATCAAAATGCATCTGATATGCGTTATATCTTCTTGAAAACTTATGAGTCTTGTTTGTTCTAGCTGAGCAAAATCTCGTATTGGTGATTCTGAATTTTGAATGGACTATAGAGGCCCCTATATTGAATGTTGCAACTCTTGTTGGTGCAAGTAGTTAAAGGGGAGAATGACATGGCCTTGCTACATTTTCAAGAGCTTGATTAAAGGCACCAATTCTGGATATAAATTTCTTGTTCATGTTGTTCATTGTATTATCATAAATACAGGTTCTCCATCTTGATGTGTATGGTAGTGTGTCATAATTATCTTGATTGCCTTTCTTTGTTTTCCATTGAGGGTTGTGTAGTTGATACATTGCATTATATCATCATGTATGAGACATCCATGATCTCTCCTACTGCTTATGAAATTGATTCCTTGAATTGTGTACTCTAAACCTTGATATTCATGAGACCAATCTGTATGTATATCAATGTCTCTTCTACCCAACATATCTATTCCAAAAATATATATATTTTGACCTTGATGCAATCTAGATAAAATTTCATATTCATTTTTTGTGGTATTTCTTTGAACAAGTTCATTGTCTTCAATTTCTAAATCATTATCTTCAATGTCATGAAATAGTTTGTACAATAATAAGTCTGAGAAATAGAAGTCAATCCATTTATTTGAGTCACATGGAGGAATAGATACAAACCTAGGGATAATTTTGATGATAGATGCACTTTGCCTTTGCTCCCATTTGTTGTCTCTTTTTCATTTAGGTTTATATATCCATGATCTGACCGCATCAAGCAATGAGACACCTTCCATATAATGATGCCTTGTTTTATATCCATCAATGAGAGATATTGTTTGTTCTTCATTGTTCTCTTCAATGTGTAAAACTACAAGTTTGAAAACCTGATGTGAAACATTTAGATTAACAAATTTTATACTGCTTTCTGCTAATCGAAGTTCTAATAGCGTGCGAGATGTTTCTTGAGCTCCATTGTCTTTTTCTATAATTGTCTCAATTATAATCCTTCTATATACTTGTGTACCTAAATCATTAGGGTTTTCAATATTTGAAAGACTCATCAACATTTGGCTATATGTTTCTAAGCTTTTTTTTGCTTTTGTTGCATACTTTACAATATATTTGATTACAACATGCTTGGAAAGAATGGGTTGCCAATCTATATTTGCTCTCCACAATTGCAATATGTGTCGATTATGTGAATTCAGTCTTTCATCATTCCTTATTGTTTCAATTTTTTTCTTTTTTTCTCCTATCTCTATGTCTTCATATAATTTAGATCCTCTCAAATTCAATGTCAAAGGGGCTTTATACCTATAATGAAAATGAACTCATATATTTTATTAAATGACATTATATATATATATATATATATATATATATATATATATATATATATATATATATATATATATATATATATATATATATATATATATATATATATATATATGTATATAAACACTGTAAAAATATTCCGAGTAATTAAATAGTCACCTGCAAACCATCCTTCTTCCTTTTTTCATAGGCATGCACCCTCCCTAGACATTGTGTGTCATTCTACGGAGTTTAGTATTTCTTCATAGTAATGTTCAATATCTATCTTTGCAAGTTGTGTTGTATTTTTTAAACATGGATGTTGGTGAAAATTTTGGAATGCCTACAATTGTAATCACAAATAAATATATTAGTTATTTGATCAGCTATAAGTAGTTAATGTGATATATTAGATTTATATGGATTTAAATATTTTTGTACATGCTTGCATATTTTGTTGATGTGGATCTTGCTTAGGATTCCATGCATGGACAATGGAATTAAAAAACTCTCAATATTTTTGTTTCTCTCCTCATTTGACCAATCGATGTTGTTCATATTTCATGCTCAATGCATCTAGATGAATCCATGCACATGTGGTGACTCGCTATGTTGTCACTAATATTTGGTCCAGTAATTTTTAACAATCCTTCCTTTTTGTAGAATTTATTTTCTTAATATTGAATGTCTTATGTGTATGTAGTGTGCGACAATATGAGGATAATCTATAAAATTTTGTTTTCACCAATTTTGAGCTTCATGTGGAGTAGGCGGTGGTGATCCTATCATTAATGCATGCAAATCAGGCCAATACATGTTTGCAACACTCGATGTAAAAAATATTGTAGGAGTGCCAATTTAATGAAGTATATTTGTCAATTATGCATGACATTGAGCCCAATAAACCCTTGTACCCCTTAATTTGGTCCCAAAATGCATTAGTCTATCAGCTAGATGAGAGTGTTTCATATTTTCCATATGTTGATGCAACTCATTAATGGTGATTGACATTTCTTGAAAACTTTTTTTCACAAATACTGCAAATTGATTAAAGTTATTTAAAATTATTTTTTGCTTAAATTATTTTAAATTGTTTAAATTAATTTATTATTTTATTTTATTTACATTAATTTAAAATAAAATCTAGTAAATATTTTATTGATTTCTATTTATATATATAGAGTAATATAATAAAAATCTTAAATATTTAATTTGAGAACTCTTATTATAAGTGGTTGTTGGGATTAAAATTATTTTTATTTAACCAATAGTAAAACTAATTTTAATAATGACGAGTGTCAAGTTTAATCATAGGGGGTTTTTAATCACAGATATCTATCAATCCATTATGTGAGTATAATACACCTCTCCACATAATAAAATAAAATAATTTAAATAACATAGGTTGTGCTTCTTCTTTTTGTAATTCTTTGCATTTTAAAATTATTAAATCTAATTTTTAAGAAGTCTGCACTTTTTTGGTATGTCCGAAGGTAAGCAGTTTGAGTGTTGGGCGGATGTGGCTTTTGCGGATCTGCCTCCACCTATGGATCCTTTTGGGTTGAAGGATGATCATACTCCGCAATGGGTTTTTCATCATGGGCAGTGGGTGGATATGGCAGTTTCAGAACAATATAATCTTTGACCATATCATTTGCAACATAGATTGAGGTCGGTTTCCAAGTACTTTCAGGGCTTTTTTTGTGACCAGAGGAGAAATATGCAATATACAGGTCTGCCTAATAACAATGGTAGTTGTGGCACTGTATCGAATAGACGGGAGCTAGTGTTGGCAATTGACACTCATTTGATGTTAGACGGTTTAGATAACCAGAAGACAACTGAGAGGGGGGGGGGGGTGAATCAGTTGTCATAGATTACTGGAAGCATTCAACAATTAAAATTTAATATCAGAACCCAAAACAATAATACCATAATAGCAGTTAATCCAATTAAGCATAAACAATAATCATAGAATAAAATCCATCCACACAATACCAAGATTTGTACATGGAAAACCCGGTAAAGGGAAAAAACACAATGGGAAGCCTACCCACAGTTAGATAATACTTCTATAGTGTAATGCCCATACCCTAGTCGGACTTTTAAAACCCGTTTAACCTTGATTGACTTCCTATGTGGCATTCTCGAATGGTAGAATAACCGATAAGCAATGTGTAGTTTAGATAATATAAATAAACTGAGCATACTTATTATTGTGTTTTTGCATCGATTCTCGTGTAAATGCAATTGTTCCTAACCCTTGTGATAAATCTTGAGCTAACATCTTCATTGAATATGTATTTGTATATGCATGCTTGTATGAATTCATGGGTGCAGGAGATTGCAGGTACAACACCGCTTAGGGCAAGGTTCATCTCCTTTGGAATTTGCAAGGTTGAGTATGCTCGTTCATCTTTTGAATTCGGATTTAGTGGTCATATAACTCTCGTCTTGCCTTAGCCATGGTTAGGTGAGCATCGTGTGTGGATTCGTGGGCTTGCTCTTCAATGGGATGCGTGTCGAGTGATTTGGAGGACTTCCTCGATTTGCGTGCCATGCGTGAGGTAAGTGAGGTTTGTGATCCTAAGTATTAAATTTAAATTTATGAGTAGACGAGCGCATTAGAAATTTAGAAATTTAAATGGGTAGCTTCTTCTATATGATTAATCACTAATTTAAGAGATTGCTTTAAATTGTTATTGTAGCAAGCTTAAGGTATTTAACTGAGGTTAGTGTGCTCATTTACGCATTTGTAACTTTTATGCATTTGTAGTTGAGAAATTTGAATAAACAAGACTCTTGCATTAGATTAGTCATTTATTTAAAAATGTCGCTTTATTAAGTTATAGCGAGTTAATTTAATAGTTAATTTTAATAACTACGATTTTAATAAATTATGCATTTTAGAAAGGAAGATTTTTAAAGTCGTTTGGGAGATAGTAATAAATTACTCATTTTCGCATTTTGGAAGAAAAGGGATAAATTATTATTATTTAAACGAAAATTATTTCTTTTTTTACTTGTATAGTTGACATAGTATAAAAAGATTGATTCTTAGAAAATTAAAATTTAATTAAAACGCTTTACCCGGTAAGTAGTCCCAAAATATAAATGTAGGCCTAAAATTAATATTGAGGAAATTAAAAATTTAAAACTCAAAAAGAAATAGAAGAACTTTAATTTTAATAGGGAAAACAAATGAGAGGTAAGAGGGAATGGAAATGAATGACTCCTATTTTGATTTTCATCTATTTTATTTTTAAAATAAAATGCCTAAATTCGAAATTAAAAATTAGGGCAAAATTAGGGTTCTCTTTTTAACCTAGTTTGTAAGCATTTTTGGGGGTTCTTTGGCTTGGGAGTTTTTTTTTGGAAAAATGGGGGGAAGATTTGCATGGGAGCAGCAGATTGGGGAAACTCTCATCAAGATTCATGCCTGGAATTGCACAAGGAGGTAGGAATCGTATCCACCTTTCTATTACTTGTTTTAAAAAAAAAAAAAGGATAGGATATTACTCATGAATGTGTTTTCTTGAAGAATAGTTGCAGTTGTTCCTTTAAATTTGGTTGTCCTTGAATTAATCCTTGTTCTTAATGGATTCTGTGATTTTGACTGGGTAGGAAACACAATTCCCATAATGGAGATTTTGTTATAAACCTGGAAAAAAAAGAAATTTATTGATGGCTGTGACTATATTTGTCTTTTTTAAAAATGGGGATTTTACATCCTTCTTGTGTGCATCCGTTTGGGCTTATTTCAATATATGAAAAAAACAAAATTATATACATTTATATCGAACTGTGCGATGGAGGATCATCACAGTGTGTTTCTTTTACCATCGGACTGGGCGTTGTTTTCTTACCATGGTAGCGAACTGTGCATTTTTTTTGGGGTTTTAAAAAAAATGAAACTTTGTTGGGGGTTTGGAGGGCGGGGAGCGGAGCTCCACCCGCTCCTCCTCCCCTTTTCCCCGCACGCACCCCCCTTACCCCCCTCGCCCGTTCCCCTTTCTCCCCACCACCGCTCGCTACCCCGTCCGCCTCCCCGCTCGCCTTCCCTGGGAACTCCCCGCCCGAGTGCACTTTAGCCCTAAGGCCGCGGCACTGCGGTGGCCGCAGGGGCCGCGGTGGCCGCAGGGCGCCGCGGGCCTGCGGGCACCGCAGTGGCGCCGCCGCTCGAAGAGCCTTCTGTGTGTTACTTAGGGTTTGCCAAGGGCAAACGAAAATGTGAGGGGTACGCCATTTCTTGTGTGGTTGTTTAAAACATAAAAAAAAATATATGTGTATTGTGATACATGCCGTGGGCAATGTAATAAAAAAAAAAAAGATATATGGATGAAAGGTCCATTGTGTTGGAGAATAGTTTTATTCAATTTTTATTTCGCTAAATTTATGTTTTATATATATATGTATGTATTAAAATAGTAAATACGGAGTTGGTGTTTAAATATATATATATTTGTGGATTTAATTAGGAAATAACATTTTTATTTGTCATGTATTGTTAAATTTATTTTGATCACGATTAATTTTGGAACCCAATATAATTGGATATCGTATCGATTTAAAAAGGAAAATGTTGTAAGTATAAGTTCCATATTTTCCTAGTTTGGGGAGGCGTCATACCTTGGTGTGTTTGTTTTTTTTTTGGACCTTGTCAGCTAGATAATTTTGTCGGCCATATCCGGAATGTGCCCTAGTCAAAATATCGTCAGTCATTAGAACTTGTAAATTGCTTGTAGTGTTTCAGTTGGAGCCACTCTAGAAGGGACCATCATGTAAAACCCGAAGGAGGTGTTTGTTGTATTTTTTTGATTGTATTCGCCTTAGTGGCAAGATGTAAAAGACTTATAAATCATGTATTCCGAACGATATAATACCAAAGGGGTCTTGCAGTTGAGCAGACCCGGAGATGTAGCCCACCCGGGGTGAACTCCGAGATCATATCTGTGTTATGTGATGTTATAGCGTGCTTTGTTTTATGTTTTAAATTATCATGAAAGGTTGTAATCTTGCATGAGTGTATGGCGGAAGTAATGAATTCGAATTTAAATGCAAAACAATATCATATGGATAAACGTAGTTATTTAAGTTCATAAAACATTGTGAATTATGAATATGGCATGGCATTTAAATATTGAAAATTAAAGTGTGGAAAAAAAAGTAAATTGGTAATGTTAATTTAAATTGTAATAGTGAAAGAAATATAATTAGAATTACTTTATTGGATTAACTTGATATTAAGTATATAAAGGGAATGAATGTAAAAAGGAAACAAAGTTAAAATTTATGCCACAATTCCTAGATTGGAAACTAAAGAATGAACATCATATAAATATCTATCTTTTTACCTTAATAAATGAATCACGCCATGTCAATTATGTTCTATTACATAGGATGAATTTGTTAAGTCATTTCACGTTTTACTCTTAACAATAATCCTCACAAGAATAATTTGATAATCATGGGGACTCAACTGGGTATCCATGTTGTATAATTGGATGAATATACTTAATAATTCATGTTGTAATTATAACCACTAATCCTCACCAGATTTATTTTATAATTGGGTGAGCTCAATTAGATATCCATATTTTAATCCTTATGAATGGAATCCCTCATGATTGCTAAAATTAATCTAAAGTGGGAAAGTAATTGATTGGTGGGTGATACATTAAACCTAGTAAAAGAATCTTCCTCACACTATCTTTCATTTAACAAAAAGAAGATACACAATAAGATAAATGTATTTTAATTCTAATAGAAGAACGTCATTACGATCTTACTTCTCTAACCTTGAAATGATGAATGTCATCTAGTTAACGATACTTTGAAAGGAAGGATGCTCTCGTGTGTTCTCATGCATATCTACCTTAATGAAATTAGTCCATTTAATTGCATTATTAAAACTTCAGATGAATCCCATGTCTAGGCACATTTTATCTTTCATTTAAGGACTGCATCTCAATAGTTGGTTATGTATGATACCAAACGAAGGGACTTAACTCAATTAATTGTGGTTAATCCTTAAGAAATGAATTTCTCTCATTAACCATGCTTTTAATATAAAAAAAAAAAAAAAAAAAGATAACAAATGTGGGTGAATATTTTAAAATCAAATGATGGCATCCTTGTTTTACTAATTGCAGTGTAACCCTAAACGAATGAATCTCGTAAAGCATATTTATAGTATTAAAGGGTGATGTCAAGTGTGGATGGTTATTTTAAAACTCTAATGAATGAACTTTGCTATATTTAAAATGCCTGAACCTATTTGGAGACCTCCTAATGAAACTATGAATTAAAGTGCATTGAGTAATTAACCTCTTGATGGCCTCCTCACCAACCAAAGTAATTGAACGTTCCCTAAGGTCATAAGTTGTCAAAACATTGAATACATATTAATTCATGATCTATGCATTCTCTCATAATTAAGAAATCTAGTTTAATGGATCTAATGACGCAAGTTGAGTTAGGTGTAAGGTTGTGTAATCGCGTTAGGAAACTCCTTAGGATTGGTTGAGCCTTCTGCTGTGATAACTAAGTTGACAGATAACTACAATGTATCTTAATGTTGTGTCTAATTATGAACTGAGACAACTTCAAACTATCTTAACGTTGTAACGTTTCATTAACGCTCTTGATTATTATAAAAAAAAAAAAATTTACACTCTATTTGAGTGTTTTAAACTTAAACCCTTAGGGGTTTCCTGGCGGGGCATTACATATAGTAAGTATGTGAATTACAATGAAGGGGCTTGCACTTGCAGGAAGGCCAACAACCTAAAGCACACTACTCATCACAAAAGCAACCTCACTAACTACATACAAATCTAGACTACAATCTGGAGAAGTGTTGAACTCCAAAAGATAACATCTCCTATGCCTGAGTACAATTTTGATTAAGCTCAATACTGGAGGACTAAATCCTCTTACATAAACCCAATTTGATCTCAAATGATTGACCAACTCCTCAGCTTGAATGATATTACATTATTCACACATTACATTCCTTGACCATGACCTCTTACATTAACCATGATGATCTACAATGAGATCTTACATCTATATATGCAAACCCTCGATCATAAACAATTAGGTTGGCCACCAGACAATAAACTAATTATATAATTACAAACCATGCCAATCTTAGACCAAACATGTAATATCAACACATAAGACATCCTAGAAGTACCTCAATAGGTCCTATCCACATGTTACATTAAAGTTGGTCCATAACCTAGATCAACCGAGACCAAGTATAGGTCCACACGCTTCAACAATGATCTCCAAACACCAAGTCTCGAACATGATCACCAACAACATCCTAAAAGTCCATTAGAAGTTGCACCAACACCATTTATGCGATTCATCAAAGATCTCCATCAAAAGATCTATCTGTGAAACCCTCACCGAAACCAGAAACCAATCTTCTAAGCAAGCAGAATAGAATCCGATCTCCAGACCAAAACCAACTGACCAAATATGAGTATAATTATCATGAACAAGCCAATTCCATTACCAGATTATATCGAAGCCTGTCGTATCATGTCGGATCCAAGTTAACCAGAAACCACTTAACCTACCGAGACCAAAAGGGTGTTGGTAAAGAATCCAAATAGCTATTGTTGACATCAATGAAAAAACATCAATGCAACACATAATCAGTTCCACCAAATGGCCAACAATCTCCCCCTTTGGCATTGATGGCAACACTAGATATGAAAAATATCTAAGTACTAAGAAATGCCAAACAAGTCTCCCTATGTGGAACACAACCAAAAATCCCCCGCATATAGCTCTGAATATCAATATCTCTGTAAATCTCTGAATTACTCTTTCTTTTTCACATCAATATCACTCCCCCTTTGACATCAATGCTAGAAATCTGACATAAAAATCAAAGCAAAAACATAAGCCTCTGAGTGTCAAAGCTAACTACTCCTCCTGAGCAGTAGCATCCCACATCAGTGTCGGAATGAATAGTATCTCAGATAATGCATGTCGAATTGATGCCAAACCACATCAATCAAGTCTCTACCAGAGGGGCAAAAACTCCCAATCTATCTCTCAGGTACTCAAATGATTCCTTGGATAAAGGTTTAGTGAAACTATCTGCAATCTTCTCTTTAGTGTTCTCATAAACCAATCTAACTTCATTTGCTTCCACTTCTCCTTCAAAAAGTTATACTTGATAGATATGTGCTTTGTGTTAGAATGAAATACCAAATTCTTTGATATATCAATAGCAGCAGAGTTATCATAGTGAATAACTATTGGTGAATCACAATCCACCTTTATATCCTTCAACATTTGCTTCATCCATAAAATTTGTGTACAGTTAGTAGCAATAGCAACATACTTAGCTTCAACAGTAGATAGAGAAGTACATGACTGTTTCTTGTTGATCCATGAAACCAACTTCTTTCCAAGAAAGAAAGCTCCACCAGAAGTGTTTTTCTAGTCATCAACATCTCCAGCCCAATCAACATCTATATATGCACATAAAGTAAAGTTATCATCTTTAGGATAGCACAAGCCATATTCTGATGTACCTTGCAAGTATCTAAAAATCCTTTTTGCCACCATCTCATGATTTTCTCTAGGATCACTCTGAAATCTTGAAACAATACAAACAACATTCATAATGTCAGGTCTAGTCTAAGTCAAATAAAGAAAACCTCCAACCATAGATTTGTATCTTGTAGGATTTACCGATGTAGAAACATCTTTTCTTGTCAATTTCTCACTTGTAACCATACGAGTACTTATAGTTTTAGAATCTCCCCTACCAAATTTCTTCAACAATTCTTTATCATATTTAGTTTGACAGATAAAATGCCTTTGTTAGTCTAAGTAATTTGCAAACCTAAGAAAAATTTCATCTCACCAATCATAGACATCTCAAATTCTTTCTCCATTCTTAGAAAATTCTATGCATAATTTATCTTCACCTCCAAAAATAATGTCATCAACAAATACTTCAATAATCACTATATCATCATCAGTGATTTAATAATATAAATTATTGTCAACACTACCCTTAGTAAAACCAAGCTTCAAAAGATATTTATCCAAGCTTGCATACCAAGCTCTAGGTACTTGTTTCAATCCATATAAAGCTTTCCTTAACCTGCAAACCATATCCGTATCATCTGATAGTGAAAAAACATCAGTTTGCTCAATATAAACATCCTCAACAAGATCCCCATTCAAGAATGCACATTTAACATCCATCTGATAAACTTTGTAGTTTTTGTAAGCAACATAGGAAAGAAATAATCTGACAGCTTCAGTCCTAGCTACAAGAGAAAAAGTCTCTCCATAATCAATTCCTTCCTTTTGAGAATATCCTTTACAAACCAATCTAGCCTTATTCCTTATAACTTGACCATCCTCATTCATATTCCTAAAAAACCATTTAGTTCCAATGACATTTTTATTTTTAGGCTGGGGAACCAAAGTCCATGTGTTATTTTTCTCAATTTGACCTAATTCTTATTCCATATCTTTTAACCAATGTTCATCTTTACATGTCTCAATTACTGATATTGGTTCAACTTGTGAAATTAAACATACCTCATTAGTTAGCAGTCTTCTTCTTGCCATCACTCCATTGCTCTTATCCCCAATGATTTGATCTTTAGAATGATTCAATCTCACATACCTAGGAGTCTTTTGACTCTTTGGTCCTCTTCCCTGTTCTTCAATTACTATAGAATTCTCTGATGTTTCCAGAGTAAATGGTTCAACTCTCTGTTCCGGTAAATACCGGTTCAAATATAATCATTTCCACTGACAGTTCCTTCTCATAAACTTTAATTTGACTTTTGTTCAGCTCATCTACTTTGACATTAGCACTCTCCACAATTCTTTGCAATCTCTTTTTATAACATCTATATGCTTTTCTTTCATTAGAATAACCAAGAAATATGCCTTCATCACATCTAGGATCAAATTTCCCAATAGTATCATCTCTCCTGATATAGCATTTACTACCAAAAAATCTAAAATACTTAACTGTAGTTGTATTGCCAAACCATAATTCATAAGGTGTCTTACCAATTTCTCCTTTGATATGTACTATGTTGAATGTATAAACTGTTGTACTCACTAATTCTCTTCAGTAGATATGAGGTATATTAGCTTCCATCATTATTGTTCTAGCAGCATCCAAGATAATTACGTTCTTCCTTTCCACAACTCCATTGTGCTAAGGTGTCCTTGGAGCAGAAAATTGTCTTCTTGTCATAAAAGTTATTAAACTCACCGGATGTGAATTCTCCACCATGATCTAATCTCAAACATTCAATCTTCAATCCTAAATCAGTTTTGACTTTAGCCTTAAAGATTTTAAACTTTTCAAATACTTCTGATTTTTCTCTCAAAAAAGTAACCCACATTATTCTAGAATAATCATCAATGATTAGCATGAAATATCTATCACCATGAAAACTTTTAACTCTAGCAAGGCCACACAAATCAATACGAATAAGATCAAGAACAACATTTGATTTATCTTGTATACTCCTAAAAAAGGTTCTAACCTATTTACCCATTTGACATTATTTACATATCAGATTATAGGGCTTCATAATCTTAGGTATATCCCTAACTGCCTTAGTTGAATTGATCTTCACAATGCAATTAAAATTTACATGACGTAGCCTTTTATGCCATAGCCAACTCTCATCAATCTGTGTAATCAAACATGTCTTCTCACCAGAGTTCAAATGAAATATATTACCTTTTGTGTATGTACTGGTTGCAATCTCCAAGCCAGATTTGTTAATGATTTTTCATTTTCCATCCTTTAACTATAATTGAAATCCCTTATCTACCAAATGTCCTACACTCAAAAGATTATGCTTCAAACCTTCAACATAATAGTCATTGTCAGTATTGTTCTTACCATCAAATGATAAAGTTCCCTTTCCTTTGATCATGCATGCCTTTTCATCTCCAAATCTAACTAGTCCACCATCAGATTATTGCAAAGATAGAAACTTACCTTTATCTCTAGTCATATGATGTGAACAACCACTATCAATTACCCATGCATCCCTGTCTTCAATTTTAGCAGCAAGTGCCTTCTCCTCAGGTATATTTTCTTCTATTGCTGGATCATCTTCCTTGATATCCAAGAATACCCATTCATTTCCATTCCTGGATCCACTAGCAGAGTCTTCTGCTGGTTCATCCTCTGAATCAGTAATGCCTTCCTCATCCACTATGTAGCATGACTTGTCTCTGTTTTTCTTGTATTTATATTTATTCTGATATCTAGGGTTAGGCTTAAATGATCTTTTAACTCTTTCTTCAAATCTTGAATTCCTTTCAGGACATCTAGATGCAAAATGACCAATCTTATTACATGCAAAATATTTAAAAGGTGATTTTCCTTCATTCTTACTTCCTACCAGTCCTTTTGGTACTCTTCTAGCAAATAGTACTTCAAGTTGCCCAAACTCATCATCTTCTCTCTTCATATCTTCCAACTCTTTTGCATATAAAGCTTTCCAGTCTTGCTTACCGGTTGTAGATGTAGATGCATGAAAAGAAGGTTCAATCTTCACAGTTCATTAAGGTCCAAATTCCTCAAGTTGAAAAGAAGATAGTTTCCATTGTTCTCAACTCATTAATAGTAGTAGCCTTCATTTTGTAAGTTGGTGGTAGGGCTCTCAGGACTTTAGAAATAATTTCATCTTCGTTCAGAGTTCCACCACAACATTGAATTCCCATAACAATCTCATTTACTCTTTCCATAAATGAAGTAATCCTTTCATCTTCTTCCATCTTCAAGTTTTCATATATCACCTGGTAACCATCAAGTTTATCAATCTTAATTATAGGGTCACCTTCATTAAGAGTCTCCAACGTATCCCATGTAGCCTTTCCATATAATTTGTGGGTTAATCCCATTATTTGTTGATCAGAAAGTGCACACAAGAGGGCTTCTCTTTCTCTACAATCATTCTCAAGCTCCTTGTCTAGGTTTTCCAGAGGAGGATTGCCAGATCCTGAATTATAGGGTGTGACACCATTCTATGTGATCTCCCAAATCTCCTTGCCAAGACATCTTAGATGAGTCTCCATCTAAATCTTCCATACTGTGTAATTTGTTCCATCAAGCCTCAAAATAACCCTTCGAAAGATACCTCCAGAAGAACTGGATGAGCTTGAATTATTAGTGGCCATAAGATCTTCCTCAAGCAGTTAATCTTTCTGCAAAGAGGACTGTATCTTTGATACCAATTGTTAGACAGTTCAGATATCTGGAAGACAACTGAGAGGGGGGGAGGTGAATCAGTTGTCACAGATTACTGAAAGAATTCAACAATTAAACTTTAATACCAAAACCCAAAACTATAATACCATAATAGTAGTTAATCCAATTAAGCATAAACAATAATCATAGAATAAAATCCATCCACACAACACCAAGATTTGTATGGGAAAACTCAGTAAATGGAAAACCATGGTGGGAAGCCTACCTACAGTCAGTTAATACTTCTGTAATAAGTATGTGAATTAGAATGAAGGGGCATGCACTTGCAAGAAGGCCAACAACCTAGATCACACTGCTCATCACAAAAGCATCCTCACTGACTACGTACAAATCTAGACTACAATCCGGAGAAGTATTGAACTGCAAAAGATAGCATCTCCTATGCCTGAGTACAACTTTGGTTAAGCTCAATATCAGAGGACTAAATCCTCTTACATAAACCCAATTTGATATCCAATGATCAACCAACTCCTCTGCTTGAATTAAATTACATTATTCGCACATTACATTCCTTGACCATGACCTCTTACATTAACCATGATGATCTATACTAAAATATTACATCTATATATACAAACCCTCAACCATAAACAATCAGGTCAACCACTAGACAATAAACTAATTACATAATTACAAACCATGTCATCCTTAGACCAAACAAATAATATCAACACATAAGACATCTCATAAATACATCAATAGGTCCTATCCATACATTACATTAGAGCGAGTCCATAACATAGATCAATTGGGACCAAGTATAGGTCCACACGCTTCAGCAATGATCTCCAAACGCCAAGTCTCAAACATGATGACCAACAACATTCTGAAACTCCATTAGAAGCTACACCAACACCATTTATGCAATTCATAAAAGATCTCCATCAAAATCTCTACCGGTGAAACCCTCGCTGGAACCAAAAACCAATCTTCTAAGCTAGCAGGATAGCATCCAATCCCCAGAGAAAAACCAACTGACCAAATATGATTATAAGTATCATAAACAAGCCAATTCCATCACTAGGTTATACCGGATCCTATCAGATCATGTTAGATCCAAGTTAACAAGAAACCACTTAACCTATCAAGACCAAAAGGGTGTTGGTAAAGCATCCAAATAGCTAGTGTTGACATCAATGACAAAACATCAATGGAATGCATAATCAATTCCACCAAATGGCCAACATTTGATTGGTTTCAATATGTTGTCATTGATGGCAACATGTTCCGGCTTTCATATTTTGGTTTGGTTGTTTACCGGCAGATACTTCAAAGACACGGCACTAGCACCGACATCGACAAGTATCATCAACGGTAGGGGGAATTCTTTGGGTATCGGCATTGCAGGCTGACATGAATTCATCAGGTTATCGGTATTGAAGACCAACATCATTCAGGAGATCCGACAATTGGTAATTGATTTTGATATTTATGTATATATGTAATTGAGTCATGTATATTCAATTTGTAATTATCTATGTAAGCTGACATAAGGCATAAAATATTGTAAGGGTATATAGGTTAGTTGATTAGATCATTTTGTAATAGGATATATGATGAGATGTAATAGAGATGTGAGATATGTGAGAGAGATCATGTATGTGAGAGCATTTATGTAAGAGGTTATTCCATGTTGGTGTAAATAATTATTCATCATGGATATTATTACACTATACTTAAGTTTACTTAGGAAATGCATTTCATAATAGTTTAGGTATGGGACACTTGGGTGTTTGTGCCACATTGGGAAAGTGTGTGTAGGAGAATTTCCACCTTTTATGGTGTGATCTTGTTGTTACACTCCACATTCAGTGGGTGATAGACCTCATGTGGACTATTATATTGTTTCTCCTACCTACCCACACCTATTTCCTACCTACCTTTGTTTCTTATTGAGCCACATGTCATGTTTGTGTTCTCACATATCCATATAGCCTTGCCTATATAAGCAAGCTCATATTCATTGTATGTAATGCTTAATGATCCAGTTGATCATATTTTTCATCTTGATAGAATATAGTTTATTTCTATCATCTATTTTGTTATCTCTTATTTGTGCTTTCCATTGCCTCTTGATCTTGGTAAAATCTCACATGGTATCAGAGCCATTAGAGTGTCATTGGTTTGCTAATTGAGAGAAACTAATGCTATTTGGAGTTTGCATTTTGGATCTTTCTATTGCAAGTTTTTATTGAAGCTTGATGGGTCAAATATGAGGTTATCATTGGATTGAGGAGGTCCAAGAAATTCACTTTTTCCTTTTGTTTCATCCAAATCGGACTTCGAAGGCCAAATCTAGAGGCATTTGAAGTTTGACGCTGTGGCGGAAATTTTCCAGAAATTATAATTTTGTAGGCATTTTTCAAATAGCAATATCTCACTCATCTGGACTCATTATTTCGAGCAATGTTTTTTGTTTTGGGGTAGAATTTCAGGATCTGTACAGTGGTGCCGAATTTTTTTGATTTTCGGATACAGGTTTTTCGGAAATCATGAAATCCTGATTTTTACAACTTTGGAGGCTTCGTTTGGGCTCATATGGACTCCTTTTTAGGTGCCATTTTTTTTGAAAGTGCATATTTTTTCATCTACTTTCATAATTTGCCATCTATTTGCAGTTATTTTAAGTAGAAATATTACTTTCAGTATTTCACAATTTTTGGCATATTTGGTACTTGCATTTTACTTGGATCTTAGTTTAGATCACTAGCAGTATTTGTTGAAGTCTCTTAGATCTCATTTTGAGAAGTTGTAAATTGAAATTAGAAGTCCACTTAGCCTTGTTTTGCAACTGGCATATTGTACACGCACTACATATAAAGTGCCAAAATCATCATTTTTGGGGGGTACTTTGAGTTAATTTGGGGGGGTGTCTCTTGTGCTTTTGTGCTCTTGTGTTCCTTCCCTTTTGCTGCTATGGGTTCTTCTAAGTTTCCTCTCTTAACTCCTCATAATTATGATACTTGGAAAATGATGCATGGAGTAAACTTATGGAAAAAGGACTAACTCATTACATTGATGGAACTAATGTTGCTCCCGCTGATCCTAAGGTTGATCCAGTTGGTCACTTGGATTGGCTCACTAAAAATATCATGGAAATTGGTACCTTAAGAAAGTATGTATCAAAGGATCTCATTTTTCATATTGAGAAGTGTACTCTAAACAAGGATGCTTGGAAAAAGTTTCAAGACTTGTATGGTCAAGTTGATGAGATTAGGGGATATCAAATTGATAGTGATCTCACCATGTTGGATCCTAAGAACTTTGATACTATACAAGATTATGTCACCAAGGCAAATGAGTTGAGGGCACAACTCAAAGATTGTGGCATTGATAAGAAGGATACTCAATTGATCTTCAACTTGATGGGCAAGCTTCCACAAGAATATGTAGCATTTGTTTCTAGTTTCCAAACCCATAGGATGACAATGGGTTCGAGCTACACAATGCCTACATTTGATGCTTTCAATAAAATGTTGATGATGGAACAAAATAAGTTGATAAGCATGGGCATTCTTAAGGCTTCTAAGTCTCAAGGATTAGTAGCAAATCAAGGGAACAAAGGAAATCAAGGAAAGGACAACTCAAACAAGAAGAAATGGCAATCAAAGCCTAAGGACAAAGCATTTTCCTCTCCACAACAAGGAGATACATCCTCTTCCAAGAGGGATAATTCACCAAAGAAGGAGAAACCTACTTGTGCCTATTATAAAAATTTTGGTCATGAGGAGCATCGTTGCCATTTTAAAAAGATTGATGAGCTCACACATATCATCAAAAAGAATAACATTGATTTGCCTAATGTCTACAAGAAGGATGATTCACCAATTTCCACTTCCTCACATTCAAAAGGAAAAGGGCAAGCATTCATGGCTTCTACAAGTGGGAAGACTCACTCTTTTGGGACAAGAAAAGGAAAAGCTCTTTGTGCTACTACCAGTCATGATTCAGAGAGATGGCTTCTAGATTAAGGGGCTTCTCATTATATGGCATCTTCACAGTCTATGTTCTCTACATTTGAGCCTTGCACCATGCCATAGATTTTGATGAGAAATCATACATACATGGATGTGATTGGGAAAGGATCTATTGACACTGGGGATAACTCCTTCAATGATGTGTTGTGTGTACCCCACTTGATAAACAATCTCCTTTCCATCTATCAAATCACACATGGTGCAACTAAGAGAGTTGTGGAGTTCACACTTGAGTTAGTTTTCATTAGAGATTTGGAGACTAGAGCTATCATTGTGACTTGGGTGGTTGATCATGCATCTCAGTTATACTCCTTTACAGATTTTGTTGATGATGATGATTTCACATTTGATGATTCTACACATGTTGATCACACTTCTTGTGATGGTTCAAATTTTGAGGAGAACTTTGGGCACTTGAACATGGGGATTCTCACATGTGATCCCATTCTTGAGCCTTGTATTTCATCTCCTCATATTGATATCACATCACCTATTGCACCTGATGATGCAGATAGTGTGACAATTTTGCCTTCATGTGATTCAGTGTAGTAGGATATTCATTATCTTCCAGCTTCATATTCATGGGATGATTACTTGAGAAACATTGCAGGTTTGTTTGTGGAATCCTACATTGCAGATTTGGGAGACATAATTGATGACATTCATCTTCTCTTTGATGAAGATGATCCTTCTTTGATTGCTAGGAGGGCACACTCTGACCCTCTTGTTCATTCTCTACATGATCATTCTTTTGAGGTTGATATGATTGTGGATACTTATGTACAACAGTTGGAGGAGGTCTCTTTATGTTTTGAGGAGACATGTGAGTCTTTGGGACATGTTCTACATCCATCTCCACTAGATCTTGGAGTGCCTTTTTCAGCAGTGTGGCACAGTTTACCACCTTTGGAGGGGGTATCTTTCAGCATCGACATGAGGACACTTGAGCAGTTTTTCAGAGATTCCTTTCATCATGAGTTTTTTTCATACATCTTCCCTTCATGATTGGGGAGACTTCATGGATACACCTTTGGTTTTGTTTCTTCCTAAGGGGAGGAATTTTGTTCGACAATCGTGGAGCAGTTTCTTCATACATTGAGCTTCTATCATTGGTGCAGATTCCACATTGAGGGGGGGCTTCCTAGTCTCTCTTCTTCTTCTTCTTCTCTCATATGGGAGGGGAATTTTTCCTCACATGGGGTTTTGTTCCTCACATTCTTCTATGATAATTCTCTTATATAGCTTTCATCTCTCTTTTGGGGGAGGGTTTTTTCCCATTGGGTACCTAACATGGCCTAGTAGCTGGGACCCATCTTGCATTGCTTAGTTGCATTGTAGTCTTTAGTGCATTCCCCTAAGTTGCACTTAAGGGGGGTGTTGGTGTAAATAATTATTCATCATGGATATTATTACACTATACTTAAGTTTACTTAGGAAATGCATTTCATAATAGTTTGGGTATGAGACACTTGGGTGTTTGTGCCACATTGGGATAGTGTGTGTAGGAGAATTTCCACCTTTTATGGTGTGATCTTGTTGTTACACTCCACATTCAGTGGGTGATCCACCTCATGTGGACTATTGTATTGTTTCTCCTACCTACCCACACCTATTTCCTACCTACCCTTGTTTCTTATTGAGCCACATGTCATGTTTGTGTGCTCACATATCCATATAGCCTTGCCTATATAAGCAAGCTCATATTCATTGTATGTAATACTTAATGATCCAGTTGATCATATTTTTCATCTTGATAGAATGTAGTTTATTTCTATCATCTATTTTGTTCTCTCTTATTTGTGCTTTCCATTGCCTCTTGATCTTGGCAAAATCTCACATTCCAGTAAGGGTTTAGGGCTTTAGATTGGAATAGACAGAGCTTAACCAAAATTGTATTCAGACATAAAAGATGGTATCATTGTAGTTTGCTCATTTCTCCGAATTGTAGTCTAGATTTTTTTGTAGTCAATGAGACTCTTTTTGTGATTGAGCAGTGTGCTTTAGGCTGTAAGCCTTCCTGCAAGTATAGGCCCCCATATTTTGTAATTCTCTTCTTATGGCCAGTGGATTGATATTGTGGGTCACAAATCCCACACTGGTTTTTCCTCTTTGAGGTTTTCTACATATAATTATTTGTGTTATGGTATTCATTTGTGTGATTGGCTTATTGGTTGATTTACTTGTTTCAATTCTATATGTACCATATATCGATTGGTGAATGCATATTTTAATAAGGTTAAAATTGATCATTCTGGTAGAAAACTGATTCACCCCGCCCCCCCCCCCCCCCCCCCTCTTAGTATTCTTGGATTCCAATAGTTGGTATTAGAGTGTAATTCCCCACCAAGAAACCCTAAATGAATTGACTAAATACAATCAAAAGAGAGCAAATAATTATTTTTTAAGCATTAATGAACTTAAAGATGCATTAAGTTAAACATTGAAATAACGATTGCACAAGAGGAAGACTTAAGTTAAACTCTTAAAGGGTTTCCAATAGAATGAGATTGTATCATGCCTTAATATTTGATGTGGTGGCTTTACCATTGTTTTAGTTATATACCATAAACCTTCATTCTCTCAATGTCTATACATTTTGGACCCTTATGGTAGTATGCTACCCTTTTAATGATGGAATTGTGTACTTAACCTTGAGTATGTTATGTTGCCCTAGTAATGTAGGAAGGAAAATATAGGTGTAAGATGATATATCAGATGTGAAATTTTCATTATTATGATGAGTGTTGATGTGATAGGAGTGTTTTTCATGTTTGGGTAGAGTAAGTTATGATGTTTGTACTCTATATTATATGCTTTGGATAAGAATTCCAATAGATATTGTATGAGTTATGAAAATACTTAATGAAATTATGGTTCCTAGTAGCTAAATAAATAATTGGCATCTGTAACCCGGATAGTGAAAGATGAAGTGACTATTATCATGCTTGTGTAGCACATTGCTTTATAGTAATTAAGAATTGTGCAAGGGAAATTTTTTGAAAACCTATTTTAGTTAGAAAAGGATTGAAATAATTTTGTTAAGATGGTTGATTTGAATGTTGATCTCAATATGTTAGTAGGTTATTTTTGTAGATTTCATCTTCATAAAAGATAGTCAAGATTTTGGCTTATTTAATGTGAGATCTATGACTTATTGTGTCCCTGTGTTTCTAACATAGCCTTGTGACTTCCCAGAGTAAGTTGAACCATAGGGGGGAAGGATGTAGTACCCCTCCCCTGATCTGACTCTTTTAAACCTAGTTTGACCTTGGTTGAATTTTTAGTGGCTTACTTGGTTGGTTGGTATACCTTGTTGTGATGTTATATTCAAATTTTATGCTTGATGTGTGTATAACTGAATGTTGATTACACATTAATTCTTATGTATGATTAGATGCTAATTTTATTTATGTGTTACTGACCCTAGACTAACACATTTATTGTATATGTGAGTTGCATTGTATGCATGTTTTATGTTTGTGTGTATGGGGCGAGAGGAGATGATTTTCCTTCACTCATTTTGGTGAGATAGGGAATGTCATGATTCTCCTTCATCGGTGTGTCTACTAGGGTTATATATATATATGCACATGTGGTTCATTGTTGTAGGATATTGTAGGTACTAGTACTATGAAGGTACGGGGTATTGTCTCCACCCAGCTTCACATGTTTGAGCATGCCTTATTGGTTTGATGGAAGTGGATGAGATGGTCATAAGACCCTACATTTTACCCCTAGCCAAGCTCAATAGTGAGCATTGTTAGCCATCCGTCAGTTACCTTTGTCTGGTATGTAGGTCATGAGTATATCTGGTGTTCTTGAGTTGTGTGTTAGCATCTGTGAAATTAAATATTAAATCTTAAAATGTTTAATTAGTTAAATCTCTTATGAAATTTAATTTCTATGTATTTTTGGTAATCATTTTATCATGAGTAGGTTTTCTTATTCTCATTGTTAATTGGGATTAATAAACATTAATGTTCTTTGGATTATTGAGTAATCTTCATTGGAAACCCTTTAGGAGTTTAAGTTAAGTCTTCCACTTGTGCAATCGTTATTGAAATGTTTAACTTAATGCATCTTTAAGTTCATTAATGTTAAAACAAAAATTATTTTCTCTCTTTTCATTGTATTTAGTCGATTCTTTTAGGGTTTCTTGGTTGGGCATTACATAGAGCCTTGTGCCTCAAAGGAAGTTTAACAACTTGAGGAAGTTCCTGAATCCAGAATCCATGGATATGAGTTTGGAGAAGTAGCTTGAGGTAGAACTTGAAGAATATGATGCTAAAAGGATGAAGAGCTTGAAGTTACAAGAAGAATTGAATTCTACTTAGGAATTCATTCTTATCCTACAAGAGAGGTTGTCGTCTATTCAAGCTAGGACGAAAGAACTATTGCAAAATCAAGATAATGAAGAGAAGGATGCCCTTAATGAAATGTGTCAGAAGATGAGTCAGAAGAAAATGGTCATGAGGAATGAAATGCAAGCCCTAACTATGAGGATGTCAAAGGAGATTCAAGACCAGAAGAAGAAGGAAGAAAATCTTGCTATATCTTTGAAAGAAAAATTTGAAGAATTCACCTAGTTGGTTCATGAAAATGATATGTTGAGAAATGATTTAGTGCAATCCCAGAGTACTGAACAAGAACTTGAGAGACAAATGATAATTTTGAGAGATGATCTAACAATTGCGAGTGAGTACAAGGACAAATTCAAGGCTAGTTTATCACAGCTTGATGAGTTATTGAAAAGTCAAAGATAGAATGGAGATTCCAGTGGACTTGGATTTGAATAGGGTACTACAAATGAAGATAAAAATCGGAAGGCACCAGTAAGGTAGCTTAATGTTTATAAATTTAATGGTAGATGCTTTGTTTGTAATAAATTTGCTCACATGGCTAGGCAACATAGAAATAGAGAAAATCATAACTATAATTCTTCTCTCGATCAATGTTCTAAATGCAATAAGTATGATCATAAGATAGAAGATTGTAGAATGAATGTTAAATGTTATGCATGTGGAAAATTTGGACATATGACTAATCAGTGCAGGTCAAGCAATTATACCAGTTTTAGAAAAACAATTCAAAAGAACAATGTTACACATTATGCATACAACAAGGTTGGACACATAGCTAAGTTCTATAGAAGCAGAAATCCACTGGTTAACAATGCTAGATCAAATGATAAAGGAAAAGAGAAGGTCAATGAAATCCATCATGATCATATCAAGAAATGGGTCTGGAAGTCAGATGATCAGTCAATAGATGGAAATGCTCTGGTTACTCAACTGGTAGAGGAGGTTGCTCCTGCACTAACAAGAAGCTCATCTGGTAACTGAGGTAAATGCCTTAGGGGTAGGCAAAATTCATGACAATACTACTTATGCCCCAGGAAGAGGTTATGGAAGATGTTCCAGACATTGGAAACGCTTATCCGACATGGAGATGTTTGACTGAGATCCGCTCTTTCATTGGAAGTCATTCATATCAATGATAGATAGGGTTTCTTGGGGGTTAAAAGGTTGAATCCACTTCATTTATGATCACTTTGCATTTAGAGCAATTCAAAGTGAGTCTAAGGCAATTCAGTGCAATCAATATCTTCTTGAGTGATTTCACTAGAAATCAGAAGAGTTCTTTAGGGTTTCACCGGAAACTATTTCATAGGTACTTATTTTCATCATGGAAGCAGGATCATCCTCTGCACATACTATTATTTCAAATCCTACTATTGTTGAGGTCAATGATTGTCCTAGGCTGATTTTCAAACGATGTTTGCATATACCTTGGATGATTCGATTGGCACTTTTTCCCATGTCCCAGAAGGAGTTGTATATGGTGAAGCTGTCAGAGCTTAAATTCACTACCACATTGAGGATTTGAGAACCAATGATATTAAGAGCATGTATATGAGCTAGTTAATGGGAGATTCTAGAAAGATTAAGCCTGTGTATCAGTACATTGAGGATCTAGGGTTTACTGGCATTTTGGATATTCCCAAATTTGAGAATGAGATTATCAGGTATATTTTGAGCAAAGTGCATGGAGAATTTATCTGGTTGGATAAACCATATAAGATCTCAAAGGATTCCATCAGGGCCATCACCAGTTTTTCACAGATTGGACAACATCCAGAGAAGAAGGTTTCTAATGATTATGTCAACAAAATTACGAATGCAACATCAAATAAGAGATCAATGAGGGTTATCACTATCATCGACAAAGACATCAGATTTAGAAGCATGATTATTGGATACAAGGTAACTCAGTCAAACCATCTAGATTTTGTTTCTAGCTCCTGCATTTATGTAGCACATAAGATGATGAGGGAAAATGAGATGTTATATCTCTATGGATGGATGTTAGATGAATTGTTAATTAGCCTAAGGAAGATCAAAGGAGAAAATAAGGGAAAATTCTGATATGGAAATCTTATTGTCTGTTTGATGTTATTTTTCATTAATAAAACTCCTAATTTTGGGAAGAGACAATGGCCATTTGATATCCTGGTAGGAAGGCAACTGAAATAATCTATTAATACATTGGGTAGTTAGCAAGATGACAAGGTGTGGGGTTACTTTAAGGCATTTCAGAAGTCTATGAATTCTAGGGAGATGGTTCCAAAGCAAATTGTTGAGAAATACTCAACCGAGATATGCTTCATGGTTAAAAAGGATGAAAATTTGATGGAAGTTGTCAAGCCCTAGAAGATATGGATTGAAGAGATGGGTTATGAAGTTGATGCACATATTCTAGATGATTATGCAAAGATGTTAATTGATGC
Source organism: Cryptomeria japonica (assembly GCF_030272615.1). Taxonomy (NCBI): domain Eukaryota; kingdom Viridiplantae; phylum Streptophyta; class Pinopsida; order Cupressales; family Cupressaceae; genus Cryptomeria; species Cryptomeria japonica. The sequence goes on from NC_081406.1 coordinate 515,080,662, forward strand.
ACCTATTGATGAAGGTAAGAAATCCTTTGGTACTGCTAAATAGAAGAAGTAAGAGGTTGAAATTCAGTTTAACCAGAACAAGAGGGAGAAACAATAGGGCAAGGAAAGTACATTTGTGGAACAGGTATCTTAGGACATCAAGGTATTAATTGATGTTGTTCTGGAAAAAGGAAGGAAGAGGAAAGAGGCTGAAATATTTATTGAGCCTACTCCATCACTCTGGATCTGATGATAACACACCCTTAGCATTCAAGAGGGTATTGAGGAAGAAAGGAAGCACCTTATGCCGTATCAGCATAGAAATGAGCTCCAAAGGAAACACCTTCTACCCCATCTGGTACTAGAAGAAGAAAAAAGATGGATGACACTGAGCTAGCACTTGTCACCGGTAATGTAACTATTATTCCACCCAAGACTTGTGTAGAATTAGTTGATGAAATAACTAAGGATGGTATGTTGAAAAATGTACAAATTTATTATGAGCATTTAGATAATGATGAACAAAGAGAAGTTGAGGAAGCAATCTAATTATATTTGGATATATATAAGAAAGCCTTGTTAGAAATTGAAAATCAAATGCCGACACAGTTATATGACAATTTAGATGCTAGAATATTATTAGCTATGGAGAAGGATAAGCATATAAAGATTCAGGAGTTGTTAACTAGTGCATCTATTACTCAAGAGGAGTTGGATAGGACACTTGAGGTTGCAAATAGAAAAATATTTCCCAGCAAGCACATGATAGTTATTCTTATGTTAGGAAGGGTAATGGGTTAATGAGTGTTAGTAAGATGAGAGGGGGGGGGGGGTGAATCATAAAAACTCAATCATCAATCTATTCATCAGATTCAACCTCGGTAGCCTTTACTGATATGCAACTATGACTATAAATCATTCAAACTCATAAACAAATACACTTAAAACATCATAACACATTTAACACCAAATTTAATGTGGAAACCCTAATAGGGAAAAAACATTGTAGTATTTTGGACCCACTAAGAAATATACCCTTCTAGAGTATGCTCGGTTAAAAGCCAATCCTGTTACAGATTACATAAACACATTGCTAGATGTGACCCGGTTAAGGCATTTCCCTTAGACTTGTTAGAGTCTTTCACTTTGTTAGAAGTGACCTTGTCAAAGGATTTCAAACACTCATTCAGAATGTTACCTTGCTAGAGGATTTACAAATAAGACTGCTAGGTCCACTCGGTTAAGAGATTTCCTGTCACTTACAACATAAATAATAGTATAAGATATATCTACAACTTCACATCTGAAATGCTAAAGCAGACTCTATGTGCTCAAAATAATCTTGTCATAAGACTTATCTTGCTCCTTGCTAGGCTTCTCAATCTGTTATTTAATCAGATATTCAATCTTTTGTGCTCGGTGATCACTACTTTAGTATCACTATTCTTCTATTTGCCCACATACATTGTTCATCAACAATTTCTTATTTATAAACAATTCCTAACTGCTTAATCTCCTTGATCACATTTTCCATGATCAATCTTAGCCATTAGATCTTTAAACTTGACTAGGCTCATTGTATCTTTCGATCTGAAAATGTTTTATCTCACCTTGGAACTTGTATTCCTTCCTTGGAACTTGTGCAAGTTTATGACCATTCAATCTTCATTGTAGATCTAACTCCTATATTTTCATTGTCATAGATCCTTAACAAACTTATTGCACGACATACCAATCACCTATGCATCTCTAGCTCATTGGCATCCTTCATTTAATAATGCTTTTATCCATCCAATGCATTATGTTATTACTTGGTTGTTACTCGGTAAATACTAAACCTCACTCGGTAGATATTCTGCCTTCTTTAACCGATAGTGATAACCTTATGGTTTACCGACTAGCATCTTGCTCGGTAACATAGATCAGTAACAAACCTTAACTAATTCTATAGCTTGAAATATTTTCTCCTTCTTGTCCAGTCTTCAAATACTCATATATAGAATATCAAAACAATCAAAACAACAAGATCTCATCACTGTCTAACTCGGTAATAGTTGCCCATTAAATAACTTAGTACTCTCCTTCATTTTTAAATTCGTTCTGTGTCACTTACCGACATCTTTATACTCATCAAAACATACTCTTTAAGATATGGCAACATCATACTGAATCAAAAAATCAATTGCTTGACATCAATGACAAAATAATATTATTAAGACAATAATCATCCTTTATCAATTATATCAACAATCTCCAACAACCTTCTCAATATCCTCATACCAACAAACTTACTGAAATGCCAACAATAACCCTTTGTGAAAATGCTAACAATCTCCCCCTTTGGCATTGATTGCAAAACCAACTTAATTTTATTTCAATTGATTTAGATTTGGATTGCTGTTAATCTTCTCCTATTATCCTTGAATTCTCCCCCAGTCATTAGTCTTCTCCCATCTTCACCTGTTAGTCTTCACTAATTAGTCATCTCCCCCTTTGACAACAATGCCAAAAAGGTAAAACTAATTCATGATTTCTTCCGTTGTGAAGTAATTTTCTTGCTGAAAATACAAATGTATCATCTCAGTCTTGGTCAGAGTAATTTGTCTTCAATCACTTTTACCACAAAACTTTAGGTAACCTCCTAAAGTATGTAAAGCAACATCAATTCATAAATAGTTGTCCTGTAGATTCATAGAATTGATGCTTTCACCGAATTCTATCAGTGAGTACTTGATAGGGGTAGGAACCCTAACTTACTTCTGAGATACTCAAAAGTGGACTTTGGCAGTGGCTTTGTGAAAATGTCTGCTATTTGTTCCTTTGAACTAATATATTCCAGCGCAACTTTCTTCTCTTGAACTTCTTCTCTGAGATAATGATACTTTATAGAGATATGCTTTGTCTTAGAATGCATTATCGGATTCTTTGAAATGTTAATGGCACTAGTATTATCACAGAATATAGTTACTAGCTTGGTAACTTTCTCATTCATACCTTCCAATAGTTGTTTGATCCATGCTATATTGGTACAATTCAATGCTGTAGTGACATATTCAGCTTTAGTTGTTGACTGTGAAATGCATCCTTGTTTCTTGCTAAGCCAACTTACTAGACTGTTTCCCAAAAAGAAAGCTCCACCACTTGTTCTTTTCCTATCATCAATGTTTCTTGCTCAATCAGCATCAGTATAGAATTTTAAGTCAAAATCATTCCTCTTTTTATATACTAAGCCATAATCTTTAGTGCCTCTTAAGTATCTGAAAATTCTCTTGATTGTTGTCATATGGGTTTCTTTGGGATCTACAGAAAATCTTGCAACTATACCTACTGCATGTGCTATGTCCGGCCTGCTATGAACCACATATTGCAACTTTCCAATCATAGATTGGTAAAGTATCTCATCAATAGATGCAAATTCAACATTCTTTGATAGTTTACAATTGGTAGTCATAGGAGTACTTACAGGTTTAGAATCCTCCATTCCAAATTTCTTCAAGATTTCCTTTATATACTTGGATTGAGTAATAAAAATCTCATTTTTCATTTGCAGTATCTGTAGACCTATAAAATACTTTATTTCACCGATTAGGAACATCTCAAATTCTTTGCACATTTCATTTCCAAATTTCTTGCATAAAGAATCATTTCCACAAAAAATAATATCATCAACAAATATGGCTAAAAGGAGTATTCCATTGCCCTCGTCATTTTTCATATACATGTTGTTGTTTTCACTTGTCCTTATAAATCCAATCTTGATTAAGTAAGAGTGAAGTCTTTCATACCATGCTCAAGGTGCTTGCTTTAGACCATACAATGCTTTGTTCAACTTACATACTTGATCTTTATTCTTGTCTTCAATAAATCCTTCAGGCTGTTCAATATAAAATTCTTCTTCTAGTATACCATTTAAAAATGCAGATTTAACATCCATTTGATATACCTTGAAATTTTTGTAAGCAACATATGCCAACAATGTTCTCACTCCTTCAAGTCTTGCCACAGGTGCAAAAGTCTCACCATAATCTATTCCTTCTTCTTGAGCATAACCTTTGCAAACTAGTCTAGCTTTATTCCGAATGACCTCTCCTTTTTCATTTAGCTTGTTTCTAAAAATCCACTTTGTACCGATTACATTTTTCTCTTTTGGTCTTGGGACCAATGTCCATGTTTCATTCTTCTTGATTTGTTCAATCTCTTCTGTCATAGCATTTATCCAATCTTCATTACTAAATGCTGCTTTTACTATCCTTAGTTCAAATTCAGATAGCAGACATGTGTTTTGTCTCAGTTTGTTCCTTGTCATCACTAGATCATCCTTATCTGCTATAATTTGACTTGATGCATGATTTATTCTGACATACTTGGATAATATAGGCTTGGTAGGCTTTGTTTGATCTTCTTCATCACTCAGTAACTGAGTATTTTCTTCATTTTCTTCATCAATTTTCTCAGTAGGACTTCTTGGTTGAACATTTACAAACTCTTCATAATCTTCTGGTTCTTTGGAATTTCCTTCATCATTTCTTTCTACAAATTCATCAATTTTCACATTTGCACTTTCCACTATTTTGTTAGATGATTTGATCAGACATTTAAATTGTTTACTTCTAAAAGAATAGCCAAGAAATGTTCCTTCCTCATTTTTCTGATCAAACTTTCCATTTATGTCATCTTTGTGAATATAACATCTACTTCCAAATATTTTAAAGTAACTTACATTAGGTTTTTTGTCATACCAGATTTCATACGGTGTCTTCAAAGTTCCTTTCTTCAGTTGTACATGGTTTAGGGTTTAAATTGCAGTGCTAATTGTTTCTCTCCAAAATGTTTGAGGTACCCTCTTTTCTATCATTAGGGTTCTGACACAATCTACAATTGATCTATTTCTTCTTTCAGCTATCCCATTTTGCTGAGGTGTTCTCGGTGTAGACACTTGTCTCTTTATACCATGATCATTGCAAAATAGATTAAATTCATCAGAAATGAATTCTCCTCCTTTGTCAGATCTTAGACATTTCAACTGTCTTCCTATTTCTTTTTCAACTCTAGCCTTATACCATTTGAACATTTGAAAGGCTTCTAATTTCTCTTTTAAAAACATAACTGACATCATCCTTGAGTAATCATCCACAAATAATATGAAGTATTTATCTCCATAATAACTTTGAACTTTCATAGGACCACAAAGATCAGTGTGCACAAGATCTAAAATTCCTTTAGAAGTGTAGGACTTACTTGCAAATCTTGACTTTGTCATCTTACCCATCTGACATCCTCAGCATATTGCTTTCTCAGGTTTTTCCAAGCTCGGTAGACCTCTTACTTGGTGCTTCTTACTTATTTTGATCAGGTTATCAAAATTTACATGACAAAACCTTTTATGCCATAACTAGGTATCTTCTATTTTAGCATATAGACAATTGTTCCGAGTTGAGTCAAGATGAAATGTATTACCTTTTGTTTATGTCGCAGTAATGGCCAACTTTCCATGTTTGTCATGAACTTTGACAATTCCTTTCTGAAATTCTATTCGGTATCCTGTATTGTTTAGCTATGCTACACTCAACAAATTGTATTTCAAACCTTCAACCCAATATACATCATCATATTTAGCATTGTCAAGAAGTGTGATAGAACCTTTACCTTTCACCAGACATGGTGCATCATTACCAAATCTTACATAACCTCCATCATAGTCTTCTAATTTAACAAACTTGTGTTTATCACCTGTGATGTGATGTGAACATCCACTATCTATGATCCAAGAATCATTTTTATTTATGTGAGAAATCAAGGCTTTTTCCTTATACCTTTCTTCATCTAATCCATCTTTGATAGCCACATATACAACTTCCTCTGTCTCAGTCCCATTAGATTTGTCATCATTGGATTCATCATCAGCTACTAGGCATGTCTTTCTATCTCTCCTTCTGAAGTTTTGGTGTCCTCTGGATTGATTTTCTTTCTGTCTGTCATCTCAGTATTCTCTCTTTTCACTAGATTCTTAGTCAGGACAGTTAGAAGCCATATGTCCTATTCTATCACAGTTAAAACATTTTAAAGGTAAATTTCCTTTATACTTACCTTTTCCTCTTGGTAACCTTATGGCTAATAGTGCTTCAAACTCTTCTTGCTTTCTGATTTCCTCATATAGTTTGTGTACCTCTTCAATGTTTTTGTGAAATATCTCACTTGCTCCACTGTGATTTCCTTCAGTATACTTATACATTCTATCATTGTAATCATCAGATTCACCAAGATGAAAAGAACTAAATGTAGATTCAACTTTATTTACTGAAGACCCACTATTATCAAAATTACTTAACTCAAATGCATGTAGCTTACCAATAGTAGCATCCAAGGATACTGGCATGTTTGGTACAGACCTTAATTCATTGATTGTAGAGACTCGAATGGCATAAGAAGGTAGAAGTGTTCTGAGCAACTTACTTGTTACATCCTTTTCCTCAATAGTTCCTCTTGCTCCATTGATTTGATTGACAGTTTCCTTTAACCATGTGTATTGGGTTATGTTCTCACCTTCATTCATTTTCATGGATTCAAGTTGACCTCTTAGACTGTCTACTTTTTCTCTCTAAACATGTTCATCACCACCATACACAGATATAAGCTTGTTCCACATTGCTTTGGCATCAATGCAACCTTCTAGATCATTAAACTCTGAGTCGGTTAATGCTGATGTTATCTCAATCATTGCTTGAATATGCTCTTTCTTTGCCTTTATCTCTTCCATTGTCATCGAGTAGGTGCTAGGTGCACTGTAATCATTCTCCAGATAATATATTGCATATTCTCCAATTCCTGATAAGTGCAGCTTCATCCTTTTCTACCATGTGGAAAACTAGACTTGTTCAGCTTTGGTGCAACCCTTTTATACATCTTCAGATCTTGCCTCAAGTACCTTTAAAATTTTCTTCTAGAGTCCAGAGCTCTGATACCAATTGTTAGTAAGATGAGAGGGGGGGGGGGTGAATCATAAAAACTCAATCATCAATGTATTCATCAGATTCAACCTTGGTAGCCTTTACTGATATGCAACTATGACTGTAAATCATTTAAAATCATAACCAGATACACTTAAAACATCATAACACATTTAACACCAGATTTAACATGGAAACCCTAATAGGGAAAAATCACCATGGTATTTCAGACCCACTAAGAAATATACCCTTCTAGAGTATGCTCGGTTAAAAGCCAATCTTGTTATAGATTACATAAACACATTGCTAGATGTGACCGGGTTAAGGGATTTCCCTTAGACTTGTTAGAGTCTTGCACTTTGTTAGAAGTGACCTTGTCAAAGGATTTCAAACACTCATTCAGAATGTTACCTTGCTAGAGGATTTACAAATAAGACTATTAGGTCCACTCGGTTAAGAGATTTCCTATCACTTACAACATAAATAATAGTATAAGATATATCTGCAACTTCACATCTGAAATACTAAAGCAAAATCTATGTGCTCAAAATAATCTTGTCATAAGACTTATCTTGCTCCTTGTTGGGCTTCTCAATCTGTTCTTTAATCAGATATTCATTCTGTGCTTGTGATCACTGCTGTAGTATCAATGTTCTTCTATTTGCCTGCATACTTTGTTCATCAACAATTTCTTATTTATAAACAATTCCTAACTGCTTAATCTCCTTGATCACATTTCCCATGATCAATCTTAGCCAATAGATCTTTAAACTTGACTAGGTTCATTGTATCTTTTGATATGAAAATGTTTTATCTCACCTTGGAACTTGTATTCCTTCCTTGGAACTTGTGCAAGGTTATGACCATTCAATCTGTGTTGTAGATCTAACTCCTATATTTTCATTGTCATAGATCCTTAACAAACTTCTTGCATGACATACCAATCACCTATACATCTCTAGCTCATTGGCATCCTTCATTTAATAATTCTTTTATCCATCCACTTCATTCTATTATTACTCGGTTGTTACTCGGTAAATACTGAACCTCACTCGGTATATATTTTGCCTTCTTTAACCGATAGCGATAACCTTAGGGTTTACCGACTAGCATCTGGCTTGGTAACATAGAACAATATCAAACCTTAACTAATTCTATAGCTTGAAATCTTTTTTCCTTTTTCAGTCTTCGAATACACATATATAGGATATCAAAACAATGAAAACAATAAGATCTCATCACTGTCTAACTTGGTAATAGTTGCCCATTAAATAACTTATTACTCTCCTTCATTTTTACATTCATTCTGTGTCACTTACTGACATCTTTATACTCATCAAAACATACTCTTTAAGATATGGCAACATCATACTGAATTAGAAAATCAATTGTTTGACATCAATGACAAAATAATATTATTAAGACAATAATCATCCTTTATCAATTATATCAACAATCTCCAACAACCTTCTCAATATCCTCATACCAACAAACTTATTGAAATGCCAACAATCTCCCTTTGTGAAAATGCTAACAAATGAGATAGTCAAGGAGACCCACAAGGCATGGGTTCAGTTCTTTGTTGCAAACCCTGGTTGTACCACCTCACTGAAGGCTTAAACTGACACTACAAACATCCCAGTTGAAGGGAAAGGTAAAAGTAAAGGTATAATGGGTACAATTTTGAAGGATATTAAGATTTTGGATATAGAGCCCCAAGCAGAAACTAATGTACAGAACATAGAGATGATACCAAAAAGTACTGAGATACCGACAAATTCTGAGAGTGTAGAGTATACTAATGTTGAGGAGAATAGTCCTTTGGATCAGAATGTACAGGTTGAGGTCATAGTTCATAAGGAGGAACTGACAATAACTAATACTGCATCAAGTGGTGAAGCCACCGGTGCAAGAGAGGAAGCTATAAAATTTAATAAACCATCATAGGAGAAGAGAGAGGAATCCGATAGAGAAATGATAGTGAGCACATCATTGTTGTCTATTGACACCTCACAGGTTGAACAAAAAAGAATAACTGAGATGATGATGATGGTTGCACAAAAGATTATGAAGGAAGGTTCTATGGACAAAGGAGTTATTGATCAGTCTATCCCTATTTTGTAGAGACTTGTCCCAAAGTGAAGAAGCAAGCCCATCCAACAAGCTTAAAATGATCACAGAGCACATTTCTAAGGACTTTCAATATTTACAATAGATATCAAATCGACAGGCATTGGAGAGGTTTACATAGGCTAAGAGAGCAACATTTGATCAGATGATTGAGTTGGAGAAGAAGGAGATTATTGATAAAATTAAGATGATTGATAATGCCTTACGGTAGTGTACTAATATTTATAGAGTATTTTGTAACATTGGTTTACTTACAATAGATTTAGATAAAAGGATTAAGGATACTCAGGAGAAGATTGTAGGTATAGTCAATTCTTTTGATGGTTCACATTCCTTGACTACATCTATTGATGGTCATATTTTGGTATTGGAAGCTCAAGTTTCAACTCTTGAGAGGGATAAAGTCAAATTTATAAGGAGAGCTAGAGGTCTTAGAGGATTGGTGAGTCCCTGCTTGGACTCATTAAGTGTACATAAGAAGGAGTCTATTTATATGGTTGGTAAGCCCACATCAACAGAACTTAAGGATAAAAAGTGATATTCCCATATACTTAATGGACTTGTATCTATTTCTGACACACTCAAATCAGGTTGGGATACCTATCTAGAGATTTTGGAGAAATCCTATCCAGAAATTTTCAAATATATTTAGCTCTGGTAAGGTATTTTGGGACATTCTTTGTACACTCTTTCAATCTTCGTCCCAGTTTTTTTTTTTTTTTTTGGCATTGATGTCAAAGGGAGAGGTATAGGTGAAAAATATATTCTTGACATCGGCAAATATGGAGGTATGAATTATTTGGTTTAGATCATGATCACAGATGGATATTCAGCTCAAGGGGAGAAGTCTCTAGATGAAACCGACAAATGGAAACCATTGTCATTTTTCACATGAGTGTTGCCATCAATGCCAAAGGAGGAGATTTTTGGAAATTGACACTCATTTGATTGGTTTCAATATATTGTCATTTATGGCAACATGTTTCAGCTTTCATATTTTAGTTTGGTTGTTTACTGGTAGACACTTCATAGACATGACACCAGCACTGAAACTGGCACCAACAGGTATCTTCGTCGGAAGGAGGAATTCTTTGGGTACCGACATTGTAGGTTGACATGACTTCATCAAGTTATCGATATTGAAGGCCAACATCATTTGAGAGATCCAGAAATTGGCAATTGATTTTAATATTTATGTATATATAATTGAGCCAACATGTATATTCACTTTGTAATTATCTATGTGAGTCTGCATAAGGCATAAAAGATTGTAAGGGTGTATAGGTTAGTTGATTAGATCATTTTGTAATAGGATATATGATGAGATGTATAGAGATGTGAGATATGTGAGAGAGATCATGTATGTGAGAACATTTATGTAAGAGGTTATTCTAGTAAGGGTTTAGGGTTTCAAACTGGAACATATAGAGCTTAACTGGAACTGTATTCGAGCATAGAAGATGCTATCATTGTAGTTCACTCATTTCTCTAGATTGTAGTCTGGATTTTTGTGTAGTCAGTGAGACTCTTTTTGTGATTGTCTTGGAATAATGGAAACCATTATCATTTTTCACATGAGTGTTGCCATCAATGCCAAAGGGGGAGATTTTTGGAAATTGACACTCATTTGATTGGTTTCAATATGTTGTCATTTATGGCAACATGTTTCAACTTTCATATTTTAGTTTGGTTGTTTACTGGTAGACACTTCATAGACATGACACTGGCACTGACACCGACACCGACATGTATCTTTGCCGGTAGGAGGAATTCTTTGGGTACCGACATTGTAGGTTGACATGACTTCATCAGGTTATCGATATTGAAGGCCAACATCATTTGAGAGATCCAAAAATCAACAATTGATTTTAATATTTATGTATATATAATTGAGCCAACATGTATATTCACTTTGTAATTATCTATGTAAGTCTACATAAGGCATAAAATATTGTAAGGGTATATAGGTCAATTGATTAGATAATTTTGTAATAGGATATATGATGAGATGTAATAGAGATGTGAGATATGTGAGAGAGACCATGTATGTGAGAACATTTATGTAAGAGGTTATTCTAGTAAGGGTTTAGGGTTTTAGACTGGAACATACAAAGCTTAACTAGAACTGTATTCAGGCATAGAAGATGCAATCATTGTAGTTCACTCATTTCTCTGGATTGTAGTCTAGATTTTTGTGTAGTCAGTGAGACTCTTTTTGTGATTGTGTTGGAATAATGGAAGGATTGATTATGTGTTGCATTGATGTTTTGTCATTGATGTCAACACAAGCTATTATGGTTGGCTATCAGCACTAGCTGTTATCGATAGACAGGTTTTGGCTACCAGCATATAGGTTTTCATTACCAATAGAAGGGACTATTTGTTGGAGACTTCCAACATGTTTGAATCAATGGAGTATGTTTTATTTTATGTGTTACTTCTGGAATGTGTTTTCATTAGTTGGTATTAACTTGGTGACCGGATTCTATCATACACTCTAGTAAGCCTATACCGGTAAGGGTTTAAGGTTTTACCGACAGAGCTTTTACTCAGAATTCTTGACATGACACATACGTGGTGTTGGTGTGGCTTCTAGATGGAATTGAGGATGATGAAGGTGATCATTGGTCAAGATTCAACTACTTGAAGACATAGCTTTGGCATGGTGGACCCAAAATAGGTTCGATGCCTATCTAGGTTATGGACCGGTATCATGCTAACATGTTCTCTACACATTACCAAGATGTTTTATAGATTGGTTAATATTGTTTTGGTCTAAGCCGACATGGCATAACATTGTAATATGGATATATGAAATGATCCTATTTTAACATCTTTTAGATGGCTGACCTAATTGGTTTTAGACCTTAAGGTTTGTATAAATTGATGTAAGATATCATTGTAGATCATGGTATGGGTATGGGAATGAAATTAGTGGTCATGGTCTTGAAATGAAATACAATATGTGAAGGAGATTTGGTTGATCATAGGTGATTGAGTTGGGTTCATGTAAGAAGTCAAAGGCCTCTGGTGTTGAGCTTAACTGGGACTATAATTAGGCATGGTAGATATTTTCTATGGCGGTTCATTCTACTAGATTATTGTCCAATTATCTTGAGGTGGTTTTAACCTCTCTATAGTTAGCGAGACTCTTTTGTAATGAGCAGTGCGCTCTAGGCAGTGTGCCTTCCTGCTATTGGCATATGTGTAGAGTTTGATGACATGATGATATTGTATGTTGTCATTGATATCAATATGCTGAAGTATGAACCAGTATATTAAAGAAATCAAACTAGCAAGAGAACCGGTATGATGGTATGAAGTGAACCGGTATGATGATGTGAATCGGTATATGCGAAATGGTGAACCGGTATGTTAAAATGTGAACCAGTATCGGGGTTTCATTTGATATGACTGCCGATTGGTAGTCTCAGCTTCAGGGTTTCCAATTGATGCATTTCAAGTCTATGTGATTTGACCGACGACATCCTATGATGAGTTAGAATTGAAATGAAGATTAGATCGTGTTGCCACATCAGCCTTGTGTGCGTGGAGGATTTCCTTGAGGATCTTGCATGAAGAAGATTGATTCTATCTACCTTAGGAATGTGCGAAGTCTCGGTAAATGATGGAGAGCGCATGATGGGTTATCAGCTTCCAGAAGCGGCAAATAAAAAATGATGGAGAACCTCTTGAGATTTTTTCAAGATTGTTTTACATTATGCAATGTGATTAAACGGTCAGGATTGGACTGACTGTATTGATAACCTAGATGCTTAGGGTTTTAGGCTTTGGCTATTGACCTAATTGTTGTCTATAAGGTCGATGATGATTTGCATTGTGAAGTTGTTGGCAAATGGTTGTGTGTGTATCCAAATGAAGAGATACTTGATTCTTGCCAAAGCAGTGCAGTGAGTAGTGATCTGGATAGTGTGATTGCAGATGTGAAGGAACTAAAGTGGGTCTGGCTTGGCATTAAGTGTTGTTATCAGATCAGTGTATTACCTATTGACTTCTAACCATTTCAGCAGTTGGAAAATCCCTTAACCGGGTAGCATTAACAGGCTTTTTGTAAATTCTTTAATAGGGTGACTCAAAATCATTGAGTTCTTCAAATCCTCTTGCAAGGTAACCTTTAATAGGGTTCTAACCTTTAATGGATTATTTAGCCATCCCTTAACTGGGTGATCCCTAGCAGGATCATTTCCTAGCAGAACCTGTTGTAAAGTCCTTAACCGGACTAGGCTCAACAGAGTGGACTTCAGAAGAGTTCAAAGAACAACTTGTGGGTATTCATCCCCACCGTGGTTTTTCCCAGTTGGGTTTCCACGTGAAAAATCAGTGTGTTATGTGTGATGCTTTTTCATGTGATGTCTTAGTGTTTTTTGTTAAGTGGTAAAGCATGCTGATCCAGTGGTCAATATATTTTTGATGATGTATTACTTGTCTAAGAATAAGGGTGAAGTGGAAATGAGATATTAGGCTGTGTGAAGATCTAAGTGTTACCGGTTAATGTCTTTCATAGTCTCACTATGTTTTACCAGTAGTGCCCTGCTTTAGATCGGTGATACTGTTTACCAGTTAGTGCAGTCTTTGTAGTCAAAGTGGTTTAAGGAAGTTTTTGTCTATATTGATTCACCCCCCATCTAAATATCTATTGAGTACTTACTGTTCATCATTATGCATCACCTCCATGTGCAGGCCCCTCATTGTATCACATACTTTCTGCAGAAGTATCATCTAACTGTGGGTAGGTTTCCCACAGTGGTTTTTCCCTTTTTCGGGTTTTCCATGTACAAATCATGATGTTATGTGGTATGGTTGCATTGTGTTGATTATCTATTTCATTCTTAAGTTGTATTGATTACCGTTATCAGTTTCTATTTTTATCTATTTCTACTATTCTGGTACTTAATGTTTATGTACTCTGGTTTAAGGTTGTAATATGGATTAATTGATATAATCTATTAACATTTGATTCACCCCCCCTCTCAATTGTTCACTAGTTATCCTAACAATTTGTATCAGAGCTTTGGTCCTCTTTTGTAGAAGCTTAACTGCTTGAGGTAGATCCTATGGCAACTAATCCACCGACAACTATTTTCAGAAGAGAAATCCCTAAGCTTGATGGAACAAATTATGGGATATGGAAGATCTGAATGGAGACTCATCTCATATTTCTTGGCAAGGATATTTGGGAGATCATTGAGAAAGGATATACACCTTATGATCTGGCATTTGGCAATCCTGCACTTGTAGACTTGGACAAGAATATTGAAAAAGATTGCAGAGCTAAAGAAGCCCTCCTATGTGCTCTTACAAATCAGCAAATCATGGGATTAAGTGATGCAAAGGTTATGTGGGACAAATTGCAAACTCTAAATGAAGGTGATCCTACTATCAAAATTGCTAAACTTGATGGTTACCAGGTAAGATATGAGAACTTGAAGATGGAAGACAATGAAAGAATTGCTACATTTATGGAAAGAGTAAATGAGATTGTCATGGGAATTCAATGTTGTAGAGGATCTCTGAGTGAAGATGAAATAGTTTCCAAAGTCTTGAGAGCCCTTCCACCAGCTTACGAGATGAAGGCAATTGCAATTAATGAGTTGAGAACAATGACAAACACTTCAGTTAACAGAGACATTCTAATTGGGAAATTATCTGCTTTTGAGCTTGAGGAATTTGGACCTTCTGGAGCTATAAAATCTGAACCTTCTTTTCATGCATCATCATTATCTATGGGAAAGAATGATTGGAAAGCCCTATATGAAAAATAATTAGAAGATATGAGGAAAAAGGATGGATAATTTGAGCAACTTGAAGCCTTATTTGCTAGAAGAGTACCTAAAGGACTGGTAGGAAGTAAGTATGAAGGAAAAGCACCTTTTAAATGTTCTGTATGTAATAAGATTGGTCATTTTGCATCTAGATGTCCTGAAAGGAATGGAAGATTTGAAGTAAGAGTCAATAAATCATTTAAGCCTAATCATAATAGATACAAATCCGAGAGAAACAAACAATGCTATATAGCGGATGAGGAAGGAGTAACAGATGACTTTGAGGATGAACTGATAGTAGACTTTGCTAGTGGATCCGGCAATGAAAAGGAATGGGTGTTCTATACCTTGAAGGAAGATGAACTAGAACCGACTATCAAGAATGAGGAAAAGGCCATGGCAGCAAAAGTTGAAGACAAGGATGAATGGGTAATTGATAGTGGATTCTCACATCATATGACTGGAGTCAAAAGAAAATTTCTATCCCTGCAAGAATACAATGGCGTCAAGTAAGATTTGGAGATGAAAAAGAATGTATATGTTAGGATTCCCACAGATACTGAGAGGGGCGGGTGAATCAGTATCTAACTGATAATTAGATTTTCTTAACTTAAAACATGTAGAGCATATTATAATAGTGTACCGATATGCAAGAAATAATGCAATAAACAGAAATGAAAGCAACCATATAAGAAACACACCATAACATAATGATTTAATAAGGAAACCCGGTGTGGGAAAAACCTTGGTGGGATTTATGACCCACAATATTCACTTAATGGCCAATAAGAGAATATTACTTACAAGAGGGGCCTGCACATGCAGGAAGACCAATTGCCTAGAGCTCACTGCTCAATGGGAAGTCTCACTGACTTACAATGATGGATTATACAAGTCCAGTATCTTGTACTACTTCAAAATAGCATCTATAATGCCAGATCCAGTACTGGTTTCTGCTCCGCTTCTTACATAAACCCTTAACCTATAATTCGCATAATAGGTCTGCCTTATTTCTTTTCTTATCTCTTACAAAATGTCTACAATGATCTCTCTTAAATATAAGAGTCATTTTATAACTTGCCAAGTCGTCTTACAAAGATTTTACAATAATAAACAAAATATAATATATCAAAAATCTTGTCAGCCTCTGTGCCGGTATGCTTTCTTTCTCTGCTGGTGCCGGTGGTCTGAGTCTGATCTTGCTAGTGCTGGTGTAGTGTAATGCCTTACCGGTACCATAGGATTGTAAGGTTGCCATCAATGACAAAACCTTCAATCACCTACAATGTCTCATTGGAGTGTGCATATGCCAACAATCTCCCCCTTTGGCATTGATGGCAACACTCATGAGAAAATTCAAAAGTGTATCCAAAACTGTAATCCAAAAATGTTTCCAAAAATATATTACCAAAAATATAAGAACTCCCCCTGAGCAGATAAGTCTTTTGCCGGTTATTTTCTCATACTACTACTCCCTCTTTGGCATCAATGACAAAGGTTGTCAAGGTGTCAATAGAGTTGTAGCCTCTACCTTGTAACTGGGTAGTTACAATTTGAAATAGATCCACCAAAATTAAGTTTATACTCTCCATAAACTTCTTACTATCTCTTATTGTTGTCTCTGCTCTTTGAATTGTACCGGTGAGGTGGTGCATATGCTCTATTGGTGTTCTCTGTCCCTATACTAGTGCCTCAGATATTTCCTTCCACATGAATGCTAGATAGTTCAATCTTGGACTCAGTATTAGTCTCAAATTCTTTGCCTTATCCACTATTCTCTCCTTTTCTCTTCCTAGCTTAAGTAACTCTTCCTCAAAAGTTGTTATCTTCTATTCAAAAACTGATAATGTATCAGGTGAGTTAACAAAACTGTTTGCAAGTTTATTGATTTGATCCTGTACCTTGCTCATCTTCTTATCTATGTCTACTATCAAAAAGTTTGTTTTCCAAGTATCTTTATACAGAGTTTTAAATTCCTTTAATAAGTTGCACAGTTCCGGTAGAAGTGTGTCAAATTCTCTAGTACACTTCTTTATTTGATCTTCAAAGAATTTTTGCTTTTCAATTTCTACCTTATTCTTCAAAGTCTCTTCCTTTATTTGCTCAATAGTCACTGTGTTCTCATTGATGTATTTACACAAAGTATCAAGTTGTTTTAAAGAATCCTTATTGTCTATGTTAATGTTAGGAGCTATTACCTTCAAAATTGGGATTGTATCATCTATAGCTTTATAAGCCTATGAACTACAATCTATTATCCTTTTGATTGAATCTAAGAGTGCTTCAGTTATATTTGTTGATTTGTGGCCTGCTAAGGAGGAACCAACATTCTGAATTCCGCCAGTGGAGGAAGTAACCAAGCTTGTTGTGACCTCTGGTACATCAGTCTATGTTTCCATTTCTTTAAGTAATGGTTTTTGATCTTCTCCTATTGTCTATTGTATTGTTTCCTCATGACTCTATTCCTGTACCTGTTCCTGTTCCGGAGCCTTTTGCTCTTCTTGTTTCTTTGTTTGTTGCTCTATGTTATCATCTGTCAGTTTCTCTTGTGTTTGATTAGTTTTCTCAGTTACCGGTGGCTCACTAGCCATGTCTGTCTTACCAGTTGTATCTTTATCTACCACAATGTTGATCTTTTGTGTATCAACATCTACTATGTATAAGACTTCAAGATTAGGATTTATATCCTCTGTGTCCATACTATCATGTGCCAGTTGATCTTCAGTAGTTTTTTTTGGTGATGCAAGCAAAGGAGGTGGGGGTAAGTTGTCTTTTACTTTGATACTAGGAGGTCCACCAATTTTTCCTTTACCCTTGTCCTTGTCTTTCTGATATACCTTTATAGGTTTTTGGCTCATGTACTCTTCCTATTTTTCCCTTTCAACTAGGAATATATCCCATGCATTTTCTATTTCTTTAGTTACCTCATTAAATCTTCCAACCATTAAAGCAATATGCCGATGTACAGTAGAGAATACTAACCGGTTGGCTTCTACAATTAAATCATCTATCTCCTTAGGTGAGTTTACTGGGTAAACAACTAGTAACTTTTCAATTTTGATTTTCTTATCAAACTCTATAACAGATTGTCTTCTTGCTTCTAGTCTTTTGAATAGTTCATCCGGTACTTCATCTATCACTTCCATCAAAAATTTCTTATACATGTCCATGTGCAAAATAACACTATTTTCCACTTGTTCTTTTTCATCTGCTATCAGAGTGTCATAGACCTTTCCTATGTTTTTGAGTTTCCCTTCCTCTATAATTTCATTTAGCAATATTTCAAGAGGAGCCATGTTTTGTTTTGTTCTCTTCTTCTTCTTTGGTGTAGTCCTTTTAACAAGAGATCTCACTGCTTGTTGTTTCTGTCTGGTTCTCCTAGGTGAGGGTGTGGTTGCCAGTGAAGGATCTCTTTTCCTTACAACTCTTTTGAAAGTTGCAGGCATGTCACTCTTCGAAGAAGTGCCTATTGGTGATAGGTGTGTTTCAGGTTGTGGGGCTACTAACTCATCCTCAGTGATACCGGTTTGTTTCAATACATCTTCTTTAATAGTCTTTGCCTATCTAGAACCTCTTCTCACAACTGCCTCAACCTTTTTCACTCTATTTTTAGATTGAATTTGTCTTTATATGGTTTCAACACTACAAATACTTCTTCCTTTGGTTCATTTGGTGCTTCCAAAAGTGCTTTAGCATAAGTCTCAATTATATGATCATCAATCTCATAACCCATCTCAGTTACCCAAATCATCCTTGGGATGACTGCTTCCATCCAGATCTCATCCTTTTTTATTACAAAGCATATGTTATCTTTGTACTTGTCAACAATCCTCTGTGATAATCTGATTCTCTTCTTCATTTTGTCCTTAAGTGCTTGAAAGTATTAATGGATATTCTTTTCCTTGTTCTCACCAATGTTTTTCAAAAGTTCTATTAATTGTTTCCCTACCAGTTTATCAAATACAAGTTCTTTATAGCCTATACCGGGAACCTATTTGGTTATGTGTAGCATCAAGCATACAAGTAGATTACCAAACCTAAAAGTTCCTTTCTTATCTTTCTTTATCTTTCCTAAGTTGTCAATTAACTCATCTTTTAACCATTCACATATGTCAATTTTCACATTGTCTGTAATCATGTCATAAGCACTCTTAATGCATAAATTTGAAACTAAGTTGAGTCTATTTGCATGAGTAGCTTTATACCCTAAAATCATGCTAACAAATCTCACATTTATATTTGTTACATCAGTAACCCTCAAGGACCTTCTGTCTGATGTTGCACTAGTTAGTTTAGTTACTAGGTCATTTGAGACCTTCTTAGTCTTGTTCGGTCTTTTACCAGTGGAAGGTAACCCTATGACAGCTTTCACAGATTCCTTGGTAATTTTTGAATTGCATCTAACTAGAAAAATTCACCATGTACCTTTCTTAAGACTATCCTAATCACATCCTTGGGAAATTTAGGAATGCAGAGGATTTCAGTAAATCCTAGGGTTTCAATGATTTTATGTTCCAGTTTTACATTTCTGGAATTATCACATATGACAGATTTATACATTGTTTTGATCTCTTCATCTCCTAATTCCTCTATGTTGCAATGAATATAAATTTTGGGGTCTTCAGCATAAACAACTCCTTTTGGAATTTGGGAAAAAGCACCTACATTGTCATCTTTCTTTGCTACCTTGGGAACTAGTTGAAATACAGGCCTAGGGCATTTTATAACCTCGACTACATTAGGGTTCACTATATATTCAAGTGCAGAGGTGGATGCCATGATGATAAATACCTTTTTCTACCTTTGGATGGATTTATTGCTTGAAGTGCTTCACCTCTTTGCTCAAAATCCCTTAGCTCTACAAATATTGAGCTCTTCGAATGTTTGAAATCTCAATGAAGTGAAATAGAGCCAAAACCATAAATTTATAATGTTTATTTTGCCATCTACCACATTTAATGCATGTTTATTAAGTATTCACTTAACATTGTCTACCGATATAGAAGTAATTACCAACTTCTCATCTCTAACCAAGGGAATAACAGCACATGTGTCCTTAGATTGCCAAACCCTCAAAGAAACTTTCTTCAATTTGATGAAGAGCTTCCTGTCGGTGGAGTAATATTGTATTATGCCGGTGGAGTAATACTTCATTCTGCCGGTGGAGTGTTGATTGGTTCTACCGGTGGAGGAGTATTCCCAACATTTAGATCAACTTTTCTAATCCATTGTTTTGAGAATTCTTGTTTTACCTCTTCAACTTTTTCTTTCCCTTTCAAGCTAGAACTTTTGTTGTTTGCTGGTGATCCTTTGCTTCTAGAGAATTTTGCAATATGTCCAATCTTGTTACATGCATAACAAGTCACATTATTCTTCTGAATAGATTTCCCATAACCTATGCTGGTTTGAGTTCTACATTGATTAGATAGGTGTCCAAATCTTCCACAAACATAACATCTCACATTCATTCTACAATTTTCAGAGTTGTGACCAACTTTGTTGCATTTTGAACATTGACCAGTGGGTGTGTTGATATTCTGATAATTTCTAGATCTACATTCATTTGCTTTATGACCATACTTATTACAGTTAAAGCATTTTCCATTGAATTTATAAGCATTAGGTTGCCTTACCGGTTTGCTATGATCCTGAGTATTTGCAGTACCAGAGCTTTCACCAACTTCAAAGCCAATTCCAGAAGTGTCACCCTTAGGTTTTTGATTTTTCGGCAAGTTACCAAGTTCCTTTGAGCTTTTCTTGAATTTTTCTTTATGTTGATTTGTAGTATCCAGTTCTCTTTCTAAGACTTCTTTCTACCTCATTAGTTCATTGGAGTCATTCTGAGTGTGCATCAAATCTGTCTTCAATAAATCATTTTCATAGCTAAGTCTTGTGTTTTCATTTCCAACATCACTTAGTCTTCTGGTCAAATCTTCTTCATTCTTCTTTCTATCTTCAATTTCTTTACAAAATCTCATAGTCATATCCTGCATCTCATTCTTCATTGTTATGTTCTCCAGTTTCAGCTTGCTTATCTGATCATTAAGTGATTCCTTTTCATCATTCTCATTTTGCATATTTTCACAAAGTTCTCTTCTCTTGTTTGTTGAACTTGTAAGATTTTCTTGAAGTGCCTGAATGATATCCTGAGCTACCTTTAGATCATCTTCTAGTTTGATATTTTTCAATTTCTCTGCCTCATAGTCTGAAAGAGCTGCTTCATCAAATTTTCTATATCTACCGGTGTCAAGATCTTCCTCAAGTTGTTAGACTTCTAAAAATAGAGGACTAGGCTCTGATACCAATTGTTAGGATTCCCACAGATACTAAGAGGGGGGGTGAATCAGTATCTAACCGGTAATTAGTTTTTCTTAACTTAAAACATGTAGAGCATATTATAACAGTGTACCGATATGCAAGAAATAATGCAATAAACAGAAATGAAAGCAACCACATAAGAAACACACCATAACACAATGATTTAATAAGGAAACCCAGTGTGGGAAAAACCTCGGTGGGATTTGTGACCCACAATATTCACTTACTGGCCAATAAGAGAATATTACTTACAAGAGGGGCCTGCACATGCAGGAAGGCCAATTGCCTAGAGCTCACTTCTCAATGGGAAGTCTCACTAACTTACAATGATGGATTATACAAATCCAGTATGTTGTACTACTTCAGAATAGCATCTATAATGCCAAATCTAGTACCAGTTTCTGCTCTGCTTCTTACATAAACCCTTAACCTATAATTCACATAATAGGTCTACCTTATTTCTTTTCTTATCTCTTACAAAATTTCTACAATGATCTCTCTTAAATATAAGAGTCATTTTACAACTTTCCAAGTCCGCTTACAAAGATTTTACAATAATAAACAAAATATAATATATCAAAAATCCTGTCGGCCTCTGTGTCGGTATGCTTCCTTTCTCTGTCGATGCCGATGGTCTGAGTGCCAATGTAGAGTCTGATCTTGCTAGTGTCGGTGTAGTGTAATTCCTTACTGGTGTAATGCCTTGCTAGTGCCATAGGATTGTAAGGTTGCCATCAATGACAAAACCTTCAATCACCTACAATGTCTCATTGGAGTGTGCATATGCCAACAGTATGATCAAAGGTAGAGGCACTATTTCTCTGGATGGTAAGCATAGTACTGATAATGTCTATTATGTAGAAGGTTTAAAGCATAATCTTTTGAGTGTTTTTCAATTGGTGGACAAGGGATTCCAACTTTAGTTTAAAGACATAAAATGCAAAATTATTAACAAGACTGGTTTTAAGATTACAACTGGTACTCAGATTGGAGGTAATATCTTTCTCCTGAACACTGATAATAAGACATGTTTGATTTCTCATATTGATGAGAGTTGGCTATGGCATAAGAGGTTGTGTCATGTTAACTTTGATTGTATTGTTAAGATCAGTTCAACAAAGGTAGATAGAGATATCCCTAAGATTATGAAGCCTCATAATTTGGTATGTAAGGAATGTCAATTGGGAAAGCAAGTTAGATCTTCTTTTAAGAGAATACATGATAAATCTAATGATGTACTTGATTTGATTCACACTGATTTATGTAGTCCAACAAGGACTAGAAGCTTTCAAGGTGATAGGTACTTCATGCTAATAATTGATGACTATTCTAGAATGATGTGGGTGACTTTTCTTAGGGAGAAGTCTGAAGCTTTTGAGAAATTCAAAATATTTAAAGCTAAGGTAGAAATTGAAAATGGATTGAAAATCAAATGTCTAAGATCAGATCAAGATGGTGAGTTCACTTCTCATGAATTTAACAATTACTGTGAAACAAATAGGATTAGGAGACAGTTATCTGCACTTAGGACTCCTCAGCAGAATGGAGCAGTGGAAAGGAAGAACAAAACCATTTTGGATGTAGCAAGAACCATGATGATGGAAGCCAAATTGCCTCACATCTACTAGAGAGAAGCAGTAAGTACAACAGTCTACACATTCAATAGAGTTCACATCAAAGGTGAAAGCGGTAAGACTCCTTATAAATTATGGTTTGGAGATAAACCTACTGTTAAATATTTCAGAATTTTTGGAAGTAAATGTTAGTTAAATGAGAGGGGGGGGGTTGAATCAGATAACCTCAATAATAATTACTCTAATCAGATTCAACCTCAGTAGCATTAACTTGATATGCAACTTATGACTATAAATCATTCAAACTCATAAATAGATAAACATGAAACATTAAATCACATTTGACACTAGATTTAATGTGGAAACCCTAATAGGGAAAAACCACTTTGGGATTTCAGACCCACAAGAAAATATACTCTTCTAGAGTATGCTCGGTTAAAAGAAAATCTTGTTAAAGATTACATACACATTGCTAGATGTGACCTGGTCAAGGGATTTCCCTCAGATCTGTTAGAATATTCACTTTGTTAGAAGTGACCTTGTCAAAGGATTTCAAACACTCATTCAGAATGTTACCTTCCAAGAGGATTTACAAATAAGACTGTTAAGTCCACTCGGTTAAGAGATTTCTTGTCACTTACAAACATAAATAATAGTAATAAAATATATCTGCAACTTCACATCTAAAATGTTAAAGCAGATTCTATGTGCTCAATATGCTCAAGATAATCTTGTCATAAGACTTATCTTTCTCCTAGCTGGGCTTCTCAATCTATTCTTCAATTAGATCTTCAATCTTCTGTACTCGGCAATCACCTCTGTAGCATCACTGTGCTTCAGTTTGCCCACTTTTATTGTTCTTCAACTACTCTTTATTTATAAGCAATTCCTGACTGCTTAATCTCCTTAATCACATTTCCCATGATTAATCTTAGCCATCAGATCTTCAAACTTGATTAGGTTCATTGTATCCTTCAATCTGAAAAACATTTTATCTTTCCTTGAAACTTGTATACCTTTCTTGGTACTTGTGCTTGGTTAGGACCATTCAATCTATGTTGTAGATCTTACTCTTAAATTTTAATTTCCGTTGATCCTTAACAAACTTCTTGCACGACATTCCTATCTTCAATAAACCTCCAGCTCATTGGCATCCCTCATTAAATAATGTATACACTTTATTTAATGCATTCTGTTACTGCTCGGTTGATACTCGGTTGATACTGAACTTTACTCGGTAGACATTCTCTTCTCGATGACTTTTTCATTCATTAACCGACATCAGTAACCTTGGAGTTTACCAACTAGCTCTTTGCTTGGTAAAATAGAATAGTATAAACCCTTTACTTATTCTATTACATGAACTCTTTCCCCCTTCTTATTTAGTCTTTGAATACATATATATAGGATATCAAAACAATCAAAACATCATAATCTCATCACTATCAAACTCGGTAATAGTTGGCCATTGAATAACTTATTACTCCCCTTCATTTTCACATTCTTTTTGTGTCACTTACTGACATCTTTATACTCATCAAAACATACTTTTTAAGATATGGAAACATCATACTGAATCAGAAAATCAATTGTTTGACATCAATGATAAAATAATAATATTAAGATAGTAATCATCCTTTATCAATTATATCATTCATCTCCAACAACCTTCTCAATATCATCAACCATCAAACTTATTGTAATGCCAACAATCTCCCAACTTATTGTAATGCCAATAGTAAATGCTATATCAAAAGGGTGATTCAATTGGGAAGTTTGATCCTAGATGTGATGAAGGAATATTTCTTGGATACTCTATTCAAAGCAAAACTTATAGATATTATAACAAAAGTTTGCATAAAATTATGGAGATCCCAAATGTGAAAGTAGATGAACAATACATAAATCAATCTATATCATATGATAGGGAACCGACAGTGGAAATGATCATAACTGAACCGATAATGCCTCAATCAGTACAGGACACTAAGACAATTACACTGGTACAATCATAAAATTCAACCGTGACTGATGATCAAATCAGTGAACCTAAAGTTCAGAAGACACCAAGGTATGTAAGATTAAATCATTCTGAAGATCAAATCATTGGAGATAGGAACAAGGGAGTTATGACAGTAAGAAGATTGGTAAATGAAGAGGTATGTCTCATTTATCAAATTGAACCGACATCTGTTATTGAAGCTTGTAAAGATAAACATTGGTTAAAGGCTATGGAAGATGAATTAGATCAAGTAGAGAAGAATGAGACTTGGACTTTAGTTCCCTGGCCTAAAAATAAGAATGTGATAGGAACTAAATGGATTTTTAGAAATAAACTAAATGAGGATGGTCAAGTTGTAAGAAACAAGGCTAGATTGGTTTGTAAAGGATACTCTCAAATGGAAGGAATTGATTATGGTGAGACATTTGCACCTATAGCTAGAATTGAAGTTGTTAGACTATTTCTTGCCTATGCAGCATATAAGAACTATAAGGTCTATCAAATGGATGTTAAATGTGCATTTTTTAATGGTGAACTTCAGGAAGAGGTATACATTGAGCAGACTAATGGATTTTCATTGACAGATTATAAAGATATGGTTTGTAGGTTAAGGAAAGCTTTATATGGACTGAAAAAAGCTCTTAGAGCTTGGTATGCAAGGTTGGATAAATATCTTTTGAAGCTTGGTTTTACTAAAGGCAGTGCTAACAGTAATTTATATTAAAAAATCATTGATGATGATATTCTTATTATTGAAGCATTTGTTGATGATATCTGTAGACGTATAAAAATAACCACTTTCCTAAATGAATATTTAATATTCATTTTTACCCCATTCCTCTATTTTAATTAAATTCTCCCCATTCATATATTTAATTAAATGAATTACTCAATTTATTTAATTAAGTTCACCTAAGCCTTTTCTACCCCCTTTAATTAAATAAATCACCTTATTTAATTAATTCCCCTTTTTCCCCTTTTAATTAAATTTACATTTAATTAAATTGATCCTTGCAAGTAAATAAATCTAATTTATTTATTTAAATCCCCCACTTGTATTTATGCAAGTTGCTTATATTTTGTTGAAATAAAGTAATTTATTTTAATTAAAATTCACCTCCATGCACTTGCATTTTCCTACATCTCCCACTTGCCCTCTTTCTAAATTCTTCTAGAACCCATCTAATCCTAATCAATTAGCCTAATCCCTCCAATCATCCCCTTTCCCTAAATTTGAGGATGTCACTTCTCAAATTCAGAGGAAAGTTTTCTAAAAATCAATAAAGCCTTTATGTCTTCAACAAGATAACTTGTTGAGTTCCCCCAAATTTGGAAGGACTCTTACAAATTTGTCTCTAAAGTCTTCCAAACCATTAATGGTTAACTCACTCTTTTGGCATGGTTAGTGACTTTTTGCCTAAATCAACCTTCATCTAACCAAGGGGTCTCATCAGGCACTCATGGCTTTACCTTTGGTTATCCCATTAACCCTTGCACAAGAGTTTACCCCCTGGGTAAAAGATTTATCCAATGGATTACCCTAGCCTAACCTTAACCTTACCTCCTAAGGTAACCTTCATGTCTTCTCAAGCATTTAATGCTTCTTGCATCTCCTCTCAAAAAACCTCTTAATGACAATTGCCACCATTTCATTGGTGATAATTGTGAACATGGATTGATTAACTTTCAATCCTAGCCCTTGTTAAGATTGCTCAGTCTTGAGCATCCATTTCCCTATTTTCCCTATAAATAGAGCTCTCATTCTCTCATTTTGAGATCCAAGTTTCATGCATCTAATCTATAGTCATTTTTAACTAAGAACTTAGCCTCTCTTTGATAGAAATCATCCTAATAGTATTCTAGAAGTAATTTTAAATATCATAGCATATCCATGTTAGAGTAGTATATCATGCTAGGATAAGTTTATTAATCCTTTATCTTATCATCATCTTTTATGTTAGTTTAAATCATCATAGATTCAATATCATGTATATCTAGGAATGCATTCATGTTTATTAATCAATCATCACTCATTCATGGAGTTGTCATTCCTAAGTCACTTTGCTTAGTGATCTGAGAGAAAAGGCATTGACTTGAGGGATCTTGTGAGATAGAGAACAATGGGACACACGTTGGGAAGTTGAATATTTCAATATAGATATATAACTTGCACCAAGAGTCTCATTGGTGTGTGGACACTTTTGAAACCAAATTTTGTGTTTCCTTACCCCAAATTTCCCACACACAATATCATTTTTGGAGGAGAAGATAAATTGTGCATGGAATTTTCTAACAATAGGAAGAATGAATTTGAAATATCCATGATTGGTGAGATGATATTTTTCTTAGGTTTGCAAATTACTCAAACTAACAAAGGCATTTTTATTTGTTAAACTGAGTATCTCAGGGAATTGTTGAAAAAGTTTGGTATGGATAATTCTAAACTGGTAAGTACTCATATGGTGACAAGTGAGAAATTATCTATCAAAGACACATCTGCACCGATAAATTCAACAAGGTATAAGTCTATGATTGGCACCTTGTTATACCTAACTCAAACTAGACCAGATATTATGAATGTAGTGAGTATTGTTTCAAGATATCAAAGTAATCCTAAAGAAAACCATGAATGTGCAGTAAAAAGGATATTTCGGTATTTGCAAGGAACAACAGAATATGGCTTGTGGTATTCTAGAGATGATAACTTCACTCTATGTGCATATACAGATTTAGATTGGGCAGGAGATACTGATGATAGGAAAAACACTTTTGGTGGAGTTTTCTTTCTTGGAATGAAACTGGTTTCATGGATCAACAAAAAATAGTCATGCATTTCTTTATCTACTGCAAAAGCTGAATATGTTGCAGCCACAACTAATTGCACTCAAGTCTTGTGGATGAAGAAAATGTTGAAGGATTTCAGGGTAAATAGTAGTGAACCGGTAGTTATCTACTGTGATAACTCTACAACTATTGACATTTCTAAGAATCTGGTATTTCACTCTAAGACAAAAAACATTTCAATAAAGTATAACTTTCTGAAGGACAAGGTGGAAGAAAAGTAAGTCAAATTGGTTTATGTGAACACTAAAGAGAAGATTGCAAACATATTCACTAAATCACTATCTAAAGAATCAGCTGAATATTTGAGAGACAGGTTAGGGGTATCTACTCCTCCATCAGAGACTTAGTTGATTATGTAGTGCATCATTCTAGTATGGATCAACATCTTTATCCTTTGCTCTAGATTGATGTAGTGGTGTTACTACTTAGGGGGAGTACTCAGCCTTGAGATTCACAAAATTTTGATATCTGTGTCATATCCTTGGCATTGATGTCAAAGGGGGAGAGATATTTATGTGAAAAAGAAGACTTAAGGAGTTTTTTAGAGCTTTATAGAGACATTATTCATAGGGGGAGTTTGGTCTTTGTTTCAGAACCTCATTGCTATATCTTTGAGTGGGAGATTGTTGGTTGTCTTCCATTGGCAGAGACTTGTTTGGCATTTCTTGGTACTTACATGTTTTTCACATCTAGTGTTTCCATCAATGCCAAAGGGGGAGATTTTTGGAATCATGAAAGGATTTATTATATGTTGCATTGATGTTTTGTCATTGATGTCAACACTAGTTGTTATGGTTGGCTATCGACACTAGCTATTACCGATAGATAGGTTTTGGTTACCGAGAGAAGGGACTATCCATTGGACACTTCTAACATGTTTGGATCAATGGAGTTTGTTTTATTTTATGTGTTTCATGCTTCTGGAATGTATTTTGGTCAATTGGTATTGACTTGGTGATCGGATGCTATCAATACACTCTAGTAAGCCTATACCAGTAAGGGTTTAAGGTTTTACTAGCAAAGCTTTTACTGAGAATTCTTGACAAGATGCATAAGTGGTGCTAGTGTGGCTTCTAGATGAAATTGAGGATGCTAAAGGTAATCATTGGTCGAGCTTCAACTACCTGAAGACATAGCTTTGGGGTGGTGGACCCAGAATAGGTTTCGTGCCTATCTAGGTTATGGACCGGTATCATGCTAACGTGTTCTCTACATGTTACGGAGATGTTTTATGGATTGGTTAATGTTGTTTTGGTCTAATCTGACATGGCATATCATTGTAATATGGATATATGTAATGATCCTATTGTAACATCTTTTAGATGGCTGACCTAATTGGTTTTAGACCTTAGGGTTTGTATAAATTGGTGTAAGTTCTCATTGTAGATCATGGTATGGGTATGGGAATGAAATAAGTGGTTGTGGTCATGAAATGAAATATCATATGCGAAGGAGATTTGGTCGATCATAAGTGATCGAGTTGGGTTTATGTAAGAGGTCAAAGGCCTCTAGTGTTGAGCTTAATCAAGACTGTAATCAGGAATGGTGGATGTTATCTCTGGTAGTTCATTCTACTGGATTGTTGTCCAATTATCTTGAGGTGGTTTTAACCTCTTTGTAGTTAGTGAGACTCTTTTGTAATGGGCAATGCACTCTAGGCAGTGTGCCTTCCTGCATGTGTAGACCCCTCATTATATCACATACTTTCTGTAGAAGTATCATCTGACTGTGGGTAGGCTTCCCACTGTGGTTTTTCCCTTAACCGAGTTTTCCATGTATAAATCATGGTGTTATGTGGTATGGTTGCATTGTGTTGATTATCTGTTTCATTCTTAAGTTGTATTGCTTACGGGTATTTGTTTCTACTGGTATTTGTTTTTTCTATTCTGGTACTTAATGTTTATGTACTTTGATTTAAGGTTGTAATGTGGATTAATTGATATAATTTGTTAACAACCGATTCACCCCCCCCCCCTTTCTCAGTTGTTCACTAGTTATCCTGACAGATTGAGGAGTGTGCTCTAGGCTGTAAGCCTTCCTGCAAGTGCAGGCTATTGGCAAATGCACACTCCAATGAGAAATTGTAGGTGATTGAAGGTTTTGTCATTGATGGCAACCTTGCAATCATATGATACCGACAAGACAAATATACCAGAATCGGCAATGACAAACTCTACACTGGCACACAGAACATCGACAATGAAAGGATGGATACCGGCATTGACAAATAACAAAGGTCCTAGTTTGAAAGGTAAAGAAAAAGTTGAAGAGGTAAAGCAAGAATTTTCAAAACAATGGATCAGAAAGTTAGATCAAAATGTTGATATGATTATACCTCCACCGGGAGAACAGAGTAACACTCCACCGGCAGGAGACTCCTCATCTAACTGAAGAAAATTCTTTTGGGGGTTTAGCAACAAAATGAAAAACATGGTATTATTCCCTCAGTTGATGGTGAGAAGTTGAAATTACTTCTATACTGGTAGATGACTTAAGTTGTGACTTAACCGACAAGCATTAAATGTGGTAGTTGGTGAAAATAACATTATAAAGAAAGTGTTTTGGCTCTTTTTCATTCACCGAGCATTCAAATCTTTGAGAGTGCCAAAATTCCTGAGAGAAGGTACCCCAAGCAAAGAAGTGAAGCAATCCATCAAAGCATTCATCCATAAGGCAGATTGAGGTATTTATAGCTATGGCATCTTCATCCACTCCTGAATTTATTGCAACCCTACTGTTGTTGAATTTGTTAAGCGACCTAAACCCTTTTTTCAGCTAGTTCCCGAAATTGCTAAGAAAGATGATAGCATGGGTGCATTCTCCCAAATCCCTAAAGGAGTAGTATATGTTGAAGACCCTAGCATGTATATACATTGTCATATTGATGAACTAGGTGATGATGAAATTAAAAATATGTATGAGATTGTAATCTATGATGAATCTAGAAATGTCAAACCTGAACACAAGATAGTAGAAACCCTAGGTTTCACTAAAATACTTAGTATCCTGGATTTCCCCAAGGATATCATAAGGATTGTATTAAGCAGAGTGCATGGTGAATTTTTCTGGTTAGATTCTATTCACAATATCACAAAAGAAGCGGTAAGGGTAGTTACAGGGTTACCCTCCACCGGCAACAGACCTAACAAAACTAAGATGGTCTCAAATGACTTAGTGACAAACCAATCTGGTGCAACATTTGATAAAAGATCACTAAGGGTAAAAGATGTAAAGGATACAAATATCAGATTTATCAGTATGATCTTAGGTTACAAGGCTACAAATGCAAATGGGTTAAACTCAGTTTCTAGCCTATGTATTAAGAGTGCCTATGATATGGTAAATGATAATGCAAGGCTAGACATATGTGAATGGCTTAAAGATGAGCTAATAGACAATCTAGGAAAGATCAAAAGGGAAAAGAAAGGAACATTCAGATTTGGAAACCTACTTGTTTGTCTGATGCTATACATAACCAAACAAGTACCCGATATTGGTGCTAGAGATTTTGGATTTGATATACCGGTAGGAAAACAACTATCAGAATTGTTGAACAATATGGGAGAGAACAAGGAGAAAACTATAAATGAGCACTTTCAAGCACTAAAGGCTTGAATGAAAATAAGAGTAAGGCTATCACAAGCTATTGTGGATAAGTACCAAAAGGAAATTTATTTTGTGATAAAGAAAGATGAAATTTGGATGAAGGCAATTGTTCCTAGAACCATCTAGGTTACTAAAATGGGGTATGAGACTGATGACAACATAATAGAAACTTATGCAAAAGTCCTCCTGGAAGCTCCTAAGGAACCAGAAGAAAAAGTATTTGGTAGTGCAAAAACTATAGAAAGCCAAATTTAATCAAGAAAAAGAGTTAAGAAGGTTGAGGCAACTGTTAAAAAAGGAACCCAACAAGTAAAAGCTATTAAAGAAGATGTGCTAAAACAAACTGGTATAACTGAAAGTGAGTTGGAAGCACTTCAATTGGAAACTCACCTTTCACCGGTTGGAACTTCTTTAGAAAGTGACATGCATGTTGTATTTAGGAGAGTTGAAAGGAAAAGAAAACCTTCACCGGCACCTTCTCCTACACCAAAGAGGACAAGACAGAAGCAACAGGCAGTGAGGCCCCCAACAAAGAAATTAACTCCAAAGAAAAAGAAGATGACTCCTAAGAAGAAGACACAAAAAACTATTGCTCCCATTGATAAACTTCTCAATGAAATTATAGAGGATGGAAAGTTGAAGAACATCAACAAATTATATGACACACTATTCGCCGATGACAAAGAGAAAGTAGAGAACAGTGTCATCTTACACTTAAATATTTTCAAGAAATTTTTGATGCAAGTTGTTGATGAAATACCAGCAGATCTATATAATAGACTAGAAGCTAGAAGAGTAGCTACTGTTGAGATAGATAAGAAAATAAGATTGAGAAACTTGCAGTGCACCCTGTTAATTTACCTAATGAGATAGATCAATTATTCTCTGAGGCTAACTGGTCAGTATTCTCAACTGCTCACCGGCATGTAGCACTGATGGTAGGAAGAGTGAATCAGGTAACAAAGGAAACATCAGATGCATGGGACATATTCCTGGTAGAAAAAGAGAAACATGAAGAGTTTCAAAAACCTAAAACCTTCAAGGTATATCAAAAGGATAGGGACAAAGGAAAAGGTAAGGTAGGTGGACCTCCTAGTGTAAAGATAACAGACAACTTACCCCCACTGCCTCTAGATACTCCACTGGTAGACACTACTGACAATCAACCGGTAACTAAGAGTATGGACACACCACATGAGGATACAAATCCTGATTCTAAGTTGTTATATACAATGAACATTGACACTTAGGAAGTCAATATTATGGTGGATAAGGAATCCACTGAGAAATCAAATGTGGCAACAGAGCCACCAACATAAAATAATGCAGTAGAAAACATTTAAATTGAGGAACTTAAACAAACTGAAGGATCAAGTGAACCCCTGGACACTAGAAAGGCAAAAACCATAGATATGCATACTGATGCATCCACTGAGCTACCGACAACTACTCAAACTGAAAAACCAATCGAGTCACCGACAACAAGCATCATAGAGGAAAAACTGGCAGTGGATAACATAGAGAAACAGGTAGAGCAATAGGCTCCTTCATAGGTATAGACAGAGACAGTGCCACCGGCCCAAAATGAAAAGCCTAAAATTTTGTTTGTAGAAATGCAAACTCAAACAAATCCTCCAAAGAAAGAGGAAAGCAAATCTATAACTACAACCGTTGGATTACAGATTGTAAGAACTGTTGGACAAACATCCAGTATAGCCATGATAGAATTCAAACCTACTAATGTAGCTGAGGTCTTATTAGATTCAATAAAGAAAATAATAGAGTGCAATGCACAAGCCTATAAGGCTATAGATGACACTTTACCAATTTTGAAGATGATAGCACCAAAGTGCAGTGTTGAGAATAAAGATTCTTTGAGCCAATTAGACACATTGTCTAAGTATATAACCGGCAACCTAATAACACTGGACAAAACAAATGAAGATACATTTAAGGAAAGAATGATAAAAGAGAAAGAAAAAATCTTTATGGAAATTATGAATAAGAACAAAGAGGAAATGGATACTCTTTTACCAGAACTCAATGAAATCATTTTTGACTTCAAGAAATTGTATAGGGACACTTGCAAAACACATGTATTAATAGAGGATCTTGACAAAGAAATTAGAAAAGCATAGGATAAGACTAATAATATTGCTGGTAATCTAATTGGAACATCAGACTCATTTTTGGAATTAGAGAAGAAAATTGCAGAGCAAAAAGAGAAAATCAAGAAACTGGAAAATGGAAAACAAAGAATAAAGGACAAAGCAAAGGACTTAAAATGTAGACTTCATCCAAGACTAGAGTATCTTATTTCTTTGAGAAAAGAAATATATGAGGCTCTGGTTCCCGGACTAAAGACACCAGAAGAGAAAATGCACATACTCATCGGTACAGTGCAGAGGACTCAAGAAGCCATAAAAGACTGCAAAACATTCAGCAATGGAATAAATCTAGTTTTGACACACATTTTTCAGATTGTAACCCACTGGTTACAAGAATTCGGGAAGGACTCCACTGACAACAAATGACAACCTTTGTCATTGATGTCAAAGGGAGAGTAGAGGAATGAGAAAAATGGTTCATCTACTCAGGGGGAGCACACAGTTTTGAGCATACAGTTTTGGTAAGACATTTTTGGCAGACTATTTTTGGATATCATTTTTGAACACTTTTTTATTTTTCTCATGAGTGTTGCCATCAATGTCAAAGGGGGAGATTGTTGGAAAATGCACACTCCAATGAGAAATTGTAGGTGATTGAAGGTTTTGTCATTGATGGAAACCTTACAATCATATGATACTGGCAAGATAAATATACCACTGGCAACAACAAACACTACACCGACACACAGAACACCGGCAATGAAAGGATGGATACCGACACTCTGGCTGACAATAATTTTGTTGATAATATATTTTTTAATTAATTATAAAATCATTGTAAGCCGATATGGCGAGTTGTAATATGACTCATATAAGTATGAGATCATTGTAGAATATTTAGTAATAATGTGATAGGAGAAATTATGCTGACCTAATATGCGAAATATAGGTTAAGGGTTTATGTATGAAGTAGAGCTAAAATCGGTACTGGATCTGGCATAGCAGATGCTAATTTGAAGTAGTACAAGACATTAGATTTGTATAATCCATTTTTGTAAGTCAGTGTGACTTGCTTTGTAATTGAGCAGTGAGCTCTAGGTACTTGGCCTTCCTGCATGTGCAGGCCCCTCTTGTAAAACAGTAATATTCCCTTATTGGCCAGTAAGTGAATATTGTGGGTCACAAATCCCACCGAGGTTTTTCCCACACTAGGTTTCCTCGTTAAACTACTGTGTTATGGTGTGCTTTTCATGTGGTTGTTGTTATTCTTGTTTACTGCATTATTTTTGGTTTACCGGTACACAGTATTGATATGCTTTACATATTTTACATCAAGTAAATTCACAAACCAGTTAGATACTGATTCACCCCCCCTCTCAGTATCTTTGGGAATCCTAACATAGGCCCCCATATTTTGTAATATCTCTTCATATGGCCAGTGGATTGATATTGTGGGTCACAAATCTCACTGTGGTTTTTCCTCTTTGAGGTTTTCTACGTATAATTCTCTGTGTTATGGTATTCATTTGTGTAATTGGCCTATTAGTTGCTTTACTTCTTTCAATTTTATATGTATTGGTATACTGGTTGGTGAATGCATGTTTTAATAAGGTTAAAATTGATCATTCCGGTAGAACACTGATTCACCCCTCCCCCTCTCAATGTTCTTGGATTCCAATAGCTAGGGCATGGGAGGATTGGCATGAATACAGACTGTCATGTATGTGAACTGTACATGTACCCGCAAACACAAAAACACTCAATAGATCATTACAAGCAATGGTTAGAAAATTAATCAACGAAAGATAAAACCATAACTAAATGATCTCTCGCCTCCTAGTAAATGCGACTATGAAATTTGCTCTTAGATCTTATTATGAAAATTCCAGTGACTTGACTACACTTAGATGGAGGATTTAAACGATAAAGATGCATGAGCTAGAAATGATAGCATGATTAAGCTACAAGATTTCATGATTATTCTAGAAAATAGACTAGAATGAAGATGCAATTAAGCTAAGATTTGAACATGATAACAATGCTTCAAATGATAAACTAGAAGCTAGATGCCTATAGTAACAATTCTTGAATGCAAATGAGATGAATCAATTGGGATGCAAAAATGATATGAAATTGGGACCCTTTGTGCTCCAAAATGAGGTCTATTTATAGGATTTCCCAAGGCTAGGGGTGATGTGGTAGGAATCAACGGTCAAGATTTATTTGAAGATATCAATGGTTAAATTGGAGGAGGTTGACAAAGGGGTTGGATTAAGGGTAACAATTTGTGGTAGGTAGGAGAAGGGGTTGGATGAAAGGGAACATTGTCATCTCCATGGTGACAAGTGTCAAGAGGCTTCTAGAAGAGGTTAGATGAAAGGGAATACTTAGTGACAAGTGTCACAAAGCTTCTAGAAGAGGTTGGATGAAAGGGGACATGGTGGTTAGGATGGAATGGGTTAGGTTTAGGAGTGGTGGAAGTTAGGAGAATATGAATTTAAAAATTCAAATAATAGGAAAAGGCTAATTAATCTCAACAACTCGTGAATTTGATTTGTTTTAATTAATTAGGGGATTTAGAAGAAATGATTTTGATGGAAGGAATTAATTAATTTGAATTAATTAATCAATGGGTTGAAATGAACCTATTAAATAAATCCTTAGATTTATTAAAAAGTATATGAATGGGAAAATTTAATCAAATTGTTGATGAATTCAATTAAATTGGGGAGGAGGATTAATTAAATAATTGCTTATTCAATTAATTATCTTTAGACCATTTTTAGGTGTATACATTTTTCCCCTCTTTGAAGCGAGGTGTGATGACACATTGATTCAAAGAGTAATCTCATTTTGATGATATTGGTTTGATAGGATGCCCTAGCTCTTGATTGCTAAATTTCGATATGATGATGCCCCCTCGGGAGATCAATTGAGATAATTGATCTTTGGATTTTTTGCAAAATTGATATCTTGATAGATTTGATTTGATCTCTGCAACTGTGTTTTGATGAAAATGCAAGTTCTTCTTTTAGCTTGATTGCTTAGATTGGTAAGATTGATAAATCTTGATTGATTAGATTGATAAGATCAAAATTCAATCTGGTTTCAGGAAGGATTCATCCTGTACAAGACAATGATGATCAAGGCGTCTAGTTTCAGGACAGATACATCCTGTATAAGACATGATCAGAACATCTAGTTTTAGGAAGGATACATCCTATATAAGACATGAATCAAAATTAGATCATCTAGTTTCAAGAAGGATTCATCCTGTATAAGACATGAATCAGAATCAGATCATCTGGTTTCAGGAAGGATTCATCCTATATAAGACATGATAGAGCGATTAAGTTTGAATGATTGATAATGTTGATTTGATAAGATTGATTAGATAAAGAACTGACAGTTTGTTGATATCAAGTTGCAGAAATTTTTGGATATGCTGATTGTTGATTCTATTGAGAGAGATAGCATAAGTTTTTTGCTGGGTTGACAATATCTGAAGAGATATGAGTCATTATTCTGATTGTGTATACACTTATGGTGATACTGTGATGATTCCTGCGATAGATTTAACCTTAGATAAAAGGAGCTTTTATGATCCCATGCAAGAATGAAATGCAAGCTAAAATGCAATGAAATACAAAGCTATGATCGGACTAGTCACTGGATTATTTTGCGTTTTTGTCATCATTGACCTTTTGAAATGTGGGAATTGAGTGCAAACATCGATGGTACAATTAAACCATGATGACCCGAGCACTACTTTCCTGGATTTTGATATAGCAAGTTAGCACAAGAATCAAGGTATAATTAAACCAAGATGACCTGAGTGTTGCTTGCGTAAAATAGGCAGTATTAACTGTTGGTATATGCAAATCGGAAATGTCTTCAATGATACTCTGATGATCATGTCCTGAGACAAAATTGCACATATTAATGATTAATTTTTAGACAGTAGACAAGAAAAATATCATGTTCCTTCCTTGTTCCTCTAGTCAAAGACATCCTGGAGTCACTTAGAAATCATGATAGCGAAAAGCAATATAGAAAATTTGAACAATCATGTTACAATCATTACCCAAAAGATATCATCCACCAAAAAGTGTGTGATGTGCTTAGATTGATTTTGTGATAGCTTGATAGTTGTTAGTTTGATCTTGTGTTCAATGTTGGATGTGTCTCAGTTTTTGCTTGATAACAGTTGTCTGACTGTTTTCCCTACCTGTTTGATTAAGCTCAAAATTGATCCAAAGTTTTGCCACCAACTAGGTGTATGATTTTTCCCCAAGCCTAGAAACAAAGTTGTTATGATATATCCAATGATCTAAACCATGGCAAGAAGCCACCTGGGATGTATGCGTATGTACAAAGGCTTTATGATGGATATGAACATTGTTGATGGAAGAATGAATGGATGCAAGTAGAAAAATGCATGAACTAATAGATGGAAGAGCTTGCGGATAGATAGCGCTTGTTTGCCAAGTTTTCACCTTTTGTTTTTATTGCACTTTTTCTCATATTTGATTTTTTTTTGGACTTTGATTTTTCACTGTTTTTGATTTTTTTTGTTGTTTCACTATTTTTGTTAGGATTCCAATAGATACTGAGAGGGGGGGGGGGTTGAATCAGTATCTAACTGGTTATAAGATTTTCTTAACTTAAAACATGTAAAGCATATCAATACTATATACCGGTAAACAAGAAATAATGCAATAAACAAATATAACAACAACCACATGAAAAACACACCATAACACAGTAGTTTAATGAAGAAACCTAGTGTGGGAAAAATATCACTGGGATTTGTGACCCACAATATTCACTTACTAGCCAATAAGAGAATATTACTGCTACAAGAGGGGCTTGCACATGCAGGAAGGCCAAGTGCCTAGAGCTCACTATTCAATTACAAAATGGGAAGTCTCAATGACTTACAAAATGGATTATATAAATCCAATGTCTTGTACTGCTTCAAAATAGCATCTATTATGCCAAATCCAGTACTGGCTTATAGCTCTACTTCATACATAAACCCTTAACCTATAATTCGCATAATAGGTCTACCTTATTTCGCCTATATATTTTCTTCCATCTATTACAAAATGTTCTACAATGATCTCTTATATATATGAGTCATTTTACAACTTGCCAAGTCGGCTTACAATGATTTTACAATAATTAACAAAATATATTACAAACAAAATTCCTGTCGGCTTCTGTGCCGGTATGCTTCCTTTTACTGTCGGTGGTCTTTGTGTGCCGGTGTAGAGTCTGACCTTGCCAGTGCCAGTAAATTGTGTTGCTGGTGTCATAGGATTGTAAGGTTGCCATAAATGACAAAACCTTCAATCACCTACAATATCTCATTGGATTGTGCATTTGCCAACAATCTCCCCCTTTGGCATTGATGGCAACACTCATGAGAAAAATCCAAAAATGGTTATCCAAAAGAGTCTGCTGGAATTGTCTTACCAAAAATTTGTGTACCAAAAGAATATGTGCTCCCCCTGAGTTGATGAGTGATTTGCTGGTTATTTTTCTCATTCCACTACTCCCCCTTTGGCATCAATGACAAAGGTTGTCAAAGTGTCAATGAGTGTGGTTTCCTGTTTCATCCTTGTAACTAGTTGGTTACAATCTAAAAAAGATCTGCCAAAACCAGATTCAGGCTCTCAATGAACTTTTTGCTGTCTTTTATTGCGGCCTCAGTCCTTTGAACTATACCGGTGAGGTGTTGTATTTTCTCTATCGGTGTTTTTTGTCCTTTAATCAAAGATCAGATATTTCTTTTCTTAAGGAGGTGAGGTAGTCCAATTTTGGACTAAGTCTCCATTTTAGATCTTTAGACTTTCCTTTTATTATTTCCTTCTCTCTTTCCTACTTTAGTAGTTCTTCCTCAAAACCTGTTATTTTCTGCTCAAAAATTGATAATGAATTAGATGAATTAATGAAGTTATCAGCTAGTTGATTTATTTCCCCCTGTACCTTGCTGATTTTCTTGTCTATATCTACTGTCAAAAAGTTAGTTTTACATGTATCCCTATACAAAGTTTGAAATTCCTTTAGTGTACTACACAGTTCTGATAAAAGAGTGTCAAATTGTCTTGTACACTTCTTTATTTCCTCCTCAAAGAATTTGTGTTTTTCTTTCTCTATTCTCTCCTTGAATGCTTCCACTTTTATTTGTTCAACTGTCACAGTGTTGTCAGTAATATACTTAGACAAAGTGTCAAGTTGACCTAAAGAATCTTTATTATCAATATTACACTTAGGTACTATCATTTTAAAAATTGGAATTGTGTCATCAATTTCCTTGTATGCTTGTGAACTAAACTCTATTATCTTCTTGATGGAATCTAGAAGAACTTCTGTCACATTAGTTGGTTTGAATTTTGCATTTGATGAACCAATAATCCGTATTCCACCAGTGGGAGCAATTTCCTTGCTTGAAGTGACCTCTGGTAGGTCAGTTTGTGTTTCCATTTCTTTAAGCAAAGGTTTGGATTGCTCAGCAAATGTCGGTGGCACTATCTCTGTATGAACCTGTTGCTGAGAGTATTTCTCAGTGTTTTCATCTTTCGGTTTACCTTCTGTATTATCTGTTACCGGTGGCTCATTAGCCATATCTATTTTCCCTGTTGAATCCTTATCTACTATAATATTGATTTTTTGAGTGTCAATATCCATTATATATAACACCTCAGAATTAGGATTTGTGTCCTCTTGTGGTATGTCCATACTCTCACTAGCCGGTTGATTGTCAATGGTAACTACCGGTGGAGTATCAAGAGGCAGTGGGGATAAGTTATCTGTTATTTTTATGCTAGGTGGTCCACCAACCTTTCCTTTTCCTTTATCCTTATCTTTTTGGTATACTTTGATGGGTTTAGGATTTTGATATTCTTCCTACTTTTCTTTTTCTACAAGGAATATGTCCCATGCATTAGCTATTTCCTCTGTAACCTCATTCACTCTACCAACCATAAGTGCTACATGTCCGTGTGCAGTTGAAAATACTAACCGGCTAGCCTCTGAGATCAGTTTATCTATCTCATTTGGTGAGTTGACTGGACATACAACAATAAGTTTTTCAATTTTTATTTTTTTATCAAGCTCTACAACAACTTGCCTTCTAGCTTCAAGTCTTTTGAACAGTTCTGTCGGTAATTCATCCACAACTTGCATCAAAAATTTCTTGTAAATGTCCAAGTGTAGGATTACACTATTTTCAACTTTTTCCTTGTCATTAGTTGATAATGAATCATACAATTTATTGATGTTTTTCACCTTTCCATCCTCTGTTATTTCATTTAGAAGTTTGTCAATTGGAGTAGTGGTTTGTTGAGTCTTCTTCTTGGGTGTTAACTTCTTCTTTGGAGTTAACTTCCTAGCTGTGGGCATTACTACTTGTTGTTTCTGCTTGGTTCTTCTAGGAGAAGGTGTAGATACCAGTGAAGGTTTCCTTTTTCTCACAACTATTTTAAATTTAGCTGGTATATCACTTTCTGAAGAATTTCCAACCGGTGAAAGGTGAGTTTCCGCTTGAAGTGTTTCTAACTCATCTTCAGTAATACCAGTTTGTTTGAGTACATCATCCTTAATAGCTTTTGCTTGCTTGGATCCTCTTATAACTATTGCTTCAACCTTCTTAACCCTTTTCTTTGATTGAATTTGGTTTTCAATAGTCTCAGCACTACCAAATACCTCTTCTTTAGGTTCCTTAGGTGCTTCCAGGAGGGC
Source organism: Cryptomeria japonica (assembly GCF_030272615.1). Taxonomy (NCBI): domain Eukaryota; kingdom Viridiplantae; phylum Streptophyta; class Pinopsida; order Cupressales; family Cupressaceae; genus Cryptomeria; species Cryptomeria japonica. The sequence goes on from NC_081406.1 coordinate 515,121,699, forward strand.
TTTTGCATATGTTTCTATTATGTGGTCATCAGTTTCATACCCCATTTCAGTAACCCAAATGGTTCTTGGGATAACTGCCTCCATCCAAATTTCATCCTTCTTAATAACAAAATAGATTTCATCATTATACTTATTTACAATTTCTTATGATAGTTTGACTCTTGTCTTTATCCAGGCCTTTAATGCCTGAAAGTACTCATCTATGTTCTTTTCTCTGTTCTCTCCCATGTTGTTTAGTAAATCTGACAACTGTTTGCCTACCGATATGTCAAAACCAATATTTTTGTTACCTATACTGGGTAATTGTTTAATTATGTGTAGCATTATACAGACAAGTAGATTTCCAAATCTGAATGTCCCCTTTTTGTCTTTATTAATCTTTCCCAAGTTGTCAATTAGTTCATCTTTCAACCATTCACACACATCTATTTTTTCATTATCTTTAATCATATCATAGGCACTCTTTATGCATAAGCTAGAGATTGATTTTAACCCATTGTGTGGTTATGTAGCCTAAGATCATATTGATGAATCTGACATTGATATATGTTACATCATTTACCCTTAAAGATCTCTTGTCAGATGTTGCATTGGTTAGGTTAATCACTAGGTCATTTGAGACCTTCTTTGTTTTATCAGGCCTGTTACTAGTGGAATGTAACCCTATCATAGCTTTTGGTGCCTCTTTAGTGATTTTGTGAACTAAGTCCAACCAAAAGAATGCACCATGTACCCTGCCTAGTACTATCCTTATAACATCCTTAGGAAAATCCAGAATACTGAGAATTTCAATGAAACCCGGGGTTTCTACTATCTTGTGTTCAGGTTTAACATTATCAGAATCGTCATAGATTACTGATCTATACATGTTCTTGATTTTCTCATCACCTAATTCTTCTATGTGACAATGTATGCACATTCTAAGGTCTTCAACAAAAACTACTCCTTTAGGGATTTGAGAAAAAGCACCAACATTATCATGTTTCTTGGCAATTTCAAGAACTAATTGAAATACGGGTCTAGGGTGTTTAATCACTTCGACAACAATAGGGTTTTCTATGAATTCAGGAATAGATGAAGAAGCCATGATTATAAATACCTTTATCTGCCTTAGGAATGATTCCTTGATGAGTTGCTTCACTTCTTTGCTCGGAATGCCTTTGCTCTGGAATTTTCATGCTATCAAAGGTTTGAATGCTCAGTGAAATAAAATTGGAGCCAAAACACTTGATTTATAATGTTAATTTTGCCAACCACCACATTTAATGCTTGTCAGTTAAGTAATGAATTAACTTATCTGCTGGTATAGAAGTAATTTCAACTTCTCACCATCAACTGAGGGAATAATAGCATGTTTCACATTTGATTGCCAAACCCTCAAGGGAATTATCTTTAGTTAGATGAAGAGTCTTCTGCCGGTGGAGTGTTACTCTATTTTTCCAGTGGAGGAGTGTTCCTATCACCATTTAGATTTGATTTCCTGATCCATTGTTTTGAGAATTCCTTCTTTACTTCTTCAACCTTTTCTTTACCTTTCAAACTAGGACCTTTGTTATTTACTGGTGAGTACTTGCTTCTACAAAATTTTGCAATATGTCCAATCTTGTTATAGGCATAACAAGTCACATTATTTTTCTGAATAGCTTTTCCATAACCTATGCCGGTTTGTGTTCTGCATTAATTAGATAAGTGTCCAAATCTTCCACAAACATAACATCTTACATTCATTCTGCAATTCTCTGAATTATGACCAACTTTTTTGCATTTTGAATATTGACCGGTGAGTGTATTGGTATTCTGATAATTTCTAGATCTACATTGATTTGCTCTGTGACCATACTTGTTACGGTTAAAGCATTTTCCATTAAATTTAAATAGTAGGTTGTCTTACCGGTTTGCCTTGATCCTGTGTGTTTGTAGTACCGAAGCTTTCACTAGCTTCAAAGCCAACACCATTAGTGTCACCATTAGGTTTCTGATTCTTCAACAAGTCACCAAGTTCTTTTGAGCTTTCTTGAATTTTTCTTTATGTTGCTTTGCAGCAGCCAGTTCTCCTTACAAGATACCTTTTTGTCTCATGAGTTCATTTGAGTCATTCTATGCATGCATCAGATCTATCTTCAACATATCATTTTCATAACTAAGTCTTGTGTTTTCATTTGCAGCATCATTCAGTCTTCTAGTCAAGTCTTCTTCATTCTTCTTTTTATCTTCAATTTCTTTACAAAATCTCATAGTCACATCCTACATCTCATTCTTTGTTGTCATGTTTTCTTGTTTCAGCTTATTCACCAGATCATTAAGAGTTTCCTTTTCATCATTCTCATTTTGTATCTTTTCACAAAGTTCTCTTCTCTTGTTCCTTGCAATGGTAAGATTTTCTTGAAGTGCTTGAATAATATCCTATGCAGCCTTTAGATCATCTTCAAGTTTGATATTTTTTAACTTTTCTGCATCATAGTCTGAGAGAGTTGCTTCTAATTGCTTCATCAAGTTTTCCATCTCTACTGGTGTCAAGATCTTCCTCAAGTTGTTAGGCTTCTGAAAATAGAGGACCAAGCTCTAATACCAATTGTTAGGATTCCCATAGATACTGAGAGGGGGGGTGAATCAGTATCTAACTAGTTATAAGATTTTCTTAACTTAAAACATGTAAAGCATATCAATACTGTATACTGGTAAACAAGAAATAATGAAATAAATAGAGATAACAACAACCACATGAAAAACACACCATAACACAGTAGTTTAATGAGGAAAGCTGGTGTGGGAAAAAACTTGGTGGGATTTGTGACCCACAATGTTCACTTACTGGCCAATAAGAGAATATTACTGCTACAAGAGGGGCCTACACATGCAGGAAGGCCAAGTGCCTAGAGCTCACTGCTCAATTACAAAATGGGAAGTCTCACTAACTTACAAAATGGATTATATAAATCCAATGTCTTGTACTGCTTCAAAATAGCATCTACTATGCCATATCCAGTACCGGTTTATAGCTCTGCTTCATACATAAACCCTTAACCTATAATTCATATAATAGGTTTGCCTTATTTCGCCTATATATTTTCTTCCATCTATTACAAAATGTTCTACAATGATCTCTTATATATATGAGTCATTTTACAACTTGCCAAGTTGGATTACAATGATTTTACAATAATTAACAAAATATATTACAAAAAAAATTCCTTTCGGCTTCTATGTCGGTATGCTTCCTTTTACTATCGATGGTCTCTGTGTGCTGGTGTAGAGTTTGACCTTGCCGGTGCTGGTAAATTGTCTTGCCGGTGTCATAGGATTGTAAGGTTGCCATCAATGACAAAACCTTCAATCACCTACAATATCTCATTGGAGTGTCCATTTGCCAACAATTTTTTATTTTTTCTACTTTTTTCACTGTTTTTATTTTTTCTACTTTTTTCATTGTTTTTTATTTTTCTGATTTTTCACTATTTTTGATTTTTCTACTTTTTCACTGTTTTTTATTTTTTTGATTTTTCACTATTTTTTATTTTTCTGCTTTTTTAGACATTAAACTTTTCAGATGCATGCTATTGATAGGTTCCTCGAGTTGATCGTCATCCTGTGTTGACAAATGATATGTTCTTGATCCAAATACTGTTGTGACCACAAATGGACCTAACCAATTTGGTTCAAATTTTTGTTTCTTTTCTCGATTTGCTTGGTTGCATGGATTTTCCTTTAGTACTAGTTCTCCAACTTGAAAGACTCATGGTTTAACCTTGTGATTATAGCTCTGGCACATTCTTTGCTAATATACCTTTAAATGATCAAAGCCATTTTGTCTTCATTCATGGATCAGTTCTAACTCTAGCAGTCTAGATACTCATTGTTCTTCATCTAGAATGAGACCTTTTAGTGATACATGTAGAAAGGGAATCTCTAGTTCAATTGGAAATATGGTTTTTGATCCATATACAAGAGAGAAATGTGTGGTACCCATTGGTCTGTGGATAGTGGTGCGCTAGGCCTAGAGAGCAGGGTTTAGTTGAATATGCCAATCTTTCCCAGCATCGTTCGTTGTCTTTTTGAGGATTTTTAGAATAGCTTTGTTAGATGCTTCTACCTGCCCATTTCCTTACAGATAATATGGTGTTGAGAATCTGTGTTGGATTTTGAACTTCTCACATAGCTCTTGTACATCTTGATTCTTGAATGGTTGCCCATTATTAGTGATAATGGTCATTGGTATTCCATAGAGACAAATTATATAATTCAAGATAAATGTAGCTATTTTTCCTATGACATTGATCAGAGGTACCACCTCAATCCATTTTGTAAAATATTCTATAGCTACCAAGATGAATTTGTGACCATTAGATGAAGAAGGATTTATCTTTCCTACCAGATCAAGACCCCATTGACAAAAAGGCCAAGATGTTGCTAAAACATGAAGTTCTTGTGCTGGTGCATGAATCAAATTCCTATGGATCTAAAAAGTATTATTGTTTGCGTATGAGTTTTTTCGAAAGGGTAAGACCACTTGAATGAGTGCCACAAATGTCATTATGGATTTCATGTAAGGCCTTCTCATATTCTTCTTGTTCAAGACATCTCAAAAGAGTATTGTCTAGACCTCATTTAAATAGGGTATCCACGACGAGAGTAAAATGGGAGGATTGGCGAATAAAGTTTCTCTTTTGGTTCTTCGATAAGTCGGGAGGTAAGTGTTAGGGTTTCAAGCAGATCCGAAGCAAATATGAACTAACAATTATATACAAATTTAAATACAAAAGATAAAGAAATAAAATAGGACATAGATAACATAGAGATTTAACATGGTTCATCCAGAATGGGTTACGTCCACCATACACAGTCGTCCAATCTTTCTTATTATCCAGCAAAAATAGTACATCAACCTTTTCATGCCTTAAGCATCTTAGCCGCTTATAACATGCATTTTTAGGGCAACAAACAAGGTCGCCCTTTTTAGGGTTTTATTACAATGTAGGTTTTCATCAACAAAAAAATGACAAATTTTTTTTTCTCGGGGGCTAGCGCCCCCAAACCCTCGTAGAGGGCTTCGCCCACTTTGGGGGCTGTCGCCCCCAAACCCATGCTCGGTGCCCGGCCCGACTTCAAACCCTGACAAGGATATGTGGTGAGTGTACAGTACTTTGCTGATCAATTTCCACATTTCAACAATATCCCACTTGGAGACTGATCAAGCTCCACATCGAACAATCTCCCACTTGGAGACTAATACTACATGACACCACTGTACATGCAACATCTGCTGGATAAAACACTAGGACTCGACTGGTATAAATTCTACAATTATAATTCAAGAAGACCAATAGAAACTGATGAAGAAATTAGCTTCTCCTGTGGAACTTCCTTCGTGAACATATCGATAGGATTCTCACTTGTGTGAATCTTCTCAAGCCATAACTGACCCTCCTCCAAAGTAGTCCGGATGAAGTGATACCTGAGTTGAATGTGCTTTGTTCTTGAATGAAAAGTAGAGTTCTTTGTGAGATGAATGACACTCTAGCTATTAGTATACAATGGGTGATCCTCTTGTGTCTGACCCAATTCCTCTAGAAAACATTGTAACCAAATCATCTCCTTGCTAGCTTCTGTAGCAGCAACGTACTCATCTTTAGTGGTTGAAAGTGCAACAACCTTTTGCAGCCTAGAAATCCAACTGACTGCAGTTCCCCCTATAGTAAAAACATACCCTATAGTGCTCCTCCGTGAATCAATATCACCTGCTAGATCAGAGTCAACAAATCCACTCGGAGCAGCATTAGATCCTTTGAAACATAATGCCTTCGTAGTTGTTCCTTTCAAATATTGAAGGATCCATTTCACAGCATTCAAATGTTCCATACCCGGATTACTCATAAACTTGCTCACAACTTCCACTGCATGTGCAATATCTAGCCTTGTGCATACCATTGCATACATCAGACTGCCAACAGTTGATGAATACGGGATGTTAGACATTTTATTTACCTCTTCCTGTGCCTTTGGGCACATCTCCTTAGTCAATTTGAAATGACTAGCCAAAGGTGTACTAACTGCTTTTGCATCCTGCATGTTAAATCTTTTCAACACCTTCTTTATATACTCACTTTGGGACAAATCAAGGTTCTATTTTTTCTCTCCCGTGTAATCCTCATACCCAAAATTTGCTTAGCTCCACCCAAATCCTTCATAGCAAATGGCCTGGCTAATTTATGTTTAAGATCATTTATGTGTTCCATGTTAGACCCTGCAACAAGCATGTCATCAACATAAAGCAACAAGATAATATAACTGCCATTATCCAATCTCTTAAAATATACACAATGATCAGAATGACATCTATGATAACCGTGTTCAACCATGAAACTATCAAATTTTAAATACCATTGTCCGGGTGCTTGTTTTAGGCCATACAAACTTTTTTTCAAACTGCACACCAAGTTCTCCTTACCTTTGACCTCATATCTCTGTGGTTGCAACAGGTAAATTTCCTCCTCCAAATCTCCATGGAGAAAAACTCTTTTCACATCTAATTGTTCAAGATGTAAATCATCTGCAGTCACAAGACTAAGTACAGTTCTAATTGAAGTCACTTTTACAACTGGAGAAATATATTTCACCATAATCTATACCCTTTTTCTATGCAAAACCTTTTACCACAAGTCTGGCCTTATATCTTTTCTGACCTCCTTCCTCCTCCTTTAGCTAATAAACCCATTTGTTAGGCAAGGCTCTTTTTTCTATAGGTAAAGGGACTAAGTCCCAAGTCTTTTTTTTCATCAAGGAGTTCATCTCCTCTTTCATGCCTAGCTCCCACTGTTGTTTGGCATCCACTTGCATTGCTTCTTTATATTCTTCTAGTTCACCAAAATCAGTTAATAATATAGAATACAAAGAAGGAGAAAATCTTTTAGGGGGTCTACTTGCCCTCATAGAATGTCTAACACTTGTAGGAGTTTGTGGGACATTCTGTTGTTGTTGAGCATCAGGTACCTATGGCATTTCATTTTCAGGAATCTCATCCAACACCACATATTCTTGCTTGTCTTGTTCATACTTATTTTCCTTTATCTTTTCTTTATACATAACCTTCTCATTTAATATAACATTTCTACTTCTATTTATTTTCTTATTTTCAAAATCCCATAACCGATAGCCATATTCATCTATCCCATATCCAATGAAGGTACATTTCTGAGATTTAGCATCAAGCTTGGTTCTATTTTCTTTATCAACATGGACAAAAGCTTCAAAACCAAAGGTTTTCAGAGAAGAATAATTTACCTTTTTACCAGTCCATGCCTCCTCTAAAATACCACCATCCAAAGGGGTTGGAGGTCCTCAATTTAACAAATAGATAGAAGTATGTACAACATCTACCCAAAAATGTAAGGGCAATCCAACATGCAATCTCATGCTCCTCGTGCATTCCATGATAGTCCTCTTCATTCTCTCTGACACACCATTTTCTTGTGGAGTTCCTGGAACTGTCTTTTGCTTTCAAATCCCATTTAAGGAGTATTAATCTTCAAATGCTTTGCTGCAATACTCACCTCCATTATCTGATCTGAGACACTTCAACTTTTTTCCTATCTCATTCTCAACCAAAGCTTTCCATTTCTTAAAACTTTCAAAAATATCCGATTTTTGTTTTAGGAAATATACCCATGTTTTTCTAGTTGAATCATCAATTAAAATAACATAATAACAAGAGCCACCAAGAGATGATACCTAAGCCGGTCCCCATACATCTAAATGCACAAGCTCTAACTTCTCACTCTTCTTCTCTTTCCCAACCTTGAGAAATCTGACTCTTTTGTGTTTACCATAAACACAATTTTCACAGAACTCTAAATCATTCTTCTTTAGTCCTAGCAATAGATTTTTGGAGTGAAGTATTTTCATCCCTTTCTCACTCATGTGCCCAAGCCTATGGTGCCACATTATCGAATCTGTTCTTGCAACATCTATTGTTGTTGTCCCTGTAGTAACTTTATCTGTAGCAGCTAAGGTATAATAAGTGTTACCAGTACACAGATATAATGTGCCTACCTTCACACCTTTAGCTACTACTAATGATCCTTTAGTGACCTTCCAGATACTATCTGAGAAGGTAACTATGCAACCTTCACTACCTAGTTGCCCTATAAAAATTAAATATCTTCTTAAGTTAGGAACATGTCTTACCTCCTGCAGAAACTAGTCATTTCCATTCTGCAATTTGATCTTTATCTTTCCTTTTCCTACAATTTGACAGGGCTCATCATCACCCAAATATACCTGTCCAAAATCACCTTGAACATAATCTAGAAAATATTTTCTATGGGGTGTAGCATGAAATGAAGCCCCAGAATCTATTACCCAGGAATCATTAACATTATCCAAAAATAAGATTAAAGCATCTTGTAAAGTATTACTTGCAATATTAGCTTCCTTACTATCATTTTCATTTTTGTCTCCTTCTTTGTTGTTTCGAGACCAACAGTCTTTCTTTAGATGACCAGGCTTTCCGCAGTACTAGCAATCTTTCTTTCCTCTAAATTGAGAGTGTCCTTTCTTTGACTACCCTCATGACTTCTCATTCCAAGGTCCATTTCCTCTTTCCTTTGATCTTCCTCTGTTCTCCACATTCAAAACACTACTTGATGATGTTGGAGTCTCACCTATGCTTTTCCTTTGCATTTCCTCATTTAGGATAACACCAACAATATCATCAAATACCAAAGTATTTTTTCCAGAGATAGAGTTACTTACAGCCATAACCAAGCTATTCTAGCTTTCTGGCAAAGAACATAAAATCAAGAGAGCCCTAACCTCTTCTGCAAAAGTAATTTTTACCGAAGATAATTGATTGGTAATTGTATTAAATTCATTTAAGTGCTCCGCTACAGATCCTCCCTCACTCATTTTCAAATTAAACAAACGCTTCATAAGAAATACCTTATTCGAAGTTGAGGGTTTCTCATACAACTTAGCCAATGTCGCCATCAAATCTATAGCCATTTTTGCTTTTGTTATAATTAAAGCTACAGATGGTGCAAGACACAATCGAATGGATCCCAGTGCCTTTCTATCTAAAATGTCCCATTCTTCATTTGACATTGTGGTCGCTTTCTTTGCCTTTCCTTCTAATGACTGCCACAAATCCTTTTGATACAGGTAATCCTCCATCTGCATTTTCCATAACTAATAATTCTGGCTATTAAACTTTTCGACCTTGAATTTGGAATCCTCCATTGCTCCCACTCAAATCTGAAAGTCCTGCCAATTTACAAAAAACCTTGCTCTGATACTAATTGTTAGGGTTTCAAGCAGATCTGAAGCAAATATGAACTGACAATTATATGCATATTTAAATACAAAAGATAAAGAAATAAAACATGACACAGATAACACATAGATTTAACATGGTTCACCTAGAATGGGTTACATCCACCACACAAAGTCGTCAAATATTTCTTATTATCCAACAAAAATAATACATCAACCTTTTCATGCCTTAAGCATCCCAGCCGCTTATAACATGCATTTTTAGGGCAACAAACAAGGTTGGCCTTTTTAGGGTTTTATTACAATGTCGGTTTTCATCAACAAAAAATGGCAAGGATACGTGCTGAGTGTACAATACTTTTCTGATTAGTTTCCAGATTTCAATAGTAAGGTGTTATCTTTCAGGTATGTGTAAGTTTGGCCATAGTGGGAGGAATCATGCCCAATAAGTTGATAGATGGTTTGGGAATTGGGACAATTGTAGGCAGGGTAAAACAACTCTTCCACCAAGAATTCATAAGACTGTTGATTTTCCTGTGTCTAAAGGAGAGAAGCAAGTGTAGCCATGGCGTCTGCTTCTTTGTTGTCATTTCTTAGAATCTACTAGAAAGTTATTTCTACAAAGTATTTCTTGATATCATCAACCATCTTTTTATAAGGCATTAGCTTTTCGTCATTTGTTTTATAGTCATCATTAATTTGATTAATGACAAGCTAAGAGTCTCCAAATACTTGCAGTTGTGTAATATTTTATTCTATAGCCATTTTGATACTTGTAACTAAAGCTTCATACTCTGATGTGTTGTTGGTGCATGGAAACCTTAATTTGTATGTTTTTGGAATTTTATGACCTTGTGGTGTGATGAATAGAATACCTGCTCCTGATTCATGTTGTGTTCCATTATTGATGCTTTCTCTGGGACTAATATTCGAGTGATGTATTATAAGATATGGATCAAACCTTGGAATGTCTATATATAACCAGATAAAATTGATTTGCCACCTTTTGAAGGGTTCCAAATATTTTTGCCTTGCTAGTTTTGATAGAGAGATTGTTGGATGTAGATCAGTTGTATCAATGATAACTGCCTCTGCTAGTTCTATTATGATAGATAACTTCTCTTGATAAAATTCAGGTAAGGTGTCAAATCTCCCATCTTTTAGCATCTCAAGGAGGTTTTCACCGTTATATGTATCCTTTATTTTTACTTTTTCTCAGTCTAATGTTTTTGATTAAGGAAAATCGGGTTTTAAGGGACCCGAAACCCGCTTACAAGATGAAAGATGAGAAAGAAAGAAACAAGAGATTTTCAACATTAGACTTGATATTCTTTTCTTTATTTTCACTTTTGCGACTAGGAGATTTGACACCCACTTGATTGGAAGATGCATTGGTGAAATTCCTGGTGAAAGTTGTTACAAGTTTTATTTCATTAAGATGTACAGATATGGCATGGTCATTAGGAAAGGTATCAATGGTAGTATTTCCTTCATTTTCCCAGTCCATAGGTTCATGAGGGATTAAGGATAAAGGGTCCTCATGTTGAATTATGGCAAAGATATTAGGGGTCATGATAGGGATGTCAGAGCTTTCAATATGTATTTCAATGTCTAGGACGGTACTCTCATCAGAATGACCTCGCATAAGAAACTCTTGATCATCCTCGATTAAGTCCATGTCAACCAAATGTGATTCTGATTCAAGTAGGCTAGTTCCTAATGTTTCTTATGTATACATGTGAACTACATTGACTTCTACATCTACTTCTTCCATTTTGATTTCAAGTTGTTCTTGTTTATTTTTCCCTGATAGCAAATATTCTCTGGTCCCTTGATCTCTTAGTTGTATTTGTTTTTCCATGTTCGATAGAATTGATACAAATGATTGCTCCTTGGATTGTGTGGTTGAAGATACTGCCTCTCTGTTATGTGAAACTATGACCTCTTGAGTTGATTTTAGATTATTACAACACTGCAATGGATTTGAGTTTGCTGATATTGTGATTTCTTGTCCATTGTATGGAAATTTTAAGCACTGATGACATGTTGATGTAATAGCTTGTATGTCCTCTATCCATGGTCTCCCCAAGAGTATATTGTATGGTAGGTCCAAGTCTAGAACTTGGCATGCTGTGTCTTTTTGCAAAGGTCCCACTATGAGAGGTAATACCACAATTCCTTTAGAGTAATGTTCTTCACTAGAGGCTTTGATTTTTATCTTTTTTCGAGGATCAACTGTATCTTCTGAATAACCTAGAGCACGGACAAGACTTAAAGAGCATATGTTCAAGCTAGCTCCCCTATCTATCAGGACACATTTAACAAGTGTTCTATGAATGAGGACTTCAATTTGTAAGGGAGCAGTATGGGGATGTTGCAATGAATTAGTGTTTGGATATGAATGAGATGGGCTTTGAATATGATCCTCTAAAATAGGTTTGATGGCAATTATGGATATCCCTTGGAGAACTTCATCTTTGGATATATTCTTTGGAGATGATGCTATGGAATATTCTTGCAAGCTTATAGGAGGTGTAGGAATAGACACCTTTGGAAGTCAATTTGTTTATGGGGGGATGAGCCATTGCTAAACATAGGTGCATGATTTTGATCTTCTTTAGCCAAGTCCTTTAGGGATCTTTTTAAGAGTTGCATAAAAGAGCCACCTTTCATTTGAAATGTATTTGAATGCTTGTGAGGTTTTAACATAGTTGGATTTTAATTTTGAACTTGTTTGATTTCTCTAATATGTTGACTTGTTACTTATATTTTGCTTTGGTATGTCATGTTGATATGGTTTTCAGTTATTTCAAATGTTTCTATTTCCATTTCAAGGGTTCAATTGTCTAAAAGTTGTTTTGATAAGTGATCAATGGTCAATGTCAAGGCAATAGAGTGATATGACACTAAAAGAGGATTCAAGTGTTTAAAAGTTTCCAAGTTTTTCGATCTTCGGTTTAGAAGTGCAATGATGATGATTTGATAAGAACCAAGTCCAGTAGGAAAGATATATCCTACGATGTGGGACAAGATTATCTTGAGCAAACGTTTCAGTTTTGTGATAAAGGATGATTGATCCTGATGAGAAACTAGGTTTGAGTGATCAGTTTATCAAAGAGGGTGATAATGCAATTTGAGATGTTTAGATCTTGAACTTGTTGAGGGTGAGCACTTGAAAATCTTGAGGTGTTTATATTCTAGAGTCTGATTTTGATGGATGATAACTTGACCAAGCAAACCAAGAAGACAATTTAAGCATAGAACAATAGATAACAGGTGTTTATGAATACTACAAATTGATCAAGCAAAATGATAGACCAAAAAAAGTCATGCAAAGTGGTAGCTTTGGACTGATGAAAATAGAGACTCGTACGACAATACTTCATGAACCATATGACAAAAGATACAAGATCAGACAACAAATCAAAATTTTCCTTTGACAAAGTAGAGATTCGTACGACAAAACTTGATGAACCACATGACAAAATAGTTTCCTTGTATGACAGAGAACCTGACTCATACGATAGATAACAGAACAATGAAAAATGTGTTTGTTTTGACGAATTTGGATTTGTGAATTTTGATGTTTTGCTTATGTTTTTCTAGTTTTAGATGTCTGATTTTTTCAATTTAGGGATGAATACATAGTAAACACACGATGTGATAAGTGACTCCAAGCATGCTAAACCCTAAGGAAGTTAGCTGAGAATGAAAACCTTTTCTTGTTGACTTAGGTACACACCCAATAGCTAATTAGAATACAGCCACTGAGTCTCACGCAATGGATTCTCAATGCCATATTATCCAACTCCAAATGCTAATGGGGGCACGATATGGCAAGTGTCTTGGGAGAGTTACTATCTCTCTTGCACAAAGATTATCACCCTTTCAGAGGTGAATTGGGTAGCTTCTATTTTAACCGGCACTAGTAAGGGATCCGTTCGGCATGTCAGGGTATAAACTCAATTAAGAGGTCTCCCAGCCTTGAAAACCAAGGTTTGATATACCCGAAGGTACAAAGGAGAGCTATTCCCGAGCACTGTCATTGCTTTGATTTTCATCAAAAATACATTTATTTTATAGTGGGTTGGATTACTTGGCGTTAGCCATTCCCACTTAGGTCGTTCCCCTCTCACTGGCCTTAATGGCTAAGATTTATTACTCATCGAGAGGGCAGGCCTGCTAAAGAAATGCACTAATGAAAGAAAAAGATGAGTCTAGCTTTCTGATCACCTAAGAAAGGTGAGAGCATACTCGTCTATCATCAAAGACACGAAATACATGATTGTTCATTCCTTTAGAAAAATTGAAGTGTGCCTAGAAAACTTTAATGAATACACAAAGTTTAGTCGGATTCATAGGCAACCTACAAAATAGATCCATTAGTAGTCATTGATTGGTTTTTGAATTATGTCTTTGACAAGCATATCTTTGTCAATCATCCTGCAGAAAAGAGTTAGGCTGCCAAAAATCTCACAAACAAAACAATATTAGCATTAGTAATGATCAAATGAAAGCATGAAAACCTAAAATACAATCTGTTCTCAGAACATAGAAGTAAAATCTCGTACGACAGAGATTATTGACTGAAACGACAAAGATTTATATCTCAGACACCAATCAAAATTAGCTCGTACGACATAGAATTTACAAGCCAAAAATTCGTACGATATGAATTTAGATCTTGTACGACAATGAAAAGGAGCTCGTACAACACAGGATTGAGCTAGTATGAGTCAGGTTGAAGTTTCATACCAGACTAAAAGGTAGTTCGTACTAGTTGGAAAAACAACTTGTATGATATTCTAATTCTGTCCCGACAGAGATGGATGTTTGTTGAAGAATGAGAGGCCAAAAATGATGATTTTGGCCCCACAGTGGGCGCCAAAATGTCGTGTATGTGAAGTGTACCTGTACCTACAAACACAAAAACACTCAATAGATCATTACAAGCAATGGTTATAGAATTAATCAATGAAAGATAAAACCATAACTAAGTGAACTATCACCTCCTAGTAAATGCGAGTATGAATTTTGCTCTCAGATCTTATTATGAAAATTCTAGTGACTTGACTTCACTTAGATGGAGGATTTAAATGATGAAGTTGCATGAGCTAGCAATGATAGCATGATTAAGCTACATGATGTCATGATTATTCTAGAAAATAGACTAGAATGAAGATGCAATTAAGATAAGATTTGAACATGATAACAATGCTTCAAATGATAAACTAGAAGCTAGATGCCTATAGTAACAATGCTTGAATGCAAATGAGATGAATCAATTAGGATGCAAAAATAATATGAAATTGGGACCCTTTGTGCTCCAAAATGAGGTCTATTTATAGGATTTCCCAAGGCTGGGGGTGATGTGGCAGGAATCAATGGTCAAGATTGATTTGGATATATCAATTGTTAAATTGGAGGAGGTTGGAAAAGGGGTTGGATTAAAGGGAACAATTGGTGGTAGGTAGGAGAAGGGGTTGGATGAAAGGGAACATTGTCATCTCCATGGTGACAAGTTTCAAGAGGCTTCTAGAAGAGGTTAGATGAAAGGGAACACTTAGTGACAAGTGTCACAAAGCTTCTAGAAGAGGTTGGATGAAAGGGGACATGGTGGTTAGGATGGAATGGGTTAGGTTTAGGACTGGTGGAAGTTAGGAGAATTTGAATTTAAAAATTCAAATAATAGGAAAAGGCTAATTAATCTCAACAACTCATGAATTTGATTTGTTTTAATTAATTAGGGGATTTAGAAGAAATTCTTTTGATGGAGGGAATTAATTAATTTGAATTAATTAATCAAAGGGTTGAAATGAACCTGTTAAATAAATCCTTAGATTTATTAATAAGTAGATGAATGGGAAAATTTAATCAAATTGTTGATGAATTCAATTAAATTGGGGAGGAGGATTAATTAAATAATTGCTTATTCAATTAATTATCTTCAGACCATTTTTAGGTGTATACACAGACAAATCTTGGAAGGATGTTGTGCAAAACTCTAACCGTAGGAAGTAGATTGTGTCTGATATGGCTAATACATAATGTGTAGGTGTGAATTTAGGTGCTAGGGTTTCTTTGCATGTGGGCCAACCCAGTTCAGGCTCTCTTCATTCAAAGAAGGATCTTCATCCTTTGATGAATGACAAGCCTTTAAACCCTAGTACTGAAGTGAAAAAGGTATGGTTTCCAGTCCCGTTAATTAACATAGTTGAGAACCCTTTGTCTAAGAAAGCTCACGATTTGCATTCACTTGCAATTATTATACAGGTATGGGGTGATACTATTAATCTTTCGAAACTGCATCATAAATTTCATAATAAATGGCTTGGGATCCTTTACTTTCAAGTGATTTTTGCTAGCTCTTTCATTATTGTATTTGATTTTGTGGATGCGAGAGCTAGGGCTTTAGAGAATTATTTTTCTGGTTTAGGAAGAACCTGATTTTTGTTGAAATATGGAAACCCTTATTTGTGCCCTCTTCGGCTAACCCTAAAAATATCCCAATGTGGTTTAAATTTTCCAATCTAGCTTTTGAGTTTGTGGAATCTGATGTTTTAAAATTGGTGGGGGATTCTTTTGGCTCTTTTCTCCTTTCTGATTCAGTCTATAAGGATTATAATTTTCTTGTTAAAATTTATGTTTTGGCTAATCCAAATGATAATTTTCCCAGTATTTATAACATTAAATCTATTAATGGTATCTGGTGTCAGGACATTGTTAAGGATTCCAATGATTTTGGGAGAGTATCTATTGTTATGGATTCTCCTTTATTTTCAAACGTCAAGAACATTTTTCTTCAAAAACCCATCAGGGATCAACTAGTTGAACATAAGATCTCAGTCAAGGGACGTGTGAATCTTGAATCCCTCTCTTGGCATGAGATGTAGGACATCTTTATACAAAATGGTCATCTTTATGTGACTCTTTCTAATCATAAACCTTTTTCTCCTCCTCACATGGAAAATATTGTGGATGCTGGTAAGGTTGATGTTGAGTTGCCTTCTGTGGAAACTTCTAATTATTTACCTACTGAACAAGGTAATGTTTTTGGTATGGGAGTTGGAACTTTTAAGGCTCATCCTGGTGACACTGCTTTGGATAACCCTGGTTTAAAGATTCATGCTATTGTTCTTGATGAGTAATTAATTGTGTAGGTGCAAAATTGGGTCAATCAGAATTTTATTGTTTTGGATTTGATCACTACTGACAAAGTGATTGATTCCATTGATAATGATTTGACGTTTTTATCTAAAGACTTGTCAATCCCTCCTTCATGCAATCCTTTTGATTTATTTTAAATGAGAAGGGTGGTAATAATCATAACATGTCTTCTAACCCTAAGGTGCCATTGGTTACTAACTCTATGCTCCCATCTCCTTTCACCTCTCCTTCAAAATGGGGTCATAAGACGAAGTCTTTTAACTCTCAATAGGAGATTGTTGTTGTTCTTAGAAAATATTTGGCAGTCCCTCCTCATGTAATTCTTTTGATGCATTATTAAATGAGAAGGGCATTAATAATCATAACATCTCTTCTAACCCTGAGGTGCCTTTGACTATTGAAGCTAAGTTTCCAATTGTTCAAACTCCTTTACCCCCAAGATCTCCTTTCACCTGTCCTTCAAAATGAGGTCATAAGCCAAAGTCTTTTAAGATCTAGAAGGAGATTGCTACTTGTATTCAGTCTACTCTACTCTCATCTCCTGATAATAATTTCAAGAAGAGAGAAAAAAAATTAGTCCCCCTCTGACTAGGGCCACCGCTATTAAGAGGAGTTTGTAGGATTCATTTAATAAGGGAAAGATCTCTCAGGATTCTAATCAAGGAAAGAGGGGAGCCTTGGTCTCCCCTTGAAGCCAATGAGGATCATTTATTGGAATGTTAGGGGCTTAAATGCCCCTAACAAAAGATGCTTGATTAAGTGCCAATTGGATTTAATGAAGTGTGGTGTTGTTATGTTGCAAGAAACTAAGTTAAGTATGTCCTATGCTAAATCATTGTTTTTAGTCTAGAAGATTTGGAAATTTTGTGCCTCCCACTCTCTGGGAGCATCGGGGGGCTTGCCTTTCTCTAGAATGATTTTAATCTTGATTTTTCTTTGATTGCTTCCTCTAGCAATTGGATTTTAGCCTTGATTAAAAGTAGATCTTCAACAACCAAGTTTTGGCTTTTTAATGTATATGGTCCTGTTGGAATATTGGAGAAAAGAAATCTTTGGGAATATTTGATTCATATTTCTTCTCCCCTGAAGAATAGCTTGGTAATATTTGGTGGTCACTTTAATACCCTTTTGGATTTGGAGGAGAAGTCTAGAGGGATTTTTCCTAGCACTAACAGTAAGATTATAAAGGACTTCACTTCTTTTATTCAGAATATGAGTTTGATTGACTGTAAGACTCAGAATAGCCCCTTTACTTGGACCAACATGCGAAAAGGTTTTGCTCAGATTGCTGAAAGACTTGACCATTTTCTTCTTTCAGAAAATCAGATAGAATCTGCTTTGGAATTTTTTTCTTTAGTTTTGCCTAATGTGGGGTTGATCATTTTCCAATTTTATTTTACATACTTGAAGATAGAGCCTCACAAAATATCCCTTTCAAATTTGAGCCTATGTGGCTTTGGGATCCTACATTTTTACCTTTGCTTAGGGATTGGTGGTTGTCTGCTCCTTTTTTTGAAGGTTCTAAAATGTTTCAGCTCACAAAAAAATTAATCTTTTTAAAAGGAAAAATTAAAGAATGGATTTTCTCTCATTTTAAGAACGTTTTTCTTGAGAAAGGCAGAATATAGAGGGAATTTGAGTATTTGAATTAGTATGTTTTGAGCTATGGCATGAATTCCACATCTTTTGATGAGATCAAATCCCTTAGATCTCAATTTGAGGAAATCTTAGCTAGAGAGGAAATTTACTGGCGATAGAAGTCTAGGGACCTCTGGCTATTTGAAGGTAATAGAAATACTAAATTTTTCCAATCTTCTACTAAAATTAAGAGACAACAAAATATAATATCTTGTATTCAGGATTTCAAGGGGTCTCTTTTGGTAGATGAGGAGGCTATTGCAGTTGAGGCTACTAGGTTTTACAAATCTTCTCTTGGCCGAACCTGTTACATTGAATAATGATTTGTTTGATTATATTCCTTCTATTATTTTGGATGATGATAACAAGATGCTCATGGCTACTTTCATGATAAATGAGGTGAAGGAGGTGGTTTTATCCATGGGGTCGGATAAGGCTCCTGGCCCAAATGGGTTTACTGCTCTATTTTATCAAAAATGCTAGGATTTTGTGGGTAGTGATCTTCTCCTAGTTCTAGAAGATTCTCGAAGGAATAGAGTTATTCTTAAGGAATTGAATACTACTCTGATTACCATTATTCCTAAGATGGCCAGCCCCAAATCCTTTGCTAACTTTTGTCCTATAGATTTATGTAATACTTTATATAAAATCTTCACCAAAGCTATATCTATTAGACTTACTAAGCTTATTCCAAGGATTATTTCTATTGAACAGGGGGGTTTTGTTCCTGGCAGGGAAACTTCAGATGGGGCTATTGTGGCTCATGAGATCCTTCATTCCATTGTCTCTCAGAAAATTCCTTCTATGATCCTTAAATTAGATATAACGAAAGCTTATGAAAGTTTGGTTTTGGGAAATCTTGGATCAAATGGATTTATGCTTGTATTTCTTCGGCTAGGTTTTCAATCTTCATAAACGATTCCCATTGTGGATTTTTTTCTTCTTTCTAGGTGTCAGGCAAGGAGACCCTTTGTCTCCTTTTTTGTTCATTATTTTGGTTGAAGCCTTTAGTCATGCCATTAAGTCAGTTAGATCTTCTGGCCTTTGGCAGGGAGTTCATGTTGCAAATTTACTGGAGTCATTTTCTCATTGTCTTTTTGTTGATGATACTCTATTATTTGGGTATGCTTCTATGCAGGAAGATAATGTAATTAGAAAAAACATTTCTAACTATTCTTCTTTTTCAGATTAGAAGGCTAATAGTCCTTAATCTAATTTTTTCTTTCTCAATACTTCTCCCTTGGTTCAGAAGAGGCTGCACCAATTTTGGGGTTATGAAGTAGGCAATTTCCCTTGCAAATACCTTGGTGTTCTCTTTTTTGTGGACTATGAGAAATGTAATTTTTGGGATAGAGTGATCTCTTCAATATCTTCTAAGATTTTATCCTTGAATCATAAATGTCTTACGTTATCTAGAAAGATCCTTCTGATCAATTCATTTTTCAATGTAGTTCCTATTTACTTAATGTCAGTTTTGAAAACTCCAAAAGATTAAATTATTCAGCTACAAACTATTCTAAGATATTTATTATGAAATTCTAATAGGGGAAGTAAACAAAAAATTCCTCTCCTTGCTTGGGAAAAGGTTTGTCTCCCAAAGGATTTAGGTGGTTCTTGTTAGGAATCGGAAGGACAATTGAGAGGGGGGTTAATCAGTTGTCAATGAATTTCAACCCAATTATAACTTAATACCGATAAACCAAATTTAATGCTGGTTAATAGATTAGCAGTTAATATCAATACCGGTGAAACTTAATGCATGAAACTAAAAGAGAAACAACATCCACAACACATAACATAAAGATTTTGACATGGAAACCCCATAAGGGGAAAAACCATGGTGGGAAACCTTACCCACAATAAGATGATACTACTATAGATAGTATGTGTATACAAATGGGGTCTACACATGTAGAAAGGCCAACCACCGAGAACACACTACTCAAATGGGAGTCACAATGACTACAGTAGGATGGTTAAATCCTAGAATAATGTACTGCTCAAATTAGCATCTCCAATGTTGGATTCAGTATCGGTTAAGCTCTGATAAACACCTTCAAACCTTCCTTGAACCTTCTCTATCATCTACTCATATGATCTTCAATATTCACACATACCATGTTACAATCCCATACCATAACCATATCCTATATCTCATCTCATAAATGAGATCTTACATATATACAAAACCTAAGACCAAATGTGTAGGCCGGCTCACTAAGAATATTATAATTAAATCAATTAAAAATAAGTCTTCAAGCGATACAAGATGTCGGCTCAATACATTTACAATAATGTCCAATCAATAAATCATCTCTATAACGTGTCATGCTGATCTAGAATAGATGATGCATACTAGTCCATAACCTAGACCAATCTGTCAGTAACAACAAATATGTCAACCCGATTAGAACAATAACCAAAATACCAAAACCAAGTACCCAAACCATGTCTTCAACATAATCAAGTGATCTCCAAATGATAGCAAGTCATCATCAGTGCCGATGAACCATATAACCTGCCAGTGAGCACAATGTGTCGGTTCAACAGTAAACCAATATAACCATAGTGCCAAATGAACAATGTAGATCTCCAGAAGTATAAGTGTTGACATCAATGAAAAAAATAATGCAACACATCCATAATACCAACAATCTCCCCCTTTGGAATTGATGGCAACACTAGATGGAAAAAGATCTAAGTGCCAAAAAATAATGCCAAAAATCAAAAACCAATAATCTCCAGAATAGATCAATACCAGAAATCAAAATCAAAATGCAGAGAGTATATATCTCTCCCCCGATGAATAATCTCTCCCCCTAGGGTAATGTTTTTCCATAGATCTCTCTCCCCCTTTGCTATCAAATGCCAAAGAAGTTAAGAAAATACTAGAACATACAACCAACTACTCCCCCTGTGAAGTAGCTCTCCTCCATCAAAGCTAGAAAAAGATTTCTCTGTTAGTTTTTGTTGGTTTGATGTCAATCTTCAATCATCTAAGTCTCTATTGGTGAGGGTATTACCCCAAGATTCTCTTTGAGATATTTAAAGTGTTGGTATTTTGGATATGTTGATATAGTTTTTTCATTGATGTCAACACCTGTCATCGCTTGTCAACACTTATCAGCACTTGGAGATTTTGGTTATGTTCACCGGCAAGTCAGAGACTTATGCACAGTCATCGATATTTGGTTCACCGGCAGATTATATTGTTCACTGGAACAAGGAATGACTTGGAGACTACTTGGTTATGTCGAAGACATTATTCAATCACTTGGTTTTGGCGATTTGGTTAATTCTTTATTCTGGTTTGCATATTTGCTGTTATAGGCAAATAGGTCTAGGATAAGCACCAACAGGTATATCTATTCCAGATTAGCACGACACGTTATGGAGATGATTTATTATTATTGTAAATGCATTGAGCTGACATCATGCATCGGATATTAATTTATTTGTAATTGATTTTATTGTGATATCTTTTAGTGAGCTGACCTATTCAAATTGGTCTTAGGTTATGGTATAAATGTAAGATCTCATTTATGAGATTAATGTGTGAATGCGAAAAGGATTGCAATAAGGTATATGCAAAAATAAGAAGAGATATACATGCAGATATCATTTGAAGGTTGAAGGAAGGATTTTGTGAAGGCAATTTGAACTAAATCGGTATTGAATCCAGCATATGAAGATGCTATTTTATGCAGTACATTATGATTGGATTTAACCATCCAATTGTATTCAGTGTGACTCTCATTTTGTGTTTGAGGAGAGATCTCTAGGCAGCTAGCCTTTCTGCATGTGCAGAATCCATATTATACACACATACTATCTGCAGTAGTATCATTTGATTGTGGGTAAGGCTTGCCACCATTGTTTTTCCCCTTACAGGTTTTCCATGTACAAATATTTGTGTTATGTGTTGTGGATGTTATTGTCTTTCTATTTCATGCATTAATCTTTACCGATACTGCAATTAACTGTTAAGACTTTCTACCGGTATAAAGTTTGGTTTACCGGTATTAAGCATTAAGTTCTGGTTAAGTTAATTTTGGTTGAATTTATTGGACAACTGATTCACCCCCCTCTTAGTTGTCTCTAGGGCCTAACACAAAGGTTTCCTTAGGCAAAGGCTTTGTAAAGATATCTACAACCTTCTCTTTAGTATTCACATAAACTAATCTTACTTCATTTTCTTCAACATTCTCTTTTAGAAAATTATACTTGATAGAAACATGCTTAATCTTAGATTGAAATATCAGATTCTTGGATATATCAATTGCAACTGAATTATCACAATAAATGATTATCGATTCTTTGCATTTTACCTTTATGTCCTTCAACATTTTCTTAATCCATAATACCTGAGTACAATTAGTTGCTGCTGCAACATATTTCGATTTTGCTGTTGATAATGATGTACAACTCTTCTTCTTGTTTATCCATGAAATCAATTTGCTACCAAGAAAGAATGCTATGCCAGTGGTACTCTTTCTTTCATCTACATCTCTTGCCCAATTTGCATCGGTGTATGCACATAAATAAAAAATTTCATCTTTAGGATACCATAAACCAAGATTTGTTGTGCCTTGTATGTACAGGAAAATCTTTTTTACTATTGATTCATGATTTTATTTAGGATTACTCTGAAACCTTGAAACAACACATACTACATTCATTATATCAGGTCTTGTTTGTGTCAAATAAAATAAATCGACAATCATAGATTTGTATCTTGTCAGATTAACATGAGTTGAATCATCTTTCAATGTCAATTTATCAGTTGTAGTCATAGGAGTACTTACCGGTTTAGAGTTTTTAATACCAAATTTCTTCAGTAGTTCCTTCAAGTATTTTGTTTGACATATGAATATACCTTTATCAATTTGTGAAATCTGCAATCCTAAAAAGAATTTTATATCCCCAATCATAGACATTTCAAATTCTTCCCGCATCTTGTTAGCAAAGTCCTTACACAATCCATCTTCTCCTCCAAAAATGATATCATCAACAAAAACTTCAATAATGAAGATGTCATCATTAGTCACTTTGAAATATAAGTTATTGTTAGCATTACCTTTAGTGTAACCAAGCTTCAAAATATATTTGTCCAATCTAGCATACCAAGCTCTAGGAGCTTACTTCAATCCATACAAAGATTTCCTTAATCTGCAATCCATATCTTTATCATTTGTCAATGAAAATCCATCAGGTTGTTTAATGCAAACTTCCTCTTCAAGATCTCCATTTAGAAATGCACATTTTACATCCATCTAATATACTTTAGAGTTCTTATGAGCTGCAAATGCCAGAAATAATCTAACTACCTCAATTCTAGCTACCAGTACAAAGGTTTCATTATAATCAATTCCCTCTTTCTATGAATATCCTTTAGAAACTAATCTTTCTTTGTTCTTGATTACCTTACCATATTCATTAAGTTTATTTCTAAATACCGATTTAGTTCCAATTACATTTTTGTCTTTAGGTCGGGGAACTAATCTCCATGTATTGTTCTTTTCAATTTGTTTCAATTCATCTTCCATTGCTTTCATCCAATGTTCATCTTGACATGCTTCAATAACAGATGTTGGTTCAATTTGAGAAATTAAGTATACCTCTTCATTTTCTAGTCTTCCTCTTGTCATAACACCTTGATACTTATTTCCAATTATCTAACTTTCAGAGTGATTCAGTCTTACATACCTGGGTTTATTTGCATGTTATTGTTCTTTGTGGAATTCTCTGATGATGCCGGTATGACTGGATCCACATTTTGTAATGGTACACTCTATATTTGTTCATTTATGATTATCTCAACTGCCAGTTTAGAATCTACAGACCTTGAATTAAAGTGTTCATCTATCTTCGCATTAGCACTCTCAATGATCTTCTGCAATCTTTTATTAAAACATCTATATGCCTTTCTCTTAGATGAATAACCAAGAAATATTCCTTCATCACTTCTAGGATCAAATTTGCCAACATATTCATCTCTCCTAATATAGAATTTGCTTGCAAATATTGTGAAGTATTTAAGAGTAGGAGCATTGCCAAACCATAGTTCTTAAGGGGTCTTACCGGTTTCACCTTTGATGTGAACTCTATTGAAAGTATAAACCATTGTATTTACTACTTCTCTCCAATACACATGAGGTAGATTTTCTTCTAATATCATGC
Organism: Cryptomeria japonica; assembly: GCF_030272615.1. Lineage (NCBI taxonomy): Eukaryota > Viridiplantae > Streptophyta > Pinopsida > Cupressales > Cupressaceae > Cryptomeria > Cryptomeria japonica. The sequence goes on from NC_081406.1 coordinate 515,145,948, forward strand.
TTCTAGCTGCTTCTAGAATAGTTTTGTTCTTCCTTTCCATAATTCCATTCTATTGAGGTGTCTGTGGTGCTGATAGTTGTCTTTTGATTCCATTCACTTCACAGAATTTATTAAATTCCTTAGATGTAAATTCTCCTCCTTGATTAGATTTTAAACATTTGATTTTCTTACTGGCTTCATTCTCTACCATTGCCTTGAATAACTTCAATTTACCAAAAGCCTCTGATTTCTCCCCGAGAAAAGTAATTTTTCAAAAGACTCTGCTTTCTCCCTAAGAAAAGTAACCCAGCACATACTAGAATAATCATCAATAATTAGCATAAAATATCTATCTCCCTATAGACTTCTTATTCTTGCTGGACCACACAAGTCAGTATGAATTAAATCAAGAACATTATTAGATTTCTCATAAACACTCTTAAAAGTTGTTCTAACTTGCTTTTCCATTTGACATTCCTTACATATCGGATTATGAGGTTTCACAATCTTAGGTAAATCCTTTATTGCCTTAGTTGAACTAATTTTTACAATGCAATGAAAATTTACATGATAAAGTCTCTTATGCCATTACCAACTTTCATCAATATGTGCAATCAAGCATGCCTTATCACTATTGTTCAAATAAAAGATATTACCTTTAGCCTGATTACCGGTTGCAATCTCCAATCTAGTTCTATTTCTGATTTTGCATTTTCAATTCTTGAACTGTAACTGAAATCCCTTTTCAACTAATTGACCAACGCTCAAAAGATTATGCTCCAAACCTTCAACATAATAAACATTGTCAGTATTGTGCTTACCATCTAAAGATATAGTACCTTTTCCTTTGATTAAACAAGCTTTATCATCACCAAATCTTACTAGACCTTTATTATATTCCTGAAAAGATAAGAATTTACTCTTATCACCAGTCATATGATGTGAACATCCAGAATCTATGATCCATTCATCTTTTTCTTCAATTTTAGTTGTCAGGGCCTGCTCTACCGATGGAATAGTAGATGCTGGTTGATCTTCTTTTATTGCAACAAATGCCCATCCATTGTTTGTTGGTTCTTCATCAGAATCATCTGTAACTCCTTCATGGGCATAGTAACATGATTTATCTTCGTTCTTCTTAAATCTATATATCTGATATTCAGGGTTAGGCTTATATGTTCTTTTAGCTTCCTCTCTCAATCTTGCATATCTATTAGAATATCTAGATGCTATATGACCAAATTTATTGCAATTAAAACATTGAAATGGTGCTTTACCTTCATACTTACTTCCAACTAGACCTTTAGGCATTTTCCTTGCAAATAGTGCTTGAAGTTCTTCTAGTTCTTCATTTTCCCTCCTCATATCTTTAAGTTCTTTTGCATAAAGTGCTTTCCAATCAAATTTGTCAGATCATGATGATTATGTTGTAGATGATGATGCTTTGAAGGCTAAATCAATTTTAATTGTAGCAACAGGACCAAAATCCTCAAGATCAAATGCTGAAAGTTTTCCAACCAAGGTATCTCTAGATACTGATGTATTAGGCATTGTTCTCAACTCATTAATAGAAGTTACTTTCATTTTGTATGCCAATGTAAAATCTCTTAAAACTTTAGAGAGAATTTCATCTTCACTTAAGGATCCTCCATAACAATATTGTATTCCTAAAACAATTTCATTAACTCTTTCCATAAAAGCATAAATTCTTTCATCTTCTTCCATTTATAAATTTTCATACCTGACTTGGTAACAGTCCAATTTTGCAATTTTGATAGTGGTATCTCCTTCATTCAATGTTTCCAATTTATCCCAAATATCTTTAGCAGTAGATCGGTCTGATAATCCCATGATTTGCTGATCTGATAATGGCTCAGAAGTGCTTCTCTTGCTTTTCAATCATTCTCCTAATCATTGCTGAATGTCGGTGGATTAGGTTGATTCTGAGTAGGACCAACATAGCCATTCTTTGTAACTTTCCATATATCTCTTCCAATGCGATTTAGATGTGTCTCCATTTTGATCTTCCATATACCACAGTTAGTTCCATCAAGTTTCAGACTATCCTTCCTGAAAAAGTTTGTTGCCATAGGATCTCCTCAAGCTGTTAGGCTTCTGCAAAAAGAGGACTTGGCTCTGATACCAATTGTTAGGAATTAGAAGGACAATTGAGAGGGGGGGTGAATCAGTTGTCAATGAATTTCAACCCAATTATTACGTAATACCAGTAAACCAAATTTAATGTCGGTTAACATATTAGCAGTTAATATCAATACTGGTGAAACTTAATGCATGAAACTGAAAGAGAAACAACATCCACAACACATAACACAAAGATTTTGATGTGGAAAACCTGTAAGGGGAATACCAAGGTGGGAAACCTTACCCACAATCAGATGATACTACTGTAGATAGTAGGTGGATACAAATGGGGTCTGCACATGCAGAAAGGCCAACCACCTAGAGCACACTATTACTAGTTATCAAATTGCCATTAGTTTTATATCCAAAGTCATTCTATATACTCTAGTCAGTTAGCATTACCGAATCTTGCAGTCGGTACACACAGAGAAGTCGATATGAATAGTCTAGTCGGTTACCGTAGGAAAACAATCACAAAGCCCAGTATACACCGAGCTGTCTACCGTGTGATTTTTCATGTCTATTGAGCAGTAAAGATAACACACCGAGTTGATATACACCAAGTGAAAAATGTTACCAGATTCATTGAACTTGGACACACATATGAAAACATGTTACAAGAACGAGGCGCATAGAACCGTTATCCCATTGGAAATTGCACATATAGATTTTGTATAATTTTGAGGTCATCTAACCAATAAAATATTTTGCATGGTTATTCATTTGAGAAATCATGTTTGTAAGATCGAAGCAATGAATCAGATCACTGACATAAGAAATCTATTTATACAACATGAATTTAGGGTTAGAGATATATGTGAATGAGAGAAATGTGTGTGCATATGTGTATGAAGCAAGAGTTATGTGATACATGAGAAATCATAGAGTATTATGACTATTATAGAGACACAGAGGTCACCGAGAAGGTTTTTAGAGAACAATCAAAGAACAGAGTAAATAAAAGGGTTTACCGAGTTACTTTATGAGTTACCGAGGTATGTTATAGGCAAGGTAATCTTATTTTGAGCATATAGAATCTGCTACAGCATTTTAGATGAAAAGTTGTAGATATTTGTAAAGTCTTATTGTAATATTTTGAAATTGTAAGAGAAACCTTTAACAGGGTAAAAGACTCTAATCAAGTCTATAAATTGTAAAGCCTCTAACCAGGTGCAACATTCATATCAATGTTGTAAAATCCTTTAGCAAGGTAGATCTAACAGATCTTGTTACTCCTAACAAGGTAAGCTATCAGAAATAGCTAAATGTAGCTCTAACCGAGCAATCTTTATTATTACAGTAGTGAAGTTTTGGTGCCATCCCCACCGTAGTTTTTCTCTCTAACCAAGAGTTTCTGCGTAACCAAAATATATGTGTTATGGAGTGAATCATGTATGATTCTTACTTATTTGTTTTAGCTTTATGTTATGTTACAACCGTTTTTGGTTTATGCATAACAGTAAAGATATTGTTGATAAAAGGATTTGAAGTACTGATTCACCCCTCCCCTCTCAGTACATTAGCTTTCCATATTGGGCCTAACAATTGGTATCAGAGCCTAAATCTTGGAAAAGGGTTTAATTGCCTAAAGAGAAAGCTCTTATCAATGGAAGGCTACAAACAATCTCAGAGGATTGTGTATCTGGAAGAAGAATTGGATCATGCTAATCAAGTGATTGCAGACATGCAAAGGCAAATACAAAAATCTTTGAAAGTGAGAAGAAGATTATCTAATGATTTGCAGGACTCTGAAGAGTAAGTGGAACAAATTGAGACATCATTTGAGAATAGTATGTCTGAAGAGACTGAAGAAATGATTGGACAATTGAAAGAAAAGAACAAAGCACTGGCTAATAAACTAAAAGCAATGAAAAGAGAACATGAACATTTCAACACATAGATGACTAGAAATCTTGATGCATTGAGAACAACTGAGGACAAAGTAAGAGATCTAGAAAGAGAGAAACAACAACTTGAAGCTTTAGTATCTGATAAGGATGATGAAATCATAAGGTTGAATGGGGTTCAACAAAATATGTCAGATCAACTAGGTTATGCACATCATGAAGCAAATCTAAAAGATGATGAGAATCAAGCATTGAAACTTGAAGTATCAAGGTTGAGTAATGAACTTGAAACAGAGAAGAAATCCAAGGAAACACTGAAGAAGAGTTATGAAGCATCAAAGATGTTGGATGAGCAACTGAATACAAGATGACCCTACAAAGAAGGAGGAATCCATTACAAAGGAAAAGAATTTATTGAGAAGGGAATCTGCACTACTGAGAGAGGGGAATCATCAAAGCAAGCTGGAATCAAGAAGAACATCATGAGAAAGAAGCCTATTTGCAACTACTATGGAAATCAAGGTCATACTGCCAACATGTGTCAAATCAAAAAAGGTAAGCAACCGAATGCCACCAAGACCAATGGTTGTTGTTACAATTGCAATAAATATGGTCACACATCTAATCAATGTAGGACAAAGTCTGTTAACAATTATAATAAGGCAAAATTCAAAGGGTTTTGTAAAAACTGCAATAGATATGGACATAGTACTGAGAAGTGTTGGTTTAAGCAAAAGAACCGATGTGGTCTGCACACCAAGAAAATACTAGAGGTTACCGATCTCACACAGATCCTCACCGACAATAATCTGCAGTACCATGGGATTACAATACAAGGATATGGTGTGAATGTTGTGAAAGATATGGACATATAAGTGCCAACTACTTTATAAGGTTTGGAATGAACAACCGAAGATCATGGAGAAATCCTAGTATGGCATGTTTTCATTGTCACAAAGTTGGACACTTGGCTGGAGATTGCAGAGATCAACCTAGAGAAGACACTGAGGAAATAAAAGAGAAATTAAAGATGATTTGGAGAAAGAAGGAAATTGTGTCAAATAAAGAAAGCACCTTACCTACCGAGTTAGGTGCTCCCACTCCAAATTAATCGGTAAAGGTATGAAGGGACTGCATTCTCACAAGGTTAAATCTTAAACAGTTCCTATTTTAGTATGTACTGAATTCAAAATCTAAATAGTAACATGTAGTAGTAAGTTTGGAATTCTATCAAAGTCTTTTGGAGCACTTTACAGGAAATCTATCAAGTTGATGAACTCAGGAAGCCTGTCAAGTCGGTATATGAAGGAAATTTGGTTACTCGATTAAAGCGGAAAAATGGAGTAAATCAATAAAAGGTGAACCGAGTGCATTTAATGTCTTTGACCTAACTTGCACAGAGCCCAATAAGGTTTATTATGTACTTTAAGCATTCTTCGAGGTCATTTTCATTCACCAAGTTTTCGAGAAGCAGAGCAAAGCGAATCAACGCGATCAAACCTTCTTCAAAGCAAAATTTAAGGTATTTACATCGAATCTCATCGCATTGCTAAGCTGGTTTACCAAACTTATTAGGTTGTTATTATCTACTAAGTTTGAAGCATCTGACATTTGTTAAGTTCTCAAACCCTAAGGTTCCTGTGTCAATTTTTATCTAAAATCAAAATGGCACCTAAGATCCAAGACCCCATTGTTGTCAAAAATGTAGAGAAACCCTCACTAAAATACTCTTTGACTCCCAAAATTGCATCTGAACTGGATGACAAAACTGCCTTTTCACTCATCCCGGATCGAGTCTTGTTAGTCGAGGAATTGAGATTCTTCACCAAATGTCGTGTTGAATAACTTAGTCATGTTGAGATCAAAGATGCATATGATGAATTGTGCACAGATGGTAAAATGGATAGCAAGTATGAGCACATCAAAAGAAAGGGATTGACTGAAGCCCTAACCTATCCCTGTTCGTTCAAACCCCAGTGGGTCAAGTTTGTACTAAGCTGAGTGCATGATGATTTCATGTGGCTACAAGAGCAACCGTTTAAGATCACTAAAGAAATCATTCATCTGATCACCAGTTATCCTATCTATGATCATACCCAAGCACATAAAATGATATCACAGAAGGAATTGATCAGTTTGACTGGAGTATAATCTGATTGCAAAGGTCTAAAGTTGAACAATGTCATTGATCCTGAACTCAAATTTGCCATTAGAGTAATTGGTTACTGTTTCTTCCAATCGGCAACTGAAAATAGTGTACCCTGTGCAGCAGTGGACTTAGCATACAAAATTGTTAAGAAAGGCATGAAAATTGACTTGTGTGAAGTATTGTTAAAGAATTTGTTTGAAAATCTGAACACAATCAGGAAGCCGAAGAAGAACAACTCGGCAAATACTCTAAAATTTGGATCACTTCTTGTATGTATGTTTTTCTACTTTAAGAAGTTTTTTCCAACAGTCGGTAAAGTTGTTTGGGAACTACACCGACCAATCACCCATCAGATAAATGACTTCATCAAGAAGTTAGCTGATAACTTTAATGATATAATAGATGATTACTTCAGCAAATTCCAAGAGAAAATGCATAACAGGTACCGGATTCCACCCCAGCTAGTAGAAAAATACAAAGATGAAATATGTTTTGAAGTCGACACGGATTACTGTTATGTGAATGTTGTGGAACAGAGGACTCAATCTTTGTCACCTATGGGTTACGAGATTGATTTTGATATCACACAATAGCAAATCGATGCATTTCTGACACTACCAAGGCATACTCCCAAGCTGAGGTATGGAACCTATGAAGAGGTGAAAGAAAAAGTAAAGATGAGCATTGTAGTACCCAAAGCTACAAGGAAGGCCTCAAAGATGATTAAGGCATTATCTGAGAAATTCAAAGAAGAGTCTTTCTCCACACCCATCAAAGGCATTCTAGCCATCACCGAAGAGGAGACAAAAGCCCAAGAAGTAGCCATAACACTTAGCACCGAATTGCCTAAGGGAAAAGTGTTGAAGAGAAAGAAACAGGACACTTCAATGATGTTACCAACTCCTCCAACAAAGAGCCCTAACACAAGGGCATCTACTGCATCACCGAGTAAGAAACAAAAGACTGTTGTCTTTCCAAAGGTAACTAGAACTTACAAGAAATCTACTCGGAGACTCATTTTGCCAAAAGAGTCTAGTGATACCGAATCTGAAGATGGAAGTAAATTTTAGATTGTGAAAATCAAGAAGGTAGATATAAATAGTGTAGAAAATTTTTGTAATAATCTGAAGGAATATGGTGGATTTGGTGGATTTAGATTTGTCAAATATGAATCCAGACCTGCTGATGAAAAGAGGCAAATTGAAGAAGCTGTCATTTGCACACTTCTAAAATTCTGAGTGGTCCCATTAGAAGTATGTAATTCTATTCCTAAGGAATTATATGCACATATTGAAACCAGATGGCAATATGCCCTAGACTCAGAGAAACAAATCAAAGAAAGAATTATAGTGCATCTCTTTCCTGATATGTCAGTTGATGAAATAAAAAAACATCTGAAAAATAGCAGAACACAATTTATAGTAAAACAAAAGGCCTTGAAATTGATGAATGGCCTGTATATAGAAGTGGAGAAGGAAACAAAAGAGCAATGGTAGGACATCTTTCAAAGAAAGAATGCTGGTGAACAATCTACAGTGGAAATAGTCGATGTCACCAACCAAGAGCCTGATGTCACCAAGCAAGACCCTGCTGACACCATTCAAATAGATGAAGATATCATAGATGCAGAGGCACCTAAACAAGAAATGATAGAAGGCAATGCTTATGCAAAACTTGTCTCCAATGAATCTATTTTGGAACAAGTTTAGCCTTACCCATCGATCAATCAACCTGCTACAACTGAAGCTCCTCAGGATATAGATGAAGGCACCGAAGGTCAAAAGTCTACAACAGAAGGTACTTCACAAGAAAAAACCTCTCAAGCACCTTCTAGCACTGAAAATGTTACAGCTGAGACACCAAGCACCGAGACACCGAGGGACACTACCGAGGCTAAAGAAACTGACAAAAGTGTTGTCTCTACCAAGCAACCTACTGAGGGTCCTCAAGCCTCTCAAGCTATTGTAGTGGTTCACCTGGTGAAAGGTAAAGAAAAGAAGTTGAAAAAGCATAGTTTCAAAATAGATTTATCGAAACCGATAGTGTTTCCCAATGTAGACATTTCCAAATTGAAGGGGCAAGCACTCACTGAATTCAGTGAACTATGCAAAGCAAAGGCCGAACAAGAGAAGCAACTAGCCATACAAAAGAAGAATAAAGTACTTCAGAAGGTAAAGACCTTACTATCAGATATGCTACCTTCAGCTACAGTATCAACCGATGCAGCGATCCATATTCAATTGGATGAACTCCTAAATTAGATTGAGACATCTGGAGTAGATGCATCTGAATACTCGAGCAAACTAAAAGACAAGGGGCTAACTGCTAAAATGATAGAGGAAGTATAGAAATCCATTGTTGTTGGCAAGGTAAAACTTGTAAAATTTATTGTTGAGTTGTCCCCTCAACTCAAGCACATTCTTTCATTATTTCAGAAACTCTGCACATTTTCTTTATTCGTTAAGGACATTAAGAATAAAATAGAAGCAATTGAGAAAGAGATCACCGATCTCTCAAATAAGTTGACCCCCTAGCCCAATTCAGTTCAGAATTTTTATACTAAGCTTCAACAGCTCATGGCTCAACAATTGGAACTGAGGAATGAAGAACACAAGATCAGGATGGACATAATGACACTTCAAACATTATTCCTTCCTCATCTTTCATCCATTCAAGAACAGCTCAACCGAGCCACTTACCTCTCTACTACACAAGAGGGAAGCACTTTAGATGGCTTAATTTCATTATTGGCTGATATTAATGCACAAAATTCTTTAATGGACAGTGTAAAGGATGCACTCTCTGTCGCTCTCACCGAAGCCAAGACAAAGTACAAATCCATTTTTGATTAGTTGCCATCTCCAAATAGTAACTAAATTTTGATGTTTGTCAAAAAGGGGGAGTATATCATCAGAGTATATATAGCATCAAAGTACACAGGGGGAGTGTAGTATACATGGGGAGTATACCGAGCACAATGAGCAGAATAAGTAGAGTATCCAAGAGCAGTGAATTGAGTAGTGAACAGAGGAAAGAATAGTGATTATAGAGTATTGATCACCGAGCACACATAATCAGAGTTTTGTACAGCATATTGATAAGGGGAGTATATTTGATTATACTATTTCATTGACTAATGTATATACTATATGTTTAGTCAAATTTTGTAAAGTATACAGATTTTTGAGTAATGACTTTGAAAGTAGTTTTGTCAAACATCTCAACTAATGTCAAAAGGGGAGATTGTTACTACTTATCAAATTGCCATTAATTTTCTATCCAAAGTCATTCTATATACTCTAGTTGGTTAGCATTACCGAATCATGCAGTCGGTACACACAGAGAAGTCGGTATGAATAGTCTAGTTAGTTACAGAAGGAAAACAATCACAAAGCCCAGTATACACCAAGCTATCTACCGTGTGATTTTTCATGTCTACCAAGCAGTAAAGATAATACACAGAGTTGATATACACTGAGTGAAACGTGTTACCAGATTCACTGAACTTGAACACACATATGAAAATGTGTTACAAGATCAAGGCACATAGAACCGTTATCACATTGGAAATTGCACATATAGATTTTGTATAATTTTGAGGTCATCTAACCAATGAAATATTTTGCATGGTTATTCATTCGAGAAATCATGTTTGTAAGATCAAAGCAATGAATCAAATCACCGACATAAGAAATCTATTTATACAGTATGAATTTAGCGTTAGAGATATATGTGAATGATAGAAATGTGTGTGGATATGTGTATGAAGCAAGACTTATGTGATACATGAGAAATCATAGAGTATTATGACTATTATAGAGACACAAAGGTCACTGAGAAGGTTTTTAGAGAACAATCAAAGAACAGAGTAAACAGAAGGGTTTACCGAGTTACTTTATGAGTTACTGAGGTATGCTATAGGCAAGGTAATCTTATTTTGAGCATATAGAATCTACTACAGCATTTCAGATGAAAATTTGTAGATATTTGTAAAGTCTTATTGTAATATTTTGAAATTGTAAGAGAAACCTTTAACAAGGTAAAAGACTCTAATCAAGTCTATAAATTGTAAAGCCTTTAACCAGGTGCAACATTCAGATCAATGTTGTAAAATCTAGTGATTGCAGACATGCAAAGGCAAATACAAAAATCTCTGAAAGTGAGAAGAAGATTATCTTATGATTTGCAGGACTCTCAAGAGTTAGTGGAACAAATTGAGACATCATCTTAGAACAGTATGTCTGAAGAGATCGAAGAAATGATTGGACAATTGAAAGAAAAGAACAAAGCACTGGCTAATAAACTAAAAGCAATGAAAAGAGAACATGAACATTTCAGCACATAGATGACTGAAAATCTTGATGCATTGAGGACAACTGAGGACAAAGTAAGAGATCTAGAAAGAGAGAAACAACAACTTGAAGCTTTAGTATCTGATAAGGATGATGAAATCATAAGGTTGACTGGGATTCAACAAAATATGTCAGATCAACTAGGTTATGCACATCATGAAGCAAATCTGAAAGATGATGAGAATCAAGCATTGAAACTTGAAGTATCAAGGTTGAGCAATGAACTTGAAACAAAGAAGAAATCCAAGGAAACATTGAAGAAGAGTTATGAAGCATCAAAGATGTTGGATGAGCAACTGAATACAAGATGACCCTACAAAGAAGGAGGACTCAATTACAAAGGAAAAGACTCTAGTGAGAAGGGAATCTGCACTATCGAGAGAGGAGAATCATCAAAGAAAGCTGGAATCAAGAAGAAAATCAAAAGAAAGAAGCCTATTTGCAACTACTATGGAAATCAAGGTCATACTACCAACATGTGTCAAATTAGAAAAGGTAAGCAACTGAATGCCACTAAGACCAATGGTTATTGTTACAATTGCAATAAATATGGTCACACATCTAATCAATGTAGGACAAAGTTTGTTAATAATTATCAAAAGGCAAAATTCAAAGGGTTTTGTAAAAATTGCAATAGATATGGACATAGTACTGAGAAGTGTTGGTTTAAGCAAAAGAACCACATGTGGTCTGCACACTGAGCAAATACTAGAGGTTGCCGAACTCACACATATCCTTACCAACAATATTCTGCAGTACCATGGGATTACAATACAAGGATATGGTGTGAATGTTGTGGAAGATATGGACATATAAGTGCCAACTGCTTTATAAGGTTTGGAATGAACAACCGAAGATCATGGAGAAATCCTGGTATGGCATGTTTTCATTGTCACAAAGTTGGATACTTGGCTGGAGATTGCAGAGATCAACCTAGAGAAGACATTGAGGAAATAAAAGAGAAATAAAAGATGATTTGGAGAAAGAAGGAAATTGTGTCAAATAAAGAAAGCACCTTACCTATCGAGTTAGGTTCTCCTACTCCAAATTAATCGGTAAAGGTATGAAGGGACTGCATTCTCACAAGGTTAAATCTTAAACAGTTCCTATTTTAGTATGTACTGAATTCAAAATCTGCATAGTAAGATGTAGTAGTAAGTTTGAAATTCTATCAAAGTCTTTTGGAGCACTTTATAGGAAATCTATCACATCGGTGAACTCAGGAAGCCTATCAAGTCAGTATATGAAGGAAATTCGGTTACTCGATTAAAGCGCAAAAAAGGAGTAAATCAGTAAAAGTTGAACCGAGTGCATTTAATGTCTTTGACCTAACTTGCACGAAGCCCGATAAGGTTTATTATGTACTTTAAGCATTCTTCAAGGTCATTTTCATTCACCAAGTTTTTGAGAAGCAGAGTAGCGTGAATCATGGGGATCAAACCATCTTCAAAGCAAAATCTAAGGTATTTACATCGAATCTCATCGCATTGCTAAGCTAGTTTACCAAACTCATTAAGCTGTTATTATCTACTGAGTGTGAAGTGTCTGATGTTTGTTAAGTTCTCAAACCCTAAGGTTCCTGTGTCAATTTTTATCTGAAATCAAAATGGCATCTAAGATCCAAGACCCCATTGTTGTCAAGAATGTAGAGAAGCCCTCACTAAAATAGTCTTTGACTCCCAAAATTGCATCTGAACTGGATGACAAAACTGCCTTTTCACTCATCCCAGATCGAGTCTTGTTAGTCGAGGATGTGAGATTCTTCACCAAATGCCATGTTGAAGAACTCGGTCATGTTGAGATCAAAGATGCATATGATGAATTGTGCAGAGATGGTAAAATGTATAGCAAGAATGAGCACATCAAAATCAAGGGATTGACTGAAACCCTAACCTATCCCCGTGTGTTCAAACCCCAGTGAGTCCCAGAAGCAGGCAAGTTTTCCAAAGAGTAAAGAGTGGTTGGTTCAGAGAATGATCAATAACTCGTGTTGATTCATGACCAAAAGGTTCTTGAGATTTAGCCTTCGCGAAGTAGCGAAATGACATGGCGGTCCAGTTAGCGGTCCAGGTGGTTTAGGTGGCAAATCAGAAAGTCACACGTGGCCTCAAGGTTAAGTAAATGAAAGAATAAACTTGGTGACCAGGTGGTGGGCCCAACATATAGATTGAATCATACTTCCAACGAAGAGGTGACCTGTCAGGCACAGGTGGCAGTTTAGAAGTGAATCCCACGGAAGCTTTTCGGCAAGTAAGAAGTTCCCACATCGGTTTCTTAGGAGATCGAATGCTAGGGTGGATAGCGCTGAATTAGAGGGCCCACATCTACCATATTAAAGTTGTTAAAGAGCGGGTATCTCGAGGAGGATCCAATGGTGGGTGTTATTTCGCAGCCCGAAGGAGCAGGACAGTTACCGTTCGTGAAACAATGAAAGACTGTTAGCCTTAACCGCTTGGTGCGTGGTTAGTGAGGTAAATTGTTAGGTCAAGACATGATAAAGACCGATCAAGTTCTATCTAATCGGATGGCTAATGCGGTTTCACTGGGTTAAAGTGCACGATGGTTACCGTTCACAAAATAGCGAAAGGAATTTTAGCTCGTTGCCGGATGAGGAAAAGTCAAAAGGTAAAAGCAATGCAAGTTCTATCTGATCGGATGGTTGGCGTGAATTTTCTAGATGAACATGCAAGGGTTTTATGCTCTGCGAAATAGCGAAAGAGCAAAAAGAAAAAATACTCAGGATAGTTTTGACCCGTTTGAGCCAAATTTTTGAATTCTTTCATGAATTCAATTCTAAAGGGACGGCCAAAGCATGCGGTGTTAATGTCACAGTTAAGAAGCCCAATTGCTATATATACTCTTGCATCAATTGAATGAAGGTATCATTTCAAAGAAGTTGTTGTAGAGAAAGTTGGTGCAGAGTAGAATTCTTCAAGCCGAAATTAGGTTTTCTTGTTCTTTGCTTACCCATTGCTTGAAAATTGTTGAATTGTGGTTTTGTTTTGTTAAAGAACTGCTTTGATTGATAATTGGCATAGTTTCATACTTTCAAAATGGCACCCAGATGGGAACTGATAGGAAAGGTGAACTATCAGGATAGAAACATATGTGATGACTTTCTAGAGCAGTTAACCATGTCAACTAATGTCAGGGCTAGGGCCAAAGAGTTAGTACCAAAAAACCCTCATTTGAAAATTGGGGATGGCCTATATGACAAAGAAAATTGGTTAAGGGACCCCAAAATAGGGATATCAGGTCTAAGTCTTTTTAAAGTTGGTTTTGGTCAAAGACATGCCCCCGCCCCTTTGAATAGCATTTGGGAACTGGATGTGGGGAAGCTTGTGGTCCCTGGTGTTTTCATGGATGTAGATTTGTTGACCCTAATTGCACAGAATTATGACCCTACTGCCAGATGTATCAGAAATATAAAGGGATCAGCCCTAGTTGAAATCAAAGATGAGGAGTTTAGAAATGTTTTCAAGCTTAGTGAAGCTTCAAATTATCTTGAGCCTATTGATTTTGAAGCATTAGCTCAAGTCTACAATGCACAAAGAGATCATCTTAGGAGTGGCCCATTGAGAGAATTCTTTGTTAAAATAGGAGGGTTAACAGTTGTAGGCCCCAATACAATAGAACCATTTTCCCTGAATTTGTTTACTTTAAGAGATAAGGGTATGTATTGGACACTGTGTTAGATCTTTGGAGAAGATGCTGAGAAACATATGCCAACCCATTATATGCTGATGATTGCCCAAATTCTAAACCATTCCCTAGCAATAACAATTGATTTTGCCCCATACCTCACTGATGCTATTCATGCAAGGCTTGTAGGAATTAAAAATGGTAAGGTGGATAGGCCATTTGGATGGTACTCCCTGTTAATGCACATGTTTTTGTTCAAAGGTGCTGATTATTTTGCAAAAGATATGGATTTGGTCAAGGTTAAAGATAGGACAAAGCTAGGTACAGTCATAAGTCAAGGCAAATTCATAGTTGAAACTCAATCCAAAATAGTGAAGAAGTGCAACAAATGACATGAGAAGTCTAAAGAAGTATTATAGCAATCATGAGTCAAGGATTAATGAAGAGATTTTTTGCATCCATGATACAATCTCAAACACACTTTTTACCGTTCTCTTGGTGATTTTGCCCAATTTTTGTATGTCTTGCTTATCTATGAAAATGGCATTTTGCAGCTTTCAACCAACCATGTATTTGAGATGTCTTTGATTTAGATATGGCATGAGCTTAGTCATAGAGTGAGAGTAGGGAGTTGGACCATCTCAACCATGGTGCACCTGCATATGTATATAGTTTTGTGTATTCATTAAAGATTTTCATTTAATTTTAATCAACTAAAGAGCAATATTCATGACTTACAAGTAATAAAAAAACTTACAAGGATGAGGCATATTCATAAATTTTGCAGTTCTACCTTGGATATCAACACTAGAAGCAACTCATATTGTTCATGTACAGACAAGACAATATGGGAGTTCATTATACCAAGCAACTTGTGGTGTTGTTGTTCGTGTTGGCTCCACTTGACCTTGAAATTAAGATTCAATATACATTATTCAATAAAATTAATTGTGCAACATAATGAAATATTGAAAAGTGTGTTACCTTGTTGAACTTCGCTTGGTTTTGAGGATAGTTTAATATTCTCTACTTAACAGGGCCAACTACGTGAATGTGGAAGCTCATTTGGCCCCTCCTCCCCCCCACCCTTAACATCACTCTAAATTCCTCGTTAACATCTTATAACATTAATTCATTAATTCTTTCTACCATTAATAAAATATAGCATTCATTCATTAATATCACATAACATTCATTAACACATAACATTGATTAGCATTAATTAACATGCAACATTCTTGAATATTAATTAACACATATCATCCATAACCATTAATTAGCACATAATTACATTCACTAACACATAAAAATCGGTCATTATCAAATTAGTTAGATTACAATAATTTCTTTCTTTCTTTTTTCTTTGAAGCTATGAAAAGACTAAGTGGAACATCGGTTTCTTCATCATTTCCCCCCTCTGCAGATGTTCCGCCAACTACTTGTGATCTCAATGTATGCCTAGTCCTATACTGAGGACTAGGACACTGAAGTGAAGGGGGGTCCTCTGCAATAACAAAGAAATGGGTTAAATTCAAAAAAAAAAATATTATTGTTACAAGTATTTCATTAATTTAGAGAATATAATTGTTTTTCTCTTTACCTGATGGGGCCACATCATTTTGTGTAGCCTCAACCTCATGTAATTTATTAATATTTTGATGCAATATTTTGTTTACATGAGATACTTACAATTCATGCAGCAAGTTTCATGTAACCACCAGAGTCGAGTTTGTGTTGCCCGTGCTTTTCTTCCCTTGCCTTGGTTGCCTTTGACGTGTCACTCAGTCTATAAAAAGTTTGAAATATGTTACATTATATAAATATAAAGAGTAATTAATTAGTACATAATTTTATTCTTAATAGTATCTCGTACCTTCTTCTGGCATCTAGTGGTGTATTTCCTTTTTTCCTTTCAATTCTCTCCTTGGCATCCAAAATCAGGTCCTTCCACTCCCTCTCTGGAATCATGGGGGGACGCTCGTACTTTAGGTTCCTCTCCAAATGGGTCCTCTCCAAATGGGTCCTGTATTGGTCCCTCACATACTTTAGATGTGTGCCAGCTTTTTCAAGGAGCTTGGTTTTGTCAAAGGTGTCATTTCCAAACCACTCAACCATTTGGTTTGTCTATTCATCTTTTAACCTTTTTTCTTGGTCATTCCACCTTTTAAAGAAAAAACAAACCTGTTAGATTTAGAAATGAACTGAATCTACATTTATTACACTTCAAGAAATGGATCAAAGGAAAACTATTCTAGCAATGATATGAAATCAAAAGTGGATAAGGGTTATTTCACATATGATACACCACCTTTTGCATATGGTGGGCCCAAATATCTGCAATGCAATGTCACTAAGACATTTATAGAAAATATCATTGCCTGCAAAAAATTCATGGGATCATTAGTCCAAAATGAGTGATCATAAAGTAAATTACAATTAGAGTATATATAATAATAATTTTAAAGTACCTGGAACCTTTTGTATGTTTAAGGGAAGCATTTCTTCATCGCTCACCACCAATGTGGCTTGCAACGTTCTCGTACTAGAAATACGACAAGATCCAGGAAATGATGGTATGTTATCAGCAGTAGTCGCCTCTGGCACATCCTCATGTACATCTCCTCCTACAAAAAATGAATCCACTATGAAATGGCATTAGAATTCAAGGAAGAACGCTTGAAGGGAAATAAACACATGAGAGAAGATAGAGCAAAAGAGGGATCTACCAATAGTGGGTGGGCCAATATGACGTGCACTAGAGGATGTCTACATGCTACGTGTTGCCGACATTAGAGTCAGCAATACAGGTGAGGGTGACCTCTGAAGAGGTGGTGGCAGCATTTACACAGTAATATTGAGATCACCTAAAGAATAATACATTAAATATATCAAACATTAAATATATGAAAAGAGCAAGAATTGTAAACAAGGATGAACCTTTATTTTGAAAATTGACAGTATCAAGTATGATGTGTTTTGGGTACTCAGAGTGATAAGCCAAGCAAGTGATAATACAAGAAAATCATCATCACCTGAAGATCTTGCAATACCCTGATTGTGGGAACAACTTTCATGAGGGCAGATAAATTGTTGTAAAAACAATACGTACATATTTTAGTTAATGACATAAAAGAGAATAAAATATAAACCATTATTGAACTTTTGTTATAATCAAAGCTTTCATTACTGCTTACTTGCAAGTTTTTTGCTATCTTAAACAATAATTCCACCCTCTGTCGTATCTCATCAGTGGTAGGATGTACGACT
This sequence comes from Cryptomeria japonica, assembly GCF_030272615.1. Lineage (NCBI taxonomy): Eukaryota > Viridiplantae > Streptophyta > Pinopsida > Cupressales > Cupressaceae > Cryptomeria > Cryptomeria japonica. Next base: position 515,163,326 of record NC_081406.1, read on the forward strand.
GCCAAAGCAACAATCTCTTTTCTAATTTTTATAAGAGGCATTTTAAAGAATTTCACAAGGTCTGTGGGATTTTCAGGGTCATCATTTCTTAACCCTAATGATTCCACATCCATAGAAAGGTGCTCATGTACTACAACTCCCTTTCCCTTTCCCCAAAAATCTGTCTATGTCAAGAATATCATTAAAAATTACAAAATTAGTATAAATCACTAAAAAAAAGAACATAATAAGGTAACAGTTTGCTTCTATCTAATTTGTATAATTACAATGAGGTTTACCTACTCAGTAGAAGTGTCGCAAGCTACATCTCTGTCTGCAATATGTGATGGATCCATGTCAGCCTGTGACAAAGAAAAAGTATAAAAAACATTGGTGAAATTACATAGTACACAACATGAACAACATGAACTTTGTAGACAAAAAGAGTATTAAATAATAAAAAGATGTTGTCATCAAAATCATTGTAAATTTTTTAATTCCTTACCTTTACTTTATGTAGACTATGCAACATCCTCAACTAAATGGTTGATGATGTTTGTAGTCAATGACCTGTTCCCACCAAGGGTGACAACATCACATAGGGACTATACCTGAAATCAACACCATCAATTGAGCATCATAAGCATTACTACATTTTTAAGTTGATAAAAAATAAATACATATGTATCATGAGCATCAGAAGCATCACATGATGTGTCATCATATATGTAATTGAGCATCACAATTAGCATCACATATCATGTGTCATCATAAACATGTAATCCATCACATATGTATCATAAATCACCATCCATCACATAGGTAATAAACAATCACCATCATCATCATCATCATCATCATCATCATCATCATCATCATCATCATCATCATCAATGTCTTCACCATCATCACCATCACCATCACCATCACCATCACCATCACCATCACCATCACCATCACCGTCATCATAATCATCATCATCTTCTTCTTCTTCTTGTTCTTCTTCATCATCATTGAGAAACTGTCGATCGTGATCATCATCCACTTCATCTTCTACTTCTTCAGTATCTTCTTCTTCTATCACATTATACTTTATTGACCTTCCTCTTGGATCATGTCTAACAAATGACCAACCCAGTTTATGTGGAACCTCTGAGTAAAATACTTGCTCACATTGGCTTGGAAGAACATAGGGCTCATCCCCAACTAGTTCAAATGACCTTGTATTTAGCATTATAAAACCATTATCATGTTCAATAACAGTTCTATCAGGATCATTTTTATTCAATCATAGCTTGTACCATTTGACGATGAACAAAACTAATTTGAAGGAATTAAAGTCATACTCAAGTATATCATCCAAAATGCCATAGTATCGATTTTGAGAATGTTGAGGATGAATGTCATTTCTCGATGAAATATTTGTCACCTCAAAGACTGCAGTGATGCCAGAATCACAAGTTTTCTTTGTGTCATCCAACTTTTTTATGTGAAATTTATGACCATTGCAGCACACAGCATTGTGGTGTTTGACTTGCGATATGTCAAACATGTAAAATTTATTGCATTGTGAGTTGATAAACATATGGGTGATTAATAAATTTATACGTACCTGTTTATCTCTTAAACCATATGCTAAATCAATTTCCCTTTGCGTAACATTGGAATCTCGATTACGATGTGCTTCTTTAACCAATGAAGCCACACCTTCCCATGTTAACGTGCATCTAGAATGTTGACAACATTCAATCCATACCATCATCCAATCAAGATTGTTTGCAATATACAAATGTAGTGCATCCCACTCTTGACCAACTGTACAAAAAATAAATAGACGTCTTACAATCAATTTATTTTGAAGATTAAGAATTAATTAAATACAATAGCATCTTATAATTGCCTCTCACTTTCCTCAATCTACCTTTGCCCATCAAGTACTCCCCTTTGAATTATTTAATGGTGTTGGGATCCCAAATGCGATCCACGTGGATCTTTGTTGCAAACTTAGGAAGATATTTAGAAATGTACACCATAGACTGGTATACCATATATCCCTCCACCATAGAACCCTCAGGATGTGCTCTTTGTCGAACCAAAGCCTTCAAAAATTTCAAGTGCCTCTCAACCATCCACATTGACCTAGTGTGTACAGGTCCACACAATTCAATCTCTTCAACTTGGTGTATGAGGTAGTGTTCTTATGCATTGAAAAAAGCTAGAGATAGACACTTTTTCATTTCAAACATTAAATGAGGAATTTTTCTCTTCCAATATTTTATATCGTCTTTATGGATTTCTTTACATGAAAACCACCTACAAGGTATTCAAGACACAAAAAAATATATTACATAACAAGAAAAACAAATTGCAAATATAATATCTATACAACAAACTAAACAAATATCACTACTTACCTCATGTACTTTCCAAGATCATATATGACTTGCTTGACATTATTGTCGAAGTTGTCTAGGAAAGATAGAGGTAGAACGTACTGCAACAATTATAAAATTATCTTTTCATTTTTTTGTAACATAATGAAAAGTACACGTACGTGCAGTACTTAAATACATACTAAAAACACAAGAACATGAATTACCTTAATGAAGGTATGCCATTCATGTGTTTTCATCCCTGGCCCAAATTCACTTTTCTTTGATATGAGATTGTTTATGTTCACAGCAAATCCTATGGGAAATCGAAGTTTTCGTATGACTTCTTTTATAGCATTGCTTTGCTGGTCCATTAATAACCAAGGAAGCTCACTTATATTAATCTGGTCTCCATGGCTATTTGATTGAATGACATTTATCATTGCAGGATTGGAATCCTGATGTCACTACATATTTTGACAATTTTTTCTTTGTCACGCCTTCCATCCAATATTTTCCATATTATCTCTGTTATATTCTTTCCAATATGCATACTATCAAACAAATGAACAATTTGTAATTGCTTGTAGTAGGGCAACCTACTAAATTGTCGGGGATAACTTTTTATTCCCTTAGGAAGGTGGTCATTTATGCCTTCATGATCATCAATCACATCATTAGTAAACAAAACAAAATAGAAAAGATGTTTTATGACAAACCAATAGATGGAATGGCTTTACCTTGATGATTAATTCTATTATATTCCAACTTCCATAGGTGAGGTGTCATTCTTCATGGCTTTGATGTATTCTCTTCTTTCCCATTGAAAATATGTTTTTTAGTATTTTGATACTTATGATTTTTGTGGAGAAAGTGCCTATACTCATCAAACACCTGCTTTCCTAAACTTTTTGAATGATGAGATTTCATCTTTGGACCACAAATAGGACATGCAAATTTTCCGTTGTTTGAAGACCTACAAGATAATGTATAATTGGATTAAATATGATTGGATTAAATAGGACATGCAAATTTTCCGTTGTTTGAAGACCTACAACTTAAACACTATAACATACCACAAAAATGTGTTAGCCCCGGGACATCATGTATTGTCCATAGAAGCATCACCTAGAATTGAAATTGTCTTTGTCCTATTGGTCTAGAGACGTCATACATAGTGACACCATTCCATAACTCCAACAACTTGTCGATAAGAGGCTCGATATATACATTCATATCTTTAACTTGGTACTTACCTAATCGAATGAACAAAAACATTACATAATTATTATGACCATTTTACTACAATATTTATAATTAAATTTAGATGACTATATTTAAATGATAAAATACCTAGAACAATCATTGCCAACATTATGTGCTCCCTCTTTATTGACATCCATGGAGGAATGTTATTGTTGATAACAAAAACAAGCCACACTAAGTAAACAGATCTCATCTCTCCAAATGGATTAACATCGTCCGCTGCCAATGAAAGCCTGAGATTACAAGCTTCTTCTTTAAAGTGTGGCCACTTTTCCTCTATGTCCATAAATGCTGAACCATCTGCAGGCATTCGAATAATGTCATCTTGACTTCTATTACGTGCATGGTAATCCATAAATTGTGCCAAGCTAGTGCACTTGAATAATCATTGCATACGTGGAATAATGGGAATATAGCAAAGAACCTTGCGAGGAACCCTTTTTGTTATTTGATCTATTCGATATCTACTGATATGACATTCACAGCATTCAGTTCAAAATTCATGTTGTTTGTGATATATAATATGATCATTGGGACAAGCATCTATTTCTTGATACTCCATTCCAATATCTTTCATAATGGTAGATAATTCTCGGTATGAGCGAGGTAGAATATTTGATGGTGGTAACAAAAACTCACCTATTAATCTACTAGCAAAAAAATATAATTTGTTATAATAAAGAATATTAATGGTAAAACATGATTCACAATTTATTATGACATATATGACATACCTTAGCATACGTGACATTGTTATGTTGGATAAACCATTCATAATGTTCAAGTTCACCAACAACAATACAGTGGAGAGAAGAGTTGCCTGCGAGCCTTTGTAAAGGGCTTCAGATACCTTCTCAAGTAGAGGGACATCATGAACAACATCAAGGTCATCTTCATCATCATGATCAGCTACGTGAGTACTAAATGAGTCATGGATCAATGTATTTGTACCATCATCTTCAATTGTTTTTTCTGGCTCATGATCGTCATCTTCTATGGGATCATTATCTTCAGCTTCGATATTCACACCTCCATGTTCGTCCACTTTGAAAACCATATTCTCTGGGTTGCGTTGATCCATACCATGTGCTCCGAGGTGCTCAACCTATATAAAATTGATAAACATAAATAAACCTTATCATGATCTCATCATCACGTGATTTATTATGTATATAAATTGTCGCCACGATATAATGAAAAAATTACCAATGGATGATAATCATGTCCACCTTCAATGTGACCATGCAGCCTACAATCTTTCTTCATTGTTTTGATTAGAAGTCTTCTAGTCTTTAACCCCTTACAAATTTTGCATGGACAATAACATTTTCCATAACCTTTTCTTTTCAACTTAGACCACAATCTAGCAATTGTCTCCTTATTTTGTTGTTTGTTGATATTGTTTGACATGGTCTTTCTTCATAGGCAAGAAAATAGAAATTATCATCATTGAACAAAGCATCTTATTGAGTTTAGATTTCTAGTTTGCTTATGGTACATCACACAACATGGAAAAGAAGAAATACTCAATAAATAATAGGATTCATTGATCTAGTATTATCACAATCTACACTTGGCCTTCAATATTTTCTCCTCCTAACACTATTTATCCATTACTTGTCAAGTACAGAACTCTAAAACCTGTGGCTATTAAAATACATAAGACAACATTGTAGCATCTTATAATCATCTGTAAATTTTGTATTTACCACAACAACCAATGCAACAAAAACATCTATAAATCCAGGGGATGCCATTTGGGATTTCATACAAGACCTACAAAATAGACCCCTCCCACAGATGAGATTCTCTGCAATAAACTCTGGAATGGTGTTCTTGATGTTAGATGCATTTACCTTGTTTACTAACCCATTGATACTCTTCTGAAGGGCATCCCATGTCATGCACTGGTATTCCACATTGCTCTTGTCTTCCACATCTTTCATCATTTGAGCCAGCTTAAATGGGGGAATGTAAACATCCCCACTTCTTCCAACACCCTTCTCAGCTCCTCTTACAACACCTTCACCATTCCCATTCTGAGATGGAGTAGTCACAACATCAGAATTCTTCACTTCCACTGCCTCTATGTCCCTCTTGTTTCCAGAAGCCCCTTTACCACTTAATTCATACTTATTTCTATACATAAACCCATCAGGAAACATGAGTTTTTGCATATAAGCTTGCCCAAATATTTTACAGTTATTTTTCATCAAGATTCCCTCAGGAGCTAGCAGATCCTGCTTCCATACTTTAATTATATTTTCTCAAAGGACAATCCTAAAAATCCATGCATTGCAAACAACTTTTTACACGTTTGTTGGTTGTGGTGGCATCACGGAGAGTTTACATCAATAAATGAAGAACATGCCAATGCTTTTAATGCAGTAGTAGAAGTCTATCTCTTATTCAATATCTCTAGTGAAACCCCCATGAACTTTTGCTGGAGTAGAATTTGTTATATTCTAGAAAGGGTCTTGTCCTTTGTTGATGTGATATTCATCTACCTCAAGAAATAACTGTTCTTTTCTCCAACAAGAAGTGGAACTAAATGAAGATCTAGCACCATGAAATGAATCCTCAAAAGGATTACTATAGTTAGTTTTGGTAGATAATGATCTGGGTAAAATACTAATGTGACTTTAGGAAACATTATGTACTAGCTTAGCACACTCTAAAAAATTTGGTGCGACATGCTACATCCAATTAAGTCTCCATCAGTATCTCTATTGTGTTTATGGATTAGGATTCAATGTGCTCTTTTTATACACAGATTTTACTTTCAACTAAGGAGGTTCATATGTACTTACTTGTCTTTCGATTGTATTCCTATTTCAATAATTTCTTCTATCAACAAATCATTTGTTGTAAGTTGTACAAGTGGAAGCTTGAACATGCCTTCCATGCTAGCCTTGTTGATACGTTCAACACCATCTTGTGCAACAAATCTTTAGAACTCCACTATTTCATTGAAGAGTGAGTAGTAGGGACAATCTAGGACACTTATAGAGGTTTTGCAAGAGAGATAAATAGACCTAAATATTATGGCTTAATAATGATCAATAGGTAAACAGATAAGAAACTCTCAATATCAAAATGACTTTCTCAATTGTCTTTACTAGAAATGGATAGATCTACTAATAATGGCTTTATGACTATAGGTCAACTTGAGACTCAATCAAAGAAGAGCTAGAACTAATATGCGATATCTAGATTTATGATCTCTATAATATAACAATCCCATAATTATGTTTCCATGCATCTATACCACAACACAAAGATCAAGCTAGTGTTCAGCCATAGCAATTGATATCCTAATTATAGAATGTGAAATATGCACATAACTATGAATAAAGATTAAGAAAAACAAAGAAAGATGCTTATTGCAAACATAAATGACTAATGGACAAGAATTGAATTTATTGTAGATAGTTTTGAATATCAAATTCACTTATTTGTGTGCATTTAATAACTCATGTACTTGTGGCAACCCATTTATCTCTTTCATAAATTAAACACTTATTAATAACATTAAATGGCTGAGTAATTATGTTTTAGTTGAAATTGAAAATAAAATATTTTATTTTAGGACAACTCAACCTATTCCCTATCATATTTTAGACTCTCAGTTTTGTTAGTAGTGGTTTGATGTCTTTGGAGCTGATCATTGCATTTCTTTAGTTACATTTTCTAGTGTACTCCTAGCCTGTGCCAAAATTGGAGCTTTGGAATAGGGTGTGTACATCCATCAAAGAATAGCGGATAGAGGAATTTTGTTAGGTGTTGTACTTGCAAATGCCCTGCTTGACATGAATGCAAAATGTGGAAACATGGACAAGGCTCGTGAATTGTTTGATACTATGCCGCAAAGAGATGTGATCTCATGTGAACAATCAACATGCGTGTATACGGGAGGAAGGGATTGTTGCTACAAAATTGAATGCTCACTCCTCAATCTCAGTTCTATGGTTTAACGAGATTAAACTAGGACAATTAACCACCACATGTATATTTTTTGCAACATGAAATTAAAAACTAGGGCAATTTGAATCTACCTCCTGTGTGGGATTGCCTTCGATGTGGGTTTGATGTTCTTGTGGGTTGAAGTCGCCATGGACGCCTATGTGGGATTGCAATTCACAAATGAATTCCTCGCCTCTTTTTTTATTTTGTAATGGCCGCTGTTGTCGGAATTACGACGAACTCGAGCACTTTTTTGAAAAAAAGAAAATTCTCATTGCTAATGCCTTCTTCGTTGAAACCAAATGGGAAATTTCCATCATAATTACGATGAATGCGGGCATTTTTTCAAAAAAATTCAAATTTGGCCACGATATACCTTCTCCGTCGGAAACCTAAGTCAAAAATCTAGTCCAAATGTATTAGTGTGCTAAAGATGAATTGATATGGACCAGGAACACTTCAGGTTTATATCTAGTTAGAGAAGGCTATAAGTCTCTTATGCTTGTCTCAAGTGATCATTCATGGCCTTTCAAACTCTTTTGGAATATTTCTTGTCTTCCCAAGGTTGGGGCTTTTTCACGACTTGTGGTTCAGGATAGAATTCTTACTCACATGAGATTAGATAGGATTGGGTTTATGGATATTTTTCCTTATGTTTTATGTGGCTCTTGTTTGGAATCCTCCTCCCATCTTATATTTTTGCATTGTCAATTTGTATCTAAATGTTGGTATTGGCTTTTTGATAAACCTTGTTGTTCCTCCGCTCTTTGTCTAGATCTCTTGACTCAGTTTAGGGCGTGGCCTCTCTTATTCTCTTCTTCCTTTTAATCATGTCTATGGATAGTGGCTCCTATTATTGTGTGGAATATTTGGTTAGAAATGAATAGTAGAATTTTTAAGAAGAAGTCTTCTTTGTTGCAGGAAGTTTTGACTAAAATTGAGGTTTCAATTTCAGAAGTTTTCCTTTCTTATGTTTATAAGAATCTTGATCACCTTAACTCCTTCTTTCAATGGAATAGTTGGATTACTAGATATTGGCAGGCTCTCAAATATCCTCCTTCTCATAGTTTGGTTGCTACTCGTATTTCCTCAATTATTAAAAGGAAAAATGCCAAATCATGTCCTCCTCCTCATGCTAAATTTAAATTAAATTATAATGAAGTTTCTAGGGGAAATCTGGGTAGGGCAAGAATTGGAGTGGTCATTTTTTATCATGTCCCAAATTGTAAAAGTTGGGTGCCATGATATTGTTATTGGGACTAATAATTATGTTGAGTTTTGTGCTTTGTCTTTTGGTCTGGATTTGTCAATATCCCTTGGTATTAAAGATATCATTGTTGAGGGTGATTCTATTGTTACGTTTCAAATTGTTATTAATAAGAAAAGTCACTCTTGGCATCTTCAATATCTGTTAGATCGAATCTTGTTGCATCTTTCGTTCTTTGATTCTTATTCCATTTCTCATTTCTATAGAGAGGTTAATAGAGTTGCAGACTTTTTAGCTAATAAGGAAATTGACGAGAAAGATGATAGTTTCAATGTTTCTTCTTTGGACATTCCCTCCTCCTTGGTGAAGGGAGGTGTTTCCATATTATTTGTTTAATCTTATATCTCATGGCTAACAAGTAAATATTTTGGTGTGGGTTGGTGTTTGTTATGACAGGTGGCCTGTGACTACTTTTATAAAATGGAAGATCTTTAAGTTAGTCAAGATGGGCCTTTTGCTTTGAGTATAATGGTGATTGCAAGTATTGGCATGGTTTGATAGCATTGCACTCTCATGGAGGATGAACACTTTATGTGTACATCATTCATACACGTGCTTGCTATCTTAATCCTCTATACTCGGTTTCATGATTGTTATGGTAAAATATTTTAATATTGTGTGCATAATAATAGTTTTTGGCTTCATGATTATATTTTATTCTTTGGTATCATTGGTTAATATTTCTCCTCTCACCTTGAGGTGGGGTTTCATTTCAGAATATTTGGTTGGCACTCCTCGCGAGGTTGATCATTTGTTTTGTGTTGCATTAGGGGTGGTGTTGATCATATATTCATTTATGTGGCTGCATTTTCACTAATGTTATGCATTCGAGTGTCTCATCAATGAGGGGTGGTTCCTCTTATGGATGTATCTATGTTGGCACTCCTTTCAAGGTTGATCACTTGTTTGTATTGCATTAGGGATGGTGATGTCCATATATTGATTATATGGTTGCATTTTCATTGATGGTATGCATTCGAGTGTGTCATTATTGGGGGGTGGTGTCATTTGCGTGTCTCATTATTTAGGGGTGGTGTCTTCTGTGGGTATGAATGGATTTTGTTTGGTCTGGTTCACTTATGATTTCTCTGTTCATATTTGTATTTACTTCATTTGAGTTGGGATCTTTGGTTTTTATGTTGGCGGTCTCTTTTTTGTTTCCCCGTACTTGGCTATTTTGGGTTGTGCATTTGCAAGCGATTGTTTTCCATTATGAATAGGTTGTTGTTTCTCCAAGTTGTGCCTTTGCAATCATGTTGTAACAGTGCTTGCTATTGTGGTGTTTTGCTTTGGCTTCTTCTAGGTTGGCTGTATCTTCTGAGTATTGTTTTTTAATTATAAATTTTTTTGGATATTTCTCTTGGCTCGTGTGGGAGGTCAATTCATCCCTAACAAAAATTATTTGCTATGATGTTTCTATATATGTGGTTCAACCTATTTACATTTATGGATTATGAGCTCTGTGACATTACTATTCCCTCTGTTTCTTTCTTTTGTCATCTTTTTTCATTCTGAAGCTCATGTTTTGATGCATTTTATGATGAGAAACTTGGGCGAATTTTGTATCTAGTTTCTTCAGATGTTGGTTGTGCGGTTTGGTAGGTGGTGGGTAAATCTTGATTGGTGGAGATTGTAGGTTTTAATATATCTAAATCGATTTCTTGTTTTCTTATTATTTGCATGGTTTCTTCTATGGTTACTCATATGGTTCGAGCTTTGGTTGATTACTTCTTGGTCTTAGCATCCTACTCTTCTCTTGATTTGGGCTATTCTCCGTATCTTTACAATCTTGATTAACATTTTCTCCCTCATAGTGGTTTCATATCTTTTATTATGTCTCTTGCTAAAAGATGGATTGGAGAATTGGTTTCTATAGCCAGTTGCAGACTATGTGGTGACAGTTTTGTTGATACAATTTTGCGACTTCAATGGTTTTGCGATCATGTTCCTCCTTGTTTTGTTGCTTCTCTCGATGCGTTCTATGGATTTTCTCTAGCTTGGACTAATGGTATGAGGAAATAATAAGTATTCGGTCAATTACTGAGAGGGGGGGTGAATCAGTAAATAGAAAAACTGATACAAACTTCACCAATCTCAAAATAAATCTATCAAAGTAAACTGTTAATGTAATACCACTATCAAGATAAAAACTCATAAGATAAACTAGTTGACTATTACAACAAATTAACAGTGAACAACTTCAAACTCATAAACATCCAAATGCTTTATCATATGTCAACAAACTTCATTTCTCAATGCTTTCGCTTATCATGACTTATCAAAGTAGTTAATCAAATCAACCGTAAAATCATAACCACAAAAACATTCACCACTTGACACAAATATTTTTGACGTGGAAACCCAAATGGGAAAAACCACAGTGAGATGAGACTCACAAGATAACTATTTGAACTCTTCTGAAGTTCACCATGTTAGGAGCCAAGCCTATTAAAGCTTTACAAAACTCCTGTTAAGAACTGATCCTGTTAGTGACCACCCAGTTAAGGGATTGACTACAAATGCCTTGTTAGAAGCAATACCCTATAAGGAGTAACCACGGTAGAGGATTTGAAAATCCAAGCTAATGAATCACCTTGTTAGAGGATTTAAATAGTCACCAAGCTTGTTAGAGCTTACCTAGATAGGGGATTTCAATTTTGCTGTAATTGTTAGAAAACAACAGGAGTTTGCTGATATGTCTGAATAGCACTACACTTTCTTGATCATATCCTTTTCATGCTCCTATCCACCTTTATTCAAACTGCAGATACATCATCGGATTTTGCAACCACACACTCAACTAAAACTTTTCCAACTCTAAAACTAAACAACTCATCGACCTTATAAACAAATAAATTAGGTCGGTAACACAACAAAAATATAATTCTCATAGAGATTACAAACAAGTCAGTTCAAGTATGACCGTTGGATTACATAACAATCTCTGCACATCAATCAAGAAAGCCTCAACCAGTCCTTGATCACCGCTTCATCGATCTCAGTAACTTATCATGCGCTTTGCATTATATGCAATATACTTGCTCATTCCCTAGACAAAATACCATTACCTCAACATACCAAAATCACTTAAAATTGTCTTCATACAATAATCATACATGTCATGATCATTACTGCTCATCATCAAATCATAAACCAATATAACCAATTCATCAAACTTAATCGGTTAGGGTTTACCGGTTACATCAGTAGATAGGGTTTTACCAGTTACCAGTTCAACTCACAAATTCTTCCTACCGGTTACAGTTTCCTTCACAAGTTCATCCTATCAGTTACAAAACAATATTACAACAATATCAACAATATAATTACCGGTTAATTGACATCAATGACAACATAATATATCATTAATGTAATCTTCATGCAAATTCCAACAATCTCCCCCTTTGGCATTGATAGCAATATAAATATCAATACCATTGATTGTTGTTGTGATTGTGAATAGGAATCTTAGTTTACATTACCAAGTATTCACCATGCTACCCATGTCTTTAGTTTGTCATTGGTTCTTCTCCTCACAATTTGACAGCAATGCCAAATTGAAAGTAAAACATGTAATGTCAAATTTCACTATGCAACATCAACAACCTGCAACTTGATGCTCCCCCTATGGAATAACTTCTACTTCTACACCAATCCTTCTATGAAATTCCGGTAGTAGCTCAAGGACTTATGTAATTTACATCATTCTCAACTAACCTCATGAAGGGGTACAACCCCTAGCTAACTTCTAAGATACTCAAATATAGTCTTAGGTAGAGGTTTAGTAAAAATATCTGCAAGTTGCTCCTTGGTAGAAACATGCTCTAAGATAACATCTTTACACTGCACTTTTTCCCTCAAGAAATGATACTTCAATTCAATATGCATGGCACTTGTATTATCACATAAAATCTTTATAGGTTCTAAAATATTTGCCTTAAAACCTTCCAAAATGTGCCTCATCCAAATAGCCTATGTGCAATTCATGTAAGCTACAACATACTCAACTTATGCAGTAGATCATGAAGTACAACTCTACTTCTTACTAATCCATGAAACAAGTCTTCCTCCAAGAAAAAATGCTCCACCGGTTGTCCTTTTCTGGTCATCAACATTACCTACCCAATCTGCATCTGTGTACACCTTCAAGTCAAAATTTCCTCCATATGGATACCATAATCCATAGTCAATAGTACCTTTCAAGTATTTAAAAATCCTCTTGGTTGCTTTCAGATGTATTTCCTTAGGATTCTTCTGGAATCTAGCAACTATGCCAACTGCATGAGATATATCCGGTCTGTTGTGAACAACATAGTGCAATTTACCAATCATTGACCTGTATTCCTTCTCATCAACAGTTGTGGATTCATCTTCCTTAGACAACTTACAACATGTAACCATTGGTGTCCCAACTAGTTTACAGTCACTCATGCCAAATGCCTTCAAGACCTTTTTCACATACTTAGACTGTGTGATGAAAATACCATTCTTCATTTGTTGTATCTGCAAGCCTATGAAAAATTTTATTTCCCCAACTAAAGACATTTCAAACTCATTTTTTATTTCATCTGCAAAATCATTTCTAATGACATTATCACCTCCAAATATGATATCAACCACAAATACTTTGCTAAGCAGTATTTTATCTCCTTCATATTTGAGATATATGTTTCTATTATCACTGGTTTTGAGAAAGCCTATCTTGATCAGATGTGTATGAAGCCTTTCTTACCATGCTCTTGGTTCTTGATTTAATCCATATAAAGTCTTATGCAATCTAAATACCATGTATTTCTCATCAGTCAGAGCATAACCATCTGGCTGCTCAATGCATACTTCTTCTTCCAGTATCCTATTCAAAAATGTTGACTTAACATCCATCTGGTATACCTTGAATTTCTTATGTGATGCAAATGCAACTAAATTTTTGACACCTTCCAATCTTGCCACTCGTGCAAAATTCTCACCATAATATTGTCCTTCCTCTTGTGCATAACCTTTACAAACCAACCTAGCTTTGTTGTGAACTATAACACCATCTTCATTCAACTTGTTCCTTAATACCCACTCCGTACCTATGACATTTTTATTTACCATTCGGGGTACTAGGGGTCTAAGTGTTGATTTTCTCAATTTGATCTAGTTCCTCCTCCATAGCTTTAACCCAGTGATAATTACCAAATGCTTCCTTGGTAGTTCTTGGTTCAATAGTGGAGATCATGCAAGAATTCTCTTTGATTCTTCTTCTGGTTAGTACTCCAGCATCCTTATCCCCAATAATCTGTTGAGGATTGCGATTCAATCTCACATATCTCATAATAACATGATCATTATCTTCAGGTTCAGCTTCTTTATTATCATCTTCTTCTTCTGAATTTATCTATTTTGGTTGAACTTGTGCATCAGTATTTGCTTTATCGGTTTCAGATTTCACAGTTTCTGGTTCCAAAAACAAAATGCAAGGATCTTCATCCTTCTTCTCTAAACTAGTTTCCTCTAAGACTTAAGGATATTCATCCACTTGAACATCAACACTCTCAATAATTCTCTATGTCTAGTTGTTAAAACACTTGTAGGCCTTACTCTTGGTGGAATAGCTAAGAAATATACCTTCATCACTTTTAGCCTCAAATTTGCTAATATAATCACCTCTCTTAATAAAACATTTTCTTCCAAATATCTTGAAATAACTAACATTAGGTGATCTTCCATACCAGTATTCATAAGGATTCTTGTCCTTACCTCTCTTTACCAGAATTCGGTTCATAGTGTAGACAAGTGTGCTGACAGCTTCTCTCCAAAAGGTTTTCGACACACCTCCTTGTATCAACATCGTCCTAGCAGATTCAACAACTGGTCGGTTGTTCCGCTCTGCGATACCATTCTATTGTGGTGTCCTCGGTGGAGAAATTTGTCATTTGATACCATTTTCTTCATAGTACCTAGTGAATTCCTCAGAAGTAAATTCACCACCTTGATTTGTCCTCAGACACTTTATCTTCTTACCTCTATCCTTCTCAGCTAAGGCCCTGAATGCCTTGAACTTACCAAAAGCTTTAGTCTTATCCTTCAATAATGTGACCCACATCATCCTTGAGCAATCATCGGTAAAGATAATAAAATATTTGTCACCTTGAATACTTTTTGTTCTTATTAGTCCACAAAGATCTATATGAACCAAATCTAACAAATGTTCCGCTGAAAAAGATTTTCTCTTGAAAGTTGAGGATGTCATCTTTCCCAACTGACATTCCTTGCAAAGAGCATTAACCAGTTTGTCCAACTGAGGCAAACCTCTCACTACCTTGGACTTACTCACTTTAACTATGTTATCAAAGTTATTTCTGCAATTAAATAGTTGCTAGATTTAGGATTAAGGTGAAACAAGTTACCTTTAGTTTGCTTCTTGGTTGCAATCAGTTCACCTTTGTTGCCATAGATTTTGCATATACCATTTTTAAACTCCAATGGGTATCCTCTGTCATTGAGTTGTGCCACACTCAAAAGATTGTGGTTTAAACCTTCAACTCAGTAGACATCATCTGCACTGCTCTTCCCATTAAGAGAAATAGTTTTGTTACCTTTAACCATGCAGGATGAGTCATTACCAAATCTTATAACTCCACCATTAAACTCCTTCAAAGAAATAAATTTTCTCTGATCATTGGTCATGTTATGTGAACAACCACTATCAATGATCCAATCATCAGAGTTATCCATCCTGGATAATAATGCCTTGTGGTCTGATATCTCCTCTTTAATGGCTACAAACACAATATCTTCATTAGCATCACCATCAGATTCCTCATCGGTGATACCACCATCAACAACAATAAGACAATCTCTTTTGCCTTTACCCTTATACTTCTTGAATATCTCTTGTTTGTGCTCATTATCACCATTAGGATAGTTAGCAGCTATATGTCCAATTTTGTTGCATGCAAAACATTTCAAAGGTAATTTACCTCTATATTTACCAGTGCCTATGGGCAACTGCTTGCCCAACAGTGCTTCAAGATCAACTAAACTATCTTCACCATTAGCTTCTTTGCTAGATCTGGATTCATAATTGTGACTGACATATCTACTTTTTCTCACAGATGGGTTAGAAATAGAAGTTCTAAATGTAGACTCAAATTTTGGTACACTACCATCATAACCATTTTACTCAAAAGCAATAAGCTTGCCAATGATGGATTCAAGAGTTACCTTAGTTTTTTCAATGGATGTCAGCTTCTGAATGGCTGCAACTCAGATAGTATAGACCGGTAGTACCTTACTGATCATTGTGGCATCTTTGACTTTCCCTCTTGCACTCTTAATTTCACTGACTATCTCTTCTATCCTTTGACCATGCTGCTGGATATTCTCACCTTCAGCCATCTTCATGTCATCAAACTTTCCTCTTAGACTCTCTTCTTTAGCAATCTTAACATGTTCATCACTGCTATAAATCTCCTCAAGTCTTTTCCATACCTTGTATGCAGTCTCTAGACCATGAACATCTACATATTCAACATCAGACAAAGAACTGATAATAGCCTCTAATCCTTGATGGTTTTCTTATTTCTCTTTCTTCTGATCATCAGTCAAAGTCCCCTTGGGTGCAACATATTGAACAACAACATGTTCCTAGTACTAACTTTCCAAACTCTTGATGTAAATTTTCATTCTGTCACACTCCATATCCTATAGTTCTCTCTATAAAACTTCAGACCTTCCTTCTTCATCATGTTCTTCAAGATCTTTACCTCAAGCTATTAGGCTTAGACCTTAGAGGACCTGAGATGCTCTAATACCAATTGATGGTATGATGAAAGAATAAGTATTTGGTTAATTACTGAGAGGGGGGGAGAAACAGTAAATAGAAAAACTGATACAAACTTCACCAACCTCAAAATCAATCTCTCAAAGTAAACTATCAATGTAATACCACTGTCAAGATAAAAACTCATAAGATAAACCAGTTGACTGTTACAACAAATTAATAGTAAACAATTTCAAACTCATAAATATCCAAATGCTTTATCATATGTCAATAGACTTCATTTATCAATACTTCTGGTTATCACGACTTATGAAAGTAGTTAAGTAGTTAATCAAATCAAGCATAAAATCATAACCAAAAAACATTCACCACTTGACACAAATATTTTTGATGTGGAAACCCAAATGGGAAAAACCACGGTGATATGAGACTCACAAGATAACTATCTAAACTATCCTGAAGTTCGCCCTGTTAGGAGCCAAGCCTATTAAAGCTTTACAAAACTCCTATTAAGAACTGATCCTATTAGGAGCCACCCAGTTAAGGGATTGACTACAAATGCCTTGTTAGAAGCAATACCCTATAAGGAGTAACCTCGGTAGAGGATTTGAAAATCCAAGCTAATGGATCACCTTGTTAGAGGATTTAAATAGTCACCAAGCTTGTTATATCTTACCTGGTTAGGGGATTTCAATTTTGCTGTAATTGTTAGAAAACAATGGGAGTTTGTTGATCTATCTGAATAGCACTACACTTGCTTGCTCAGATTATTTTCATGCTCCTATCTGCCTTTACTCAAACTGCAGATACTTCATCAGATCATAAACCATATAACCAATTACCACTCATCATCAAATCATAAACCAATATAACCAATTCATCAAACTTAATCGGTTGGGGTTTATCAAATCAACAGGTAGGGTTTACCAATTACATCAATAGATAGGGTTTTACCGGTTGCCGGTTCAACTCAAAAATTCTTCCTGCCAGTTACAGTGTCCTTCACAAGTTCATCCTACCGGTTACAAAACAATATTACAATAATATCAACAATATTATTACTGGTCAATTGACATCAATGACAACATAGCATATCATTAATGCAATCTTCATGCGAATTCCAACATGGACAATTGGATGGATTGGTTTTGGTTCTCCTTGTCTGATGATGTGATCCTTCTTCTTCTGCACCTCAGGAGGAATCTCCATGTTCATGGTTTTTGAGGCATAATATTATGCTCTTATTTATAATTTTATGGGCTTGTGTTTCTTCATATGGGTTTTTGGTCAAGGGCTACAACTGAAGGTTTTCTTTGCCTGGTTCTAACCTATCGGAATGTCCGTCTAAACCAAGCTTTTGTAATCTTTTACATATATATTTTTAAAATTTTAAATAAATATTCCATTTAAAAAATTTTATAAGTTTTTTTTTCAATTATCAAGCTAATAATAGTTTTAAGAAAATAATTATTATAAGTTTTTTTTTCAATTATTATTTTTAATTTTATATCATATTTTGGTTAGTAATTTTTTTTAATATGATAATATTGTAAAATCAAATTGAAAAGAAAATTTCTATTTAAATAAAATAATTTAAATTATATATTTTAAAAAAAAATCATACTTTAATATGCATATGTCTAGCTTTCTTTACCGAGCTAATAATACTTTTAATAGAATAATTATTACAATTTATTTTTGTCAATTATTATTTTTAATTTTATATTATATTTTGGTTAGTAATTTTTTTTAATATGATAATATTGTAAAACCAATTTTAAAGAAAAAATTGATTTTAAATAAAATAAACTAATTTAAATAATATAGATTATGCTTTTTTTTTTAAAATTCTTTGCATTTTAAAATTATAAAATCTAATTTGTAGAAGAGACCAAAAGATATCAAATTTAAAAAACCTTTACTTAGCATAGATTAATTAATTTCATATGGTTAATATTTAATAGAATTTACTCTTAGTTTAGAATGTGCTTTAAATTAGAAGTTTATTTTAAATCTAAATTAAAATATATATATTTTAGAATTTAATGTTATTTTAGAATATGAACGCAAAAAATAATAGAAGTTTCTTTAAAATCTAGATTTAAAAACATAATTTTTTAAATTAGAAGTTTCTTAAAAATCATAATTGATTATTCTCATCCCGAAAAAATATTGTATATTATGTCTTCAACCAAATCTCCAACTCTAACTATGCATAATAGGTACACTATTCTCTCCATCTATTGCAATAATATTCTTATCCAAATCAACTAATATTTAAATTAGAGTTTTGCTTACTTTTTTATTTACAAATTAATAAGATAATTAATCATGTAATTAACTTTTAACTTTTAACAATTACTATTATATAAAAAATAACATTTATATAAGAAATTATAAATAACATTTAATAATAAATATTTTTGTATATTAAAAATAATATATTGTTTTTGAAATATTTGTGTATGCATATAATTTTGAATATAAAAATATAGTAAAAATTATATTTTTATTATTATAATTTTGAAGCATACAAATTGGTTTTTATTTGTTTAAAATTAAAAAATTAAATGTTATATATTAATTTTCAAAATTTGTGTATGCATTAAACTTCTATTTTTTGAATTTAGAAACTTTATATATAAAAAATTAAGATGATTTATTTTTTATCAAAGTAAAAAATATTACATAAATAGAGTCAATTATGATTCAACTTAAAAAGTATAACACTTAATTTGATTTATTATTTAAATGATTACTAAATTAAATATCACAAATACATATATATTGAAATAGTTATGTTAATGTTGGCTTACTTTTTAGTACGGATTTGTGACTTTTTTTTTTTATATTGCTCTCTATGGATTTGTAAATAAAAAGATTAAAATATAGAAAAACAAATGATTTTCCTTTCAAATAAAAATCTTTAAAAATAAAAAAGAAAATATGGCTCACAACTTGCCAAAAAAATAGTTAATTAGAAGAAGACCCCCTGTCAAGCTCAATTGAGAGGTCCTAAAAATGGTGTTGGACATTCGGCGAACATATTTGAGATTCTAGGTCATCATCCTCCCTTTGTCCTAGGGGTAAATTCTAAAGAGAAAAATCATGGCCATTCTACATTGGATAACTCTGAGAGGGAACGACGACCTCAATTTGCACTCAAGATTTGGTTATAAAGAACAAAATATCCATGAATAGTAGGTTGTTAGGGGCAATAAAGAATGAAGGGAAATGATTGCTCAAGCCAACATCAATCAAGCTAGCATTAATCAAAATGGCAGGGATGAGGTGAGAAGAAATATGGGCAACCAAGTGTGGGTTGCTCCCATCTTCTCAATAATCCCTAGATGTGCCTCTGGAGCTAATTTGATTCCCCTAGGAGAGCAGCAAAACCCCAGGGATGCTTCTTCCGCAAACCCACCTATGCCATATACCTGAACTAGGGATAAAATATGGAGAGGGTTAGGTCAACTAAACCTCGGTAGCAATCATATATCTGGGCGCCAAAATAGCTTAATAGATCAAGTTTGGAGATGCAATTCCTTCACCAAAAAAAAATTCGAGAATCAAGAGCCTCGACATATGTTTAACCACCAGGCGAGGCAATTTAATAGGAAATATATGTCTGATGCATGCATTTGGGAAGGAAACCCTAGGCCTTTGGGCGATGAAAACCATTCCAATCTGGTAATTAGAGAAGAAAAATATGCCAAGGGCTTGAGGGACCATTGCAGGAAATTTGGTCTTTTTTGCCAAATGGAGTGGGAATGGACAACCTGTTGAATTAATTGCAAGTTGGTTGAATCAATCATATGCGAGCGAGGTAAGTATTACCATTCTCCCTAATGATTTTGTTTTTATTGATTGTAAAAAGGAAGCCTTAAAACATGAACTGCTAGTTGGGGACTATGTTTTTTATCAACTACAACTTTATATTCTTTGATTGGCAACCAAATTTTAACCCTTGTTCATATAAGTATAAAAACATACCAAAATGGATAAGATTAATAAATCTAGTTGTTGAGCTTATCCATTCTCAAATATTATTTTTAATTGGAGATAATCTAGGGGGTTTCGTAGGCTTGGAAAAAAATTGGACTTGCACTTCAGACCTAAAAATGCTCGTTAACATAGATATTAATTTAAATCAATTAAAAACCATAGAGTTTGTTACAAAAAGTGTTAGATATTGCATTAACCCTGAATTTTATTATGGCCCTGTATCTGACAACATTGCATTTAGACTAAGCAACCCCTCTCATGTCAATAAAAATAAGAGCCTAACCTATGTGTCACTCATTAAGGTTAATGGTGTCAAGAGTAGTTCTAACTTGTCTATGGGGAGATCCAATGTAAACATTCATCAACCCGAGCAGGAAGTTGCTAGCGATCCTCCTCGTAGACCAACTAACATAAAGGAAGGGGAGATTGTGAGTGAAATCTTTCTAAACAAACCTACTACACTAGTGGTCCCTGTAGAAGGCAATATGAAAATCATTAACAATGAGGTATTTCAAGTGACTGGGGCTAGGAAAGAGGTTATGGAGTCACCCCTTGCTTTGGAAAACAATATCCCATTGCCAATAGAAGAAGTAGTAAAAAATACAAAACAAAATTACCAAAGAATGCTACAAGCTCATGAGTAGTCGGTGAAAGTAATGAATGAGGACACTATTGTTGAAAAGATACCCATAACACTGAATATCCAGATGCCTATAGAAGAAGGGGATAAGGCTAAATAAAGGGCTTCACTAGATAGTACAGTTAAGGAATCTATGCCTGAGGTAGGCAAGAAGGATGAGAATAACATTAATTTGGTATTGAATCAAATATGCAATGAGGTAGTTTGTGGAAGAAATAGCTGATGAGGATGTAATGGCTTTGCCAAAATAGTTACTGATTGCAAAAAACATGGAACTAGGGGATGATGACCAAGACAAGATAGATGAAGCAGAAGTAATGTTATAACTAAACATTAATAAAAATGAAGAAGTTTCTAAAACCCTAGGAATTGCAAAAAAATAAATCAGGAAAAGTGACCCCTGACTATGCCAAGCAACATAAGAAGAAACGGAGAAAATCACTGTCTGAACTGAGAATTATAGATGGATCAGGAGAGGGCCAGACTAAACTGACTTCTATGTTTTATGCAGGGAAGGGGAAGGTCCTTTCCAGTGAGCCATGGAGCTCTTAACCTGGAAGGTTAGGGACATGAATGCCCCTAACAAGAAATGTATCATAAAACTATTGGTATTTCATGAAGATTGCATTAATGAAGTATAAGTGTTGCCATTGATGTCAATTGTAACTGATAATGGAGTTGTATTGCAGCTGGTAGTGATGCAATAATGCAACTAGTAGTTGTGCAGTGAAGGAAACCAATATTAATATTGTAGCAGTGAGATCAACCGATAACCCTACCTATTGATATGATAAACCCTAATCGATGGAGATTGGTGAATCGATTGTGTTGATTTGTGTTGATCTATGATAAAATGGTGATCAGAGATGATTATGCCACGTATGCATGGTGCATGTGATTTATTTTTAAGTGGTTTTTGGCACATAGAGATAACTATTTTATCTTGAGAATGAGCGAGTGCATTGCATGAAGTGGAAACTGAGTGATGTGTTACAAGATTCGATGAGCGGTGATTAAGGAGCTAACAAGGTTGTCTTGGACAATGTGAAATGATTGTTATGTAATCCAACAATCATGTTTAAACTGATTTTTATTTGTAATCTCTATGAGATCTTAGGTTTTGTAATGTGTTACTGACCTATTATTTTCCTTATAAGATCAATGAGTTGTTTTGTAGTGTGTTGGCAATTTTTGGTTAAGTGTCAATGTGATTGATTTCCGAACAAGAAGGAGTATTTGCAGAATGTTTGAAGGTAGACAGGAGCATGAAAAGGATTTGATCAAGTAGATAGTGCTATTACTAGATCAACATAAACCCAGTTGTTCTCTAACAATTACAACAGTTAAATGCCTTAACCGGGTAAGCTTTAATAGGCTTGGTGTTTTCTAAATCCTGTAACTAGGTGATCCATTAGCTTGGATTTTGAAATCCTCTATCGAGGTTACTCCTAACAAGGTATTGTAGTCAATCCCTTAACTGGTGGTCCTTAACCGAATCTGTTCATAATAGGACATTTTGTAAAGATTTAATAGGCTTGGCTCCTAACAAGGCGAACTTCAAAAGAGTTCAGAATACTTGTGGGTATTCATCCCCGTCATGGTTTTTCCCATTGGGGTTTCGACATCAAAAAATATTGTGTCAAGTGGTGAATGGTTTTTGTGGTTATGTTTTGATATGGATAATTTGTTTAACTGGTAAAGCCACTTAGATATGTTAAGATGATAGGAAGTAATCTGAAACATGCTATTACTTATGTTTGTAAAGTTATTTCATGTTTTGGTTAAATGGTTTGATAGTTTCAGATCTGTTAAACTGATATTTTGGTATTCTAGTCAACTGGTAAACTTTATAGTGTAGTTACAGTTTATTGTCCAGTGTTTGGATCAGTTAATTCAGTAACTGATTTATGAGTTAGGTTTTGAGTTTGGTGAAAGTTTAAGTTTGTTTTCTATCTACTGATTCACCCCCCCCCCTCTCAGTAGTTTTCTGGATCCTTATTGATTCATCATATCATCAATTGGTATCAAAGCATTTCAGGTCCTCTAGTGGCTAAGCCTAATAGCTTGAAGTAAAGATCTAGGAAAACATGTTGAAGAAAGAAGGTCCAAAGTTCAATAGGGAAAACTATAGAATCTAGAGTGATAGGATGAAAATATATATTAAGAGTCTAGGAAGCCAATATTGCGAACATGTGGTTACCAAATATACCTTACCTAGTGGGATTCTGTCTGATGATCAAAAGAAGGAACTACAAGAGAATAATCTAGTATTGGCAGCCATTATCAGTTCCTTGTTTGATGTAGAGTATGTTGATGTCCATGGTTTGGAGACTACTTATGGTGTGTGGAAGAAACTTGAAGATATCTATAACGGTGATTAGCATGTGAAGATTTCCAAAGAAGAGGGTTTGAGAGGTAAATTTGATGACATGCAGATGGTTGAAGGTGAGAATATTCAATAGTATGGTCAGAGGACCAAGGAGATAGTCGGTGGGATTAAAAATGTTGGTGGTAAAGTGGAGGATACCATAGTGGTTAGCAAGGTGTTGAGAACCCTTCTACCAGTCTATGATATCTAAGTTGCAGCCATTCAGGAGCTAAAGTCTATTGATAAAACAAACATAACTGTTGACTCCATCATTGGCAAACTGACTGCATTTAAGCTAAATGGTTATGATAGAAGTATTCAGAAATCAGTCTACATTTAAATCTTCAGTTTCTAATCCATCGGTAAGGAAAAGAAGAGAAGCTAGTCACATTCATGAGTCTAGATCCAGCAGAGAAGTTGATGATGAAGACAGTTTGGTTGATCTTGAAGCATTGTTGGCCAAGCGGTTACCCATGTTAGGAATCCCAAAGATACTGAGAGGGGGGGGAATTAGTATCTAATCGGTATTTAATATTTCTTGAATTAAAACATGCAGAACATATTATAATAGTGTACCGATATGCAAGAAATAATGCAATAAACAGAATTAAGAACATCCACATGAAAAGCACACCATAACACAAGGTTTTAACGAGGAAACCTAGTGTGGGAAAAACCTCGGTTGGATTTGTGACCCACAATATTCACTCACTGGCCAATAAGAGAATATTACTTACAATAGGGGCCTGCACATGCAGGAAGGCCAACTGCCTAGAGCTCACTACTCAATGGGAAGTCTCATTGACTTACAATGAGGATTATACAAATCCAATATCCTATACTACTTTACAATAGCATCTATAATGCCTGATCTAGTACCGGTTGCTGCTCTGCTTCTTACATAAACCCTTAGCCTATATTTCACATAATAGGTCTACCTAATATTTTTTCTCACTCCTTACTCATTACAAAATGTCTACAATGATCTCTTTTATATATAAGAGTCATTTTAAAATTTGCCAAGTTGGCTTACAAAGTTTTTACAATAATAAACAAAATATAATATAACATAAACTTGTCGGCCTCTGTGCTGGTATACTTCTTTTCTTTGTGCCAGTACCGGTGTCCTGAGTGCCAGTGTAGAGTGTGATCTGTTGATGCTGGTATAATACCTTTGCCGGTATCATACGATTGCAAGGTTGCCATCAATGACAAAACCTTCAATCACATACAATGTCTCATTGGAGTGTGCATATGCCAACAACCCAGAGGTATTGGTAAGTATAAAAGTAAATTACCTTTGAAGTATAAAAAGTGCAAAGCCAAAGTCAAAAGAGATTGCCTCATTGTTGTTGATCGAGAAATCATAGATGATGAGTCTGAAGATGATGCAAATGAGGACATTGTCTTTGTTTCCATTAAAGAGGAGACATCTGATCAGAAGGCATTAGTCTCTTGCATGGATAGTTTTGATGATTGGATTATTCACAGTGGTTGTTCACACCACATGAGCGGCGACCGAAGTAAATTTATTACTTTTAAGGAATTTGATGGATGTTTAGTGATATTTGAAAATGACTCACCCTGCATGGTAAAAGGAAAAGGAACCATTTCTCTGAATGGAAAGAGTAGTGCAGATGATGTCTACTGGTTTGAAGGATTGAAACACAATCTTTTGAGTGTTGCTTAACTCAATGATAGAGGTTATCCACTGGAATTCAAGAATGGAATGTACAAAATTTATGGAACCAAAGGTGAACTAATTGCAACCAAAAAGAAAACAAAAGGTAACCTATTTCACCTAAATCCTAATGTCAACAATTGTTTAATTGATAAGGTAGAGGATGGTTGGCTTTGGCATCAAAGATTTTGTCATGTAAACTTTGCTAACAATGTCAAAGTTAGTAAGTCCAAATCGATAAGAGGTTTGCCTCAGTTGGAAAAATCGGTGAATGCCCTGTGTAAGGAATGTTGGTTAGGGAAGATGACATCCTCAACTTTTAAGAGCAACTTTTTTTCAGCAGAACATTTGCTAGATTTGGTTCATACAGACCTGTATGGACCAATAAGGACTAGAAACATTCAAGGTGATCGGTACTTCATGATCTTCACTGATGATTGCTCAAGAATGATGTGGGTCACATTCTTGAAGGACAAAGCATAAGCCTTTAACGAGTTGAAGGCAATCAGGGCCTTAGTTGAAAAGGAAAGTGGAAAGAAGGTGAAGTGTCTTTGAACTGATCAAGGTGGTGAATTTACTTCTAAGGAATTCACTAAATAATGTGAAGACAATAGAATTAAGAGGTATCTTTCTCCACGTAGGACACCATAGCAGAATGGTATTGCAGAGAGGAACAATAGGTTGGTTGTTGAAGCTGCTAGAACTATGCTAATACAAGGAGGCATTGCTAAGGCTTTCTAGAGAGAAGCTGTAAGCACAACTATCTACATAATGAACCGGATATGGTTAAAAGAGGTAAGGATAAAACTCCTTATGAATACTGGTATGGTAGATCACCTATTGTTAGTTACTTTAAGGTTTTTGGTAGTAATTATTTTATCAAGAGAGGTAACTATGTTGGTAAGTTTGATGCTAAGTGTAATGAAGGCATATTTCTTGGTTTCTCCACCAAGAGAAAAGCCTACAAATGTTACAACAATCAGACACAAAAGATCATTGAAAGTGATAATGTCCAAGTGGATGAGTGTCCTGAAGATACAAGAGAAACTAGTGAGGAGAAGAAGGAAGATGAACCTTACATTCTGATCTTGGAGGTAGAACTGGTGAAGCCAGAAGTTGGTGAAATGAATGTTAAAGTACCAGTTCAACTGGAACAGGTAGATTTTGTAGAAGATGAAGATAGTGAGGAAGAGGAACCTAATGATCATGATCATGTTATTCCAAGGTATGTAAGACTCAATTGTAATCCTGAGCAAATTATTGGAGATAAATATGCTAGAGTGTTAACCAGAAGAAAAATAAGGGAGAATTCTTGTATGATCTCTACTATTAAGCCCAAAATAGAAAAGGAAGCTTTTGGAGATGATCACTAGATCAAAGCTATAGAAGAAGAGCTTTACTAGATTGAGAAGAATAAGACATGCACCCTAGTACCCAGACCGGTGAACAAAAATGTAATAGTTACTAAGTGGGTTTTTAGAAATAAACTGAATGAAGATAGAGTAGTAGTCAAAAACAAAGCCAGACTGGTATGCAAAGGTTTTGCAAAGGAAGAAGGAGAAGACTATGGTTAGATATTTGCACCAGTTGCTAGACTGGAAGGTTTCAGGACTCTACTTGCATTTGCAACATATAGGGGATTCAAAGTATATCATATGGATGTGAGGTCAATATTTTTAAATGGAATACTAGAAGAGGAAGTCTACATTGAACAACTAGATGGTTATGCTTTGATTGATGCAAAGGATATGGTGTGAAAACTTCATAAGGAACTATATGGACTAAAGCAAGCACCAAGAGTATGGTATGAAAGAATACATTCACACTTGGTGAAGATAGGTTTTCAGAGAACCAGTGAAGACAACAATATATATCTCAAGACTGAAGGAGATAAGATATTGGTTAGTGAGGTGTTTGTGGATGATATTATTTTTGGAGGCAATGATGACATGAGTGATGACTTTGAAAATGAGATGAAAAGTGAATTTGAGGTGTCTCTAGTGGGAGAGATAAAATTCTTTATAGTTTTGCAAATTTAATAGAGGAAGAATGGTATCTTTATCACATAGTCCAAATATGTGAAAGAGGTATTCAAGACATTTTGAATGGGAGACTATAAACTAGTGGGGACACCAATGGTTACAGGCTATAAACTATCTACGGAGGATGATGTTGCATCCATTGACGAAAAGGAGTATAGGTCTGTGTAGGAGAAAAAGTGACACTAAGCAAACGGGCCCTAATCTCACTTTCAACCACACACTTGTGGAATAAGAAAGAGCCTAGAGATATCACACAATTGGCTAGTTCTTTTTGTGGAAGAGAGAGCCACAAGATATCTATTAGGATTTCTATTCTTTTGTTGTAATTTGAAAGCTAAGATGATGCAAGTTCAATTCCCAACCCCAAAGTGCAAGTATGAACTAATAACAAGATTGCAGAATTGAACTTAAACTATGGAAAGCTACAAACACAAGAATAAGAGAAGAATGCAAATGCATACCCAGAGTCAAAATCTGAGTGAAAATTTTTGGGACGGGGGCGCGGGCGCCACTGTCCTGATTCTGCCCCTGAAACTGCTCTAGAAACTGCTATTTTGCAACTTGAAAAGTTGTCAAAAATGCTAAAAGTTGCTGTCTGACAGAGGGACCAGGGCGCCCAGTGCCCCTGTCCTGGCAGGACCAGGGTGCCCCATGCCCCTATCCTGGTCTTTTTCTCTAAAATTTGGTGTTTTTCTCGGTCTCCGTCTACTTCTTCCGGATCTGTAACTTGTGGCATCGTCCGAGTCCCGAAACCTGCACTTATATCTGAAAAGGGTATGGTGGGTAGCTATATAGGGTTTTGCCTTAGTCAAACCCCCACTTCGATGATTTCCACCTCCACGAATAGCCAAGTTGTATTGTAAAAGTATTGTGTGTGCAGACCTTGTCTGTGTGCAAGATCCTAAAATGCAACTAAGCAAACTAGAGCAACCTAGAAAGTAAACCCTAATTGCTTGTAAATGATAATGTAAATGCTCCAAATCAAGATGCAAAGTGATCTAAAGCATGAATACAAATGATATAATGAGGCTTATGCAAAGACATGAAAACAACATGAAATCATACCCAACCCCAAGGGAGGGGTACAAGCCAATCTTCAGTCGGTAATCCCCTATTTCTCTTCAATGTCTTCAAAGCCCTAAATGAATGAAATTGATGAATGCTTGATGGATGGATGTTCAATGTTATTGAAGTCTTCAAAGATCTGCTCTTTCGCTGCATAGAAGGTCCCTGAAACCAAAATTCTGATCCTTTCAAATGAAGAAAGAGAGCTCTTATGTATGAAACCCTAGGTCATAATTTCATCTTTTGGCCAACCTAGAGATTAAATATCTCGCCAATTTCTTGGGGTTAAGCTTTATTTTATGATTGGATCGCGCTCCTAAAATTTTGGGAAAAATGTCCGGGACCATGTGCACTCCTAGCGCCATGGTCCCGACAACTTTTCACCAAATTTTCAGGGCCATCGGATATGATGATTTTAGAGAGAATCCCGAAGTTACAGGTGATTTCGAGATGTTTTGACTCCCGAAATCAAGCCCCCAAGTTCAAAATAGGACCTAATTAGGGTTTTTGATTAAATGATGTATTGGAAGAATAAAATGAAAAGGGCACACTTTAATGAAAAGGGCCCAACTTTATGGTGTAGAAGATGATGAAATAGAACCTTAGACCTAATTAATTTAATTAATTAAGTGCTAAAGGGGAAATGCAATGCAAAATACAAAATGCGCCAAGGAAGGTGCTAAACTAGATGTGAAATTGTACCACCCTAGCAAGTGCGTACAATTTACGACGGTACATTTAGCCCCCACTTTAGTGGTCATATGAACACTACGTGCATATGCAAGCTAAAGTACAAAAAAGTAAACATTATTTGAAAAAGGATATATCCATAAGTCTGTCGAACGAAGCCCCCAGCGGTATCTACAGTACACAGTTAGGAACCACACCCTACAAAACACACGTTAGATCATAAAATCACCTAATGCTTTCTAAGGAAGGTGATGAAAATTCGAGGGTAGCTATATGCCCCCCCCTATTTTGGCTTGCTAATTTTAGTGAGTTGAAACAGGGTATCATGTTTACCACTTTGAATTGTTAAAGAATATTGATGAAAAATGCTCACAAGAAGATTTGATATGAGATCAAAACTAATGGAGAATCATTTGGTAAGAAAGAGGACTAAATCTCAATTCCAACACAACAAAGAGTGTGAGGATTTGAGAGTTCTCTAACACAAGATGAAGGATGTAAATAGAAACAAAATGCAAAGAGAAGAAAAGAAAGGAAAAAAGCATGAATACACATATTGGTGATCCATGAGAAGAATAGTGAGAGAGAAAACATGGACTTCTCGCCCCTAGATCTTGTCTAGGTGATCCATGGGAAAAGGACATGGAAAACTAGCCCCTAGAGTCTGTCTAGGTGATCCATGTAAGGGAGGAGAGTGAGAAAGTCTAGCCTTATGCTGCTAGTTCCACTCAACCTTGTGCATGTGTGTGTAAGGGAGGTCAGAAGCACCTCATAGGAGTCTATGCCCGAGTATGCTACAACCTGTATATGTATAGTACAAAAGCGTGACATCTCGCTCTAAGAGTCTGTGCTCTGGTTCCGAGAATGATCACCTTGCATAAAAGAAAAATGGAGACATCTTGCTCTAAGAGTCTGTGCTTTGGTTCTGAGAATGACCCATTGCTCAAAAAGTGTAATGTTTATGTCATAAGCAAAGTAGAACAAGGATACCTACCTTCATCACAAAAGAAGATACCCCAAAAATCCAACAATGTCATAGATCCAAGAAAGAGAGTTTTGCACTCTTTAAGCTAGGATAAGATAGTTGAAAAGGGATATCTTGTAGTATGCGTAAAGGAGATCCTTAGAGGAGAAGAGATCTTTGTACAAAAGACACCTATCCCTGAGAGGACAAATATAACATCTTCTAGAATAAGACAAAGAAGAGAATAAGAATGCAATACTTCCTTCTTTTGCGAGGTGAAAGTGATTCTTAATGAAGGATGACGCTCTTTTTAACCCAATTGGGAGAGTGAATTCATTATGGATGTATTTTACCAAGTGCAAAAGAGGTTGTAGTCAAGGACTTACACCTCTTGTAAGAGAGAATCCTTGAACAAACAACAACAAATGCATACAAGGAATAACATCAAGTAATAAAGTTCACACCATCCACGAAATAGGAAAATGTGGATCCTTAGATAAAAATAAGGAAAGATCATTGCCTCCCAAGGATAAGGACAATGAGAATGACTTACACAATCTTCTAGGGAGAGATTTAGACATAAGCAAAATGTACCACATACTCATATGAGTTCATGCAAGCAAGACATTAGTGTATGTAAAATGCTTCTCACAAGAAGTGGGTAGGATAAGAAAGAGAATACACATCTTCTCCCATATCTAGGAAAAGAGAATTCTAAAGAAAAGATGATCAATATTTCCACACTATTGCCCCAAAGGGAAATTTTAACCATAAAAAGAGGAGATGTATGAAATCACTCTTGTTCCCATAGGAACAAGAGATAGCATAGAAAATTAGGCTATTATGTTGCTTCAAAAATATGATTGCACTTGAAATTGTACCATCATGAATGACAATGAGCCCTCAGTAAATGAGCTACCAATGTCACATAATGATGAGCAACATAATAGCCATTAATGTTATTTAAATACATGATAAATTGAATGAGGTATTTGAATATGACATGCTAAATGCTCAACTATAAGTGAGATCAAAAACATGTATAAAATGATAAAAATTGAAGAAGAAAAGTCACAAGAAATCTTAGAAGAGGGATGAGTGTAATTTATTAGAGCCTTATCCCTGGAGGAAAGGACTTTATGATCAATAGGAGATAAAGATTCATAAGTGGATTTAGAAATTTGAGGGGAGTCATAAAGGGATTTGTTCATCGCCAAGATTTCCTTATGAGGGGAATGAGAGTTGATAGAAGTAGAAGATGATTTAGTTGAAGTGAGATCATCATCACTACTAAATATAGAATTCACATTGAGAGATGGTCTTTTAGATGCTTTGGTGGGCTTAGAAAGATTATATCTAAGTCCAAATGAATATTCATGCATGTTATGTTCTAAAGGAACTTTAATTCCTTGTTCATTTGTGCCACAACCATTTCCACTATAGCCACTCTTAGCCAAAATATGGAAACCACGACCATAATGATTAGCCATTTTAGAAAGACAAGGTGGTGTTTCATAAGACAAAGAGTCAAATTCTTCAGAATTAGAGATGTGAGGAGAAGAAGTTTGAGAAGCGGCCACAAAATTATTGCTCATAGGTTCAGGTAAGATAGATTGATCTCTAGTTTCTTCCTTTTTTTTAACTTTAAGCTCTCTAGGAGGAACCCTATACTCACCTACAAAGGTGGGATTAAAGTCAAGAGATCCCCAATCGTCTTCTATGAGAACCTTCTCAGGATCAAAAGCCTTTTCATATGTAGACTCAAGTCGAGAAGGATCTTCTTCAGGAGCTTTAGACTCATCCAAAGAATTTTGATCATCAGAGAGTGAGGATTCATCCATAGGTATCTTGTTCAAAGAGTCATCACTAGAAGAGGAAGATTTAGAAGAACTCCCTTTGGAAGTAGATGTTTGCAAACAAGCCTGAAGATTAGTATCACCTATCAAGGTATATGTCTTATTGTTATAAATAAATTTAACTTGTCTATGCAATGTAGAGGGGACAACTTGCATACTATGAATCCAAGGTCTCCCTAATAACAAGTTGTATGTTAGATTTCCCGACATAACATGGATAGGAGTAGGCAAAGTAATAGGTCCCACTATGATGGGTAAGGTGATAATACCTAATGAAGACTTAGCCACATTATCAAAGCCTCGAATGGGATGAGAGTCAGGCTCAATAAGGGATGTATCCACATTCATCTTATGCAATAGATTAATGCTACACACATTAAGGCCAGAGCCATTATCTACCAGTGTTCATCTTATAGCAGTGTCATTTATGATAACCACAATCATCAAGGGATCATGTTGATGTTGAATTTCACTAGAAGGTAACTCATCTTGAGTAAACACAATTTGAGCTTTAGGATTCATCATAGAGTTAACCAAAGACACTATATTACTAGATGTATTAGGTGGAGGAACATTCAAATCTTTCAAGGCATCTTGTAACATTCCATGATGAGCAGAAGAAGTTTGGATCAAATCCCAAAGGGATATCTTAGCGGGGGTAGCTTTAAGTTGTTCTATAAGATCATAGTCCTTACTAAGCATTTGTGAAATATGAGGAGCTTGAGGAAGGATAGGTTGGGAAGGAGGAAGTGAAGTTGGGATAACTGGAGGAGCATTAGGTTGCCTATTATTTCTTGTGTTATAGGTATGAGCAACCGCATGATAACTCTCTCTAGTCAGTTGCTTAGCATACTCATAAGGGCTCTTAGTAGAATAACCTCCTTGCACAGTAATAATAGGTTTCTTAGGAGTGCAAAAAGAATCATTAGCATAACCACCTTGAACCACTAAGATAGGCTTATTTAAAGGTTGAGAATTTTGAGAAGGACAAGCACCTTGGACAGTGAAGAGAGGTTTGTTAGGTGTTTCATTCACATGTATCAAACTGATTGAGGATGGTTTAGAGGAATGAACAAAAGTATTAGAAGAATTATCGATAGTCTTCTCTTGCACTAAAATCTTATCATGGATTAAATCAATTTTAGGAGAGAGACAAGGGATAGGCATTGATGTTCTAGTAGGAAGAGTAATGCTAGGAAAGGTCATATCATCCTTTATCATCAAAGTATCTACATGGGGAATAAACTCTCTAGGAGAAGGATCAACATTACTCTCTAAAGTCTCACTTTTGAGAGGGAGATCTTTGAAAGAGATGTTAACCATCTTGCTTTGAACTAGGGGATCCTTATGAGTAGAACCAAGTTGAGGAGACGGAGATGCTTTATTTTTAGAGGGAGAATAATTGAGATTCAAGGAAGGTGAGAAATTATCAAGGGAGAGAGAATAATCTACACCTTCTTCTAATGGTTCATCCCAAATAGTGAAGTTGTTGAAAGGAATGTTTGAAGTATTGTCAATTTCGGGAGAGGAGATAACATTGTTTATTAATTCCTCATCCTTAGGAGGGAGAGCATCAATAGATGTGTTAAACTCATCCTCTTTCCTCAAAATATGTTCACTATGATCTTTAGGGGAGAGAGAATTAAGGAAATTTCTTATTATTTCATCTTCTTTCTCTAAGGGATGCTTATGGGTAAGACAAACTTTAGGAGAAGGGTAAGCATTTATCATTAATTCATCATCTCTAGTGGGAATTTTGTTGGAAAAGGAAATGCCATCACTAGGAAATGTAGGGATAATGTCATCTTCTTGCACAAAAGAATCCTCATGAAGGGAGTGTTTTTTAGGAGGAACATGAACATATTTCTCCAAAGATTCATGCTTAGGAAGGAGATCTTTGAAAGAAGTGTTCATAACCTCTTGTTGCACTAACATGCCCCCATTGGAAGGACCAGCTTTAGGAGAAAATAAATCAATGTCCATCAATACCTTTTCACTTAGAGAGGAATCATGTAGGGAAGGTGAAGTAACATTAAGAAAGGTGTTTATGATAGCATTCTCTTCCTCTAGGATAGCTAAATAGGAAGGGCACATTTTAGGAGAATTGTCAAGATCACTCTTAAAGTCTTCATCCTTAGAGAATGGGAGAGTCTCAAAGGGATTGGTAGAAAATCTTTTAGGCACTAAAATGTTGTTATAGATGGGGGGAGGTTCTTTAGGAGAAGGAAAAATTGAAACAAGGGAAGCTAACCCATTATCACATCTATGAGATGAATGCATCATGACAACAATTTTCCTCTTTCAAATGATAACACATGCAAAATAGAAGGAAATGCCTAATTTTAACCAATGCAAGCACTTAGAATGTAGATTTAGAAAATGAAATTTATGATTCAAATGAGTTCCTAAATCAGATTTGAAATTATTGATCCCAATTAAGCTATCCACAAGTTCAACTTTGAATTGAAAAATTAGGGTTTTAGCAAAAATTTCCTCTAAATTTTTTGAATCTTGCAAGAAATTAAAACTTGTAAATAGCATAAACACTCAAATTTGAAAACATAAATCAGAATTAGAGAAGATTGGAATTCACGTCGGGTTCACCAAAATGTGTAGGAGAAAAAGTGACACTAAGCAAACGGGCCCTAATCTCACTTTCAACCACACACTTGTGGAATACGAAAGAGCCTAGAGATATCACACAATTGGCTACTTCTTTTTGTGGAAGAGAGAGCCATGGGATACCTATTAGGATTTCTATTCCTTTGTTGCAATTTGAAAGATAAGATGATGCAAGTTCAATTCCCAACCCCAAAGTGCAAGTATGAACTAATAACAAGATTGCAGAATTGAACTTAAACTATGGAAAGCAATAAACACAAGAATAAGACAAGAATGCAAATGCGTACCCGGAGTCAAAATCTGAGTGAAAATGTTCAGGACGGGGGCGCGGGCACCACTATCCTGATTCTGCCCCTGAAACTACTCTGGAAACTGCTATTTTGCAACCTGAAAAGCTGTAAAAAATGCTGAAAATTGTTGTCTGATAGAGGGACCAAGGTGCCCAGCGCCCCTGTCCCAGGGACCAGGGCGCCTAGTACCCCTGTCCTGGTAGGATCAGGGTGCCCCATGCCCCTGTCTTGGTCTTTTGCTCTAAAATTTGGTGTGTTGCTCGGTCTCCATCTACTTCTTCCAGATCTGTAACTTGTGGCGTCGTCCGAGTCCCGAAACCTGCACTTATATCTGAAAAGGGTATGGTGGGAGGCTATATAGGGTTTTGCCTTAGTCAAACCCCCGCTTTGGTGATTTCCACCTCCACGAATAGCCAAGTTGTATTGTAAAAGTATTGTGTGTGTAGACCTTGTGTGTGTGCAAGATCCTAAAATGCAACTAAGCAAACTAGAGCAACCTAGAAAGTAAACCCTAATTGCTTGTAAATGATAATGTAAATGCTCCAAATCAAGATGCAAAGTGATCTAAAGCATGAATACAAATGATATAATGAGGCTTATGCAAAGACATGAAAACAACATGAAATCATACCCAACCCCAAGGGAGGGGTACAAGCCAATCTTCAGTCGGTAATCCCCTATTGCTCTTCAATTTCTTCAAAGCCCTAAATGAATGAAATTGATGAATGCTTGATGGATGGATGTTGAATGTTATTTAAGTCTTCAAAGATCTGCTCTTTTGCTACATAGAAGGTCCCTGAAACCAAAATTTTGATCCTTTCAAATGAAGAAAGAGAGCTCTTATGTATGAAACCCTAGGTCATAATTTCATCTTTTGGCCGACCTAGAGATTAAATATCCCGCCAATTTCTTGGGGTTAAGCTTTATTTTATGATTGGACCGTGCTCCTAAAATTTTGGGAAAAATGTTCGGGACCATGTGCACTCCGGGCGCCATGGTCGTCTCCGGGCGCCATGGTCCTGACAACTTTTCACCAAATTTTCAGGGCCATTGGATATGATGATTTTAGAGAGAATACCGAAGTTACAGGTGATTTTGAGATGTTTTGACCCCCAAAATCAAGCCCCCAAGTTCAAAATAGGACCTAATTAGGGTTTTTGATTAAATGATGTATTGGAAGAATAAAATGAAAAGGGCACACTTTAATGAAAAGGGCCCAACTTTATGATATAGAAGATGATGAAATAGAACCTTAGACCTAATTAATTTAATTAATTAAGTGCTAAAGGGGAAATGCAATGCAAAATACAAAATGTGCCAAGGTGGGTGCTAAACTAGATGTGAAATTGTACCACCCTAGCAAGTGCGTACAATTTATGACGCTACAAGGTCAATGATAGAGAAATTGCATTATGTTGTTCATAGCAGACTGGATATTGCTCATGCAGTTGGATTAGTTGCTAGATTTCAGAAGAACCCGAAGGAGACACACATGGTAGCAACTAAAATGATATTCAGATACTTGAAAGGTACTATTGATAATGGATTATGATATCCATATGTAGGTAACTTTAATTTGAAAGTGTATACAGATGCAGACTGGGCAAGAAATGTTAATGATAGAAAGAGTACAACCAGAGGTGCATTATTTCTTAGAGGAAGGCTTGTATCTTGGAGTAGAAAGAAGCAAAGTTGTACATTATAGTCAACTATTGAAGCTGAATATGTTGTAGCATATATGAATTGTACCCAAACAATCTGGACGAAACACATTCTGGAAGGTTTTAAGTTGAAGAACCAGTAAAGATTTTTTGTGATAACACCAGTGCAATAAATATTCCAAAGAACCCCATGTTGCATGCTAGAACCAAGCATATTGAGCTGAAATATCATTTCTTGAAAGAGAAAGTGTAGAGTAAAGATGTGATACTGAATCATGTATCTACAAAGGAACAGTTGGCTGATATATTTACTAAACGTCTACCTAAGGCTACTTTTGAGTATCTTAGAAGTCATCTAGGGGTTGTGCCCCTACACGAGGTTAGTTAAATAGACGTGGAAGACATCAGTCTTTGGGCTAATTGAAGAATCTTGAAGTAGGATTGGTGTAGAGTGGAGTTATTCCACAGAGGGAGCAACTTGTTGCAGAACAGTGAAGTATGGCACTGTATGTTTTACTTTCACTTTGGCATTATTGTCAAAGGGGGAGAACCATATGATTGATAGAGAGAAGAACTGTAGCTAGTTACATGTTGAAGACATGGAGATTTAGTTGAAGGAGAGTACATGGAAAATGTATACTAGGATTCCTATACCTATGTATGTGCATTACTCTCAATCATCACAATCATAGGGTATTGATATGTGTATTGCCACCAATGCCAAAGGGGGGAGATTGTTGGCATTTCATGAAGATTGCATTAATGAAGTATAAGTGTTTTCATTGATGTAAATTGTAACTGTTAATCGATTTGTATTGAAATGGGTAGTGATGCAGTAATGCAACTGGTAGTTGTGCAGTGAAGGAAACCGGTATTACTATTGTAGCAGTGAGATCAAGTAGTAACCCTACCTATTGATATGCCAAATCCTAACCGATGGAGCTTGGTGAATCGGTTGTGTTGATTTATGTTGATCTATGATCAAAATGGTGATTGGAGATGATTATGCCACATATGCATGTTGCATGTGATGAGTTTCAAAGTGGTTTTTGGCACGTAGAGATAATTGTTTTATCTTGGGAATGAGTGAGTGCATTGCATGAAGTAGAAACCATGTGATGTATTACAAGAATTGAT
This sequence comes from Cryptomeria japonica, assembly GCF_030272615.1. Taxonomy (NCBI): domain Eukaryota; kingdom Viridiplantae; phylum Streptophyta; class Pinopsida; order Cupressales; family Cupressaceae; genus Cryptomeria; species Cryptomeria japonica. Next base: position 515,200,962 of record NC_081406.1, read on the forward strand.
GAGCGCTGACCAAGGAGCGATCAAGTTTGTCTTGGAAAATATGCAATGATTGTTATGTACTCCAATGGTCATGTTTGAACCAATTTTTGTTTGTAATCTCTATGAGATCTTAGGTTTTGTAATGTGTTATCAACCTATTGTTTTGCTTATAAGGTCGATGAGTTGTTTTGTAGTGTGTTGGCAATTTTTGGTTAAGTGTTAGTGTGATTGATTGTCAAACCAAAAGGAGTATCTATAGAATGTTTGAAGGCAGATAGGAGCATGAAAAGGATCTGATCAAGCAGATAGTTCTATTAACAGATCAGCATAAACCCTATTGTTCTCTAACAATTACAACAGTTAAATCCCTTAACCTGGTAAGCTTTAACAAGCTTGGTGTTTTCTAAATCCTCTAACCAGGTGATCCATTAGCTTGTAGTTTCAAATCCTCTATCAAGGTTACTCATAATAGGGTATTGCCTTTGATAGGGTATTGTAGTCAATCCCTTAACCGGCTCTGTTCCTAACAAAACATTTTGTAAAGATTTAACAGGCTTGGCCCCTAACAGGGCAAACCTCAAAAGAGTTCAGAATACTTATGGGTATTCATCCCCACTATGGTTTTTTTGATTTGGGTTTCCATGTCAAAAATTATTGTGTCGTGGTGAAAGGTTTTTGTGGTTATGTTTTGATATGGATAATTTGTTTAACTGGTAAAGCCAACTATATAGGTTAAGATGACAAGAAGTAATCTAAAATGTACTATTACTTATATTAGTAAAGTGCTTTCATGTTTTGGTTAAATGGTTTGATAGTTTCAGATCTATTACACTTTTATTTTGGTATTCCAATCAACCGGTAAACTTGACAGTGCAATTACACTTTATTGTTTAGTGTTTGAACCGGTTATTTCAATAATTGATTTATGAGTTGGGTTTTGAGTTTGGTGAAAGTTTAAGTCTATTTTATATCTACTGATTCATCCTCTCCCCACTCAGTAGTTGTCTTGATCCTTATTGATTCATCATATCATAAAAAATGTTGCATCACAACAACTAAATCAGATATCATAATAATACAAGAAACTAAACTTAACACAAAGGACATTGATACATTTACAAAAAGACTAGGAGTCATGGAATTAGTAGGCTCCCCAAAAATGGGAGCCTCTGGGGGTCTTGTAGTGATATGGGACCCTATATTTTGTTAGTCACAAGCAGTGCTCAGAGGGGAGGGGTAAATCAACACTATACCGATTCTTACCAGATTTAACCTTAACCAAAGTTTCTATTCAAACTTAACACTTATCTGTATAAACAACATTAAAAATAAACATGCGCACATAAAATCAAACACACATGATTACCAAGATCTATCACGTGGAAATACAAATGGGAGAAAACCACAGTGTGAGTAGAAACACACAAAATCTGCACTCTTCTGGAGTACGCCCGGTGAGGAGCCATCCCTGTTAAGAGATTACAAAGACATTGTTAGGTGCCACCTCGTTAAGGGATTTTCTTTAAGGCCTATTAGAAACTTTACCCTATTAGAGGCAGCCTTGTTAAAGGACCTAGGATCATCAATTAAGATGTCACCCGATTAAGGGACTTTACAAAGGGACCTATTAAAGTCCACTGGGTTAAGGGATTTTGTAGTTGTAGTTATTAGAAAAGAATAGAGAGAATGATCTGCTATAGTAGATACTCTTATCTTAATCATATCCAATTGAAGCTCTTTGTTTTGACCACTGGTTACACTTGCTCTGCACTCTACTAGTGTTATGCATTTCACTTGCTCTGCACTCTATTGGTGCTCTGCATTTCACTTTCTATGCATTTTGCTGATGCTCTATGTTCTTTCTCCACACTTCACACTATCCAAGATCTACACACTCTCTTCACCACTCTTCTATTCACTTAGCAGCTCTGCACTCTTCTCACCTTGTTGGATCACCTCTTTTCAAAATTGCACTTAGCAATTTTACGATCAATTTTTTTTGGTTTTCGCCAAAAACCTTTATACCATGTTTTGTTGACACATGCATGTTGATTCCTAAATGAGTTTACATGTAACACTCATTAGACTTGAAATTTAAATCTTCCTACACTTTCTCTATATGCTCTCCATCAATCTTGCCAACAACTTATCCTTATCTGGCACCGCAACTCATAATTCTACCAACTTTTGCCTTTTTAATGTGAAACAAAAAATCCACACAAATCTTACCTTAACTAGTTTTTAACTTTTGTAGACTTCACTAGCAATTTGTTTTGATGATATCTCACCATGACTGACTTGCCTTTGGTCATCGCATCTATCTTACCGGTCACTGCTTTGAGATTCATAGGTGTAACTCTTCATTCACTGATCGTCAACCAAATTGATCACCTATCTGTCAAAAGTGTTCTAGTCATGAATAAGACTACTAAACTACAATTTTAGTTACCTCTTGTGACCGCATCATCATTTCAACTACCTATTTAAGAAACTGATCTCAACACCTATCAGATGCTTGACTCACCGGTCAGCTACTCTATTTATCCTTCAACTAATTAGCCTTCGACCAACACACTGCTTAAGTGTGTCAATGATGCATATTGGGGAAGCAATGAATCCTCCATATTGTTTGGAGCCATGAGTAAACCATTGAGGTTTACCACACCTCCTTGCCTATGATCTTGGACCTATTCACCAATAAGTGTTGGTCATCAATGACAATACTAACTGATGAGTCGGTTGTACCAACACCATCAATTATGCCAAAAATATCCCCCTTTGGCATTGATGGAAACACTTCAAATTGTTCTTTTAGCAACCAATCACTTCTGCTTCTACTATATTGATCAGTTGCTTTGTTTGATCTTGAGTAAAGATCTTACTCCCCTTTTCACTGGCTTCCATATGTCACATATGACTTCATCTCCCTAATGGTATGATGAAATAATAAGGATTTGATCAACTACTAAGAGCGGGGGGGGTGAATCAGTAGATAGAAAACTTGATACACTTTCACCAAACTTAAATCCTGTTAGGGACCATCTGATTAAGGGATTGATTATAATGCCCTATTAAAAGAAATACCCTGTTAAGAGTAACCTCGGTGGAGGATTTAGAATCCAAGCTAATGGATCACCTGGTTAGAGGATTTGAATAAAGAAGCTTGTTAGAGCTTACCCGATTAGGGGATTTAGCTACTGTAATTGTTAGAAAACAACAGGGGTTTGCTGATCTATTTGAATAGCACTACACTTGCTTGTTCAGATCCTTTTCATGCTCCTATCTTCCATTATACATATTGTAGATACATTATCAGGTTCGGCAACCACTCTCTTATTCTCAACTACAAGTTTGACAACACTCGAACAAAACAACTCATCAACCTTATAAACAAATCATCAGGTTGATAACACATGACAAACATAAACATCTCATAGAGATTACAAACAAGTCAGTTCAAGTATGAGCATTGGATTACATAGAAAATAACATATAAAACAATGCACATTACTCAAGATATTCTTGATCGCTCCTTGATTACTGCTTCATCACTCTATAACTCATCACATGATTTGCATTAGATGCAATGAACTTTCTCATTCCCAAGACAAAAGTCATTGTCTCTATGCACCAAGAAACATTTAAAAAATTCATCAATCAACATGCATACATGTCATAATCTTTGTCGTTCACCATTTGATCATTCATGTCATAATCTTTGTCCTTGCACAATCAATTAGAGTTTTGTTTCTTCTTTCAACAACCCCATTCTGCTGAGGTGTTCTGGGTGCAAACATCTACCTCATAATCCTTTGTTCTTCATAGTAATTTATGAACTCTTGAGAGGTGAACTCTCCTCCTCTATCAGATCTCAAATATTTCAAACTCTTACTGGTTCCTCTATCCACTCGAGCCTTGAAGACCTTAAACATGTGAAATGCTTCAAATTTTTCTTTCAAGTATACAACCCACATCATTCTTGAGAAATCATCTACAAACAACATGAAGTACCAATCCCCATAGAAACTCTTAGTCCTCATAGGATCACACAAATCTATATGCATTGTTTAACATATTCTCAGATGAAGAATATTTTCTGCTGAAATTGGATCCGGTCAACTTTCCTAGTTGACATTCTTTGTACATAGCATTCTCAGGTATCATAATGTCAAGCATACCTCTAATAGACTTCATTTTACTAACCTTTGCTATGCTATAAATATTAACATGACACAATATTTTGTGCCACAGCCAGTTGTCTTCTACCTTTTCCATTAAGCAACTTCCTACAATGGTGTCTAGGTAGAACAAATTTGCCTCTAGTTTGTTTACCAGTAGCAATCACACCTCTTGATTTATCACTTATTTTGCATATTCCTTCATTAAACTCCAACCGGTAACCCTTATTGTTAAGTTGTGCAACACTTAATAGAGTATACTTTAGCCCTTCTACATAGTAAACATATTCACAATTGGTTTTATCATTTAGGCCACTAGATCCCTTACCTTTTACCACACAAAGAATCATTGTTGAATCTCACCAATCCTCCATCATAGTCCTCCATGTGGAGGAATCCGTTCATGTCACTAGTCATGCGGTGAGTGCAACCACTTTCAATTACCCAGTCTCCACACCGGTTTGAACTAGAAATCAGTGTCATATCACTTTCCTCTGCGTTGTCTTCCTTTACCACTACAAATGCAATTCCTTCTCTATCAGATCCTTTTGATTCTTCATCGGTAACTCCTTTTGCAAGATAGAACTCCTTATTGCTCTTCTCTTTACTTCTTCTAAATTTATCCTTTATATCATTGTCAGGACATCTAGATGCAATATGACCTATTTTATTGCATGAGAAACACTTCAAGGGTAGTTTACCTCTGTACATCCCTTTTCCTCTTGGCAACCTTCTTTGTATTAGATCTTCAAGCTCATCTTTTTCATGTTCTTTAGATAACAAGTTGTCATGTTCATGAGAATGACCGGTTCTTGCAATAGAACTACTTTCGGTTTCTTTTCTTCTCATTGTTGGTGCAAGTGTCATTGAAGATTTGAAGGTAGCATCAATCTTTGCCATACTATTATCATAGTTGCTCAGTTCAAAGGCACTCAACTTACCGATTAGGGAGTCAAGTGTAACATTATTTGTTCCCAAATATTTGAGTTCCTGAATTGCAAAAACCCTTATGTCGTATTTGTTGGTATTTTGGTATGGTTTTGTCATTGATGTCAACACCTACTAAACTTTATCAACTCTAGCACTTTGGAGAATCAGTAACATTCACTCGCAAGCAAATGACTTATGCATAGTCACTGACATCTGGTACACCAGCAGGATATAATGATCATCGACACTTGGAATGGCATGGAAAATACTTGGTTATGTTGAAGACATCATTTGGACACTTTGTCTTGGAAAATCATTTATTAGCATATTCATATTTGCATATTTGTTGTTACAGGCAAATAGGTCCAGGTTATACACCAACAGGTTTATCTTTTCCAGATCAACATGACACGCTATGGAGATGACTTATTATTGTTGTAAATGCATTAAGCCGACATGTTGAATCGGTTATTGCATTGGGCATTAATTTATTTGTAAATTTATTTTATTGTAATATCTCTTAGATCCAACCTACTAAAATTGGTCCTAGGTTATGATATAAATGTAAGAGTGGATGTGGAATGCGAAGAAGGATTGTGTGAAGGTATATGTGAGATTAAGTAGAGCTATACATGCAGACGTCATTTGAAGGTGAAACAAGGTTTTTGTGAAAGCATATCAGAACTACATCGGTACTGAATCTAGCATATGAAGATGCTATTTTGAGTAGTACATCCTTATTGGATTTAACCATCCAATTGTAGTAAGTGTGACTCCTATTTTATGGTTGAGCAGTGAGCTCTAGGTGCTTGGTCTTTCTACATGTGCACACCCCATTTGTATACACTTACTATCTACAGTAGTATCATCTGATTGTGGGTAAGGTTTCCCACCGTGGTTTTTCCCCTTACAGGGTTTCCATGTACAAATATTGGTGTTAAGTGTTGTGGATGACTTTATCTTTTTGTTTCATGCATTAATCTTTACTGGTATTGCAATTATATGATAAAATTGTCTACCGGTATAAAAGACTAGTTCACCGGTATTAAGCAGTAAGTTGGATAAGTTGTTTTTGTTTTGAATTTATTTGACAACTAATTCACCCCCCCCCCCCTCTTAGTTGTCTCTGGGACCTAACAATTGGTATCAGAGCCTAGTCCTCTTTTGCAGAAGTTTAATAGCTTGAGTAGATCCAATGTCTACTAGCTATTTCAGGAAGGGCAGTCCTAAACTTGATGGAACCAATTATGGTATATGGAAGATCAGAATGGAGACACGTTTAAATTACATTGGAAAGGACATCTAGGATGTTACAAAGAATGGCTATACTGATCCTACTCAAAGCCAACCTAATCCACCTAACTTGACTAAAGATGAAGAAAATGATTGCAAAGCAAGAGAAGCACTTTTGAGCATATTAACATATCAGCAAATCATGGGATTATCAGATAGATCAACTGCTAAAGCTATTTGGGATCATTTGGAAACACTGAATGAAGGAGATTCCACAATCAAAATTGCAAAGCTTGAAAGCTTCCGGGTCAGGTATGAAAATCTAAAAATGAAAGAAAATGAAAGGATATATGCTTTTATGGAAAGAGTTAATGAAATTGTTTTGGGTATTAAATGTTGTGGAGGAACCTTGAGTGAAGATGAAATTGTTTCAAAAGTTTTAAGAGGATTGCCACCGGCATATAAAATGAAGTTCACTACTATAAATGAGTTAAGAACAATGCCTAATACATCAATAACTAGAGATACATTGATTGGAAAACTTTTAGCCTTTGAAATTGAGAAATTTGGTCTTGTTGCTACTATAAAGATAGATTTAGCCTTTAAAGCATCAACATCATCTGCATCATCATTTGACAAATCTCATCGGAAACACTTTTATGCAAGAGAACTTGAAGAAAGGAGGAAAGAAAATGAAGAACTTGAAGCACTATTTGCAAGGAAAATGCCTAAAGGTCTAGTTGGAAGTAAGTATGAAGGTAAAGCACCCTTTAAATGTTTTAACTATAATAAGGTTGGTCATATGGCTTCAAGATGCCTTGATAGACATGCTAGACTAAGAGAAGAAGCTAGAAGAACATACAAGCCTAACCCTAAATATTAGAGATACAGATTTAAGAAGAATAAAGATAAATCTTGTTGTCTTGCCGATGGAGTGACTGGTGATTCTGATGAGGATTCGACAGATAATGGATGGGTTTTTGTTGCTATAATAGAAGATCAACTGGTAGAGTAGGCCTTGGCAACTAAAATTGAAGTAAAGGATGAATTGATCATTGATTCAAGATGCTCACATCATATGACAATGATAAAGGTAAATTCTTGAACTTTGAAGAATATAATGGAGGTCTAGTGAGATTTGGAGATGATAAAGCTTGTCTGATCAAAGGTAAAGGTAAAATATCTCTTGATGGTAAGCATAATACTGACAATGTTTACTATGTTGAAGGTTTAAAGCATAATCTTTTGAGTGTTGGTCAATTAGTTGAGAAAGGATTTCAGTTACAATTCAAAAATGGAAAATGCAAAATCATGAATAGAATTGGTTTAGAAATTGCAACCGGTAATCAAACTAGAGGTAATATCTTTCATTTGAATAACAGTGAAAAGACATGCTTCATTGCACATATTGATAAAAGTTGGCAACGACATAAGAGACTCTGTCACGTAAACTTTGATTGCATGGTGAAAATTAGTACTACTAAGGTAGTTAGAGATTTACTTAAAATTGTCAAACCTCACAATACAATATGTAAGGAATGTCAGTTTGGAAAACAAGATAGAACTACCTTTAAAAGTATTCCAAAAAAATCCAATAATGCTCTTGAATTAATTCATACTGATTTATGCGGTCCAACTATAACTAAAAGCTTGCAAGGTGATAGATATTTCATGCTAATCATTGATGACTATTCTAGAATGTGTTGGGTTACTTTTCTCAGAGAAAAAACAGAAGTACTTGGGAAGTTCAAACTGTTCAAAGCTATGGTAGAAAATGAAACCGATAAGAAAATCAAATGTCTAAGATCAAATCAAGGAGGAGAATTTACATCTAAGGAATTTAATGCATTCTATGAAGTGAATAGAATCAGAAGACAGCTATCAGCACCTCAGACACCACAACAAAAAGTGAAACCGATAAGACCCCTCATGAACTATGGTTTGGTATTACTCCTACTCTTAAATATTTTAGAATTTTTGGAAGTAAATGCTATATTAGAAGAGATGAGTATATTGGGAAATTTGATCCTAGAAGTGATGAAGGAATATTTATTGGTTATTCATCTAAGAGTAAAGCATATAGATGTTTTAACAAAAGATTGCAGAAAATTGTTGAGAGTACAAATGTGAAGATTGATGAACAATTCAGAGGAACTTCAAGGTATATAGATTCTGAACCGACAACAAAAATTATAACAAATGAACCTACACTGAACCCACTAGTACAGAATGAAGATCCAGTTACACCGATATCATCTGAAAATTCCACTTTGATTGAGGAACAACAACAAACAAAGACACCCTGGTATGTAAGATTGAATCATTCTGAAGATCAGATAATTGGAAACAAGTACAAAGGAGTTATTACAAGAGGAAGATTGACAAATGAAGAGGCATGTCTTATTTCTCAAATTGAACCATCGTCATTTAATAAGGCATGTGAAGATAAATATTGGATTAAAGCTATGAAAGAAGAATTAGAACAAATTGAGAAGAATAACACTTGGACATTAGTTCCTTAGCCTAAAGATAAAAATGTAATTGGAACCAAATGGGTATTCAGAAACAAAATTAATGAAGATGGTAAGGTTATTAGAAATAAAGCAAGACTAGTGTGTAAGGGATATTCTCAAAAAGAAGGAATTGATTATAATGAGACCTTTGCACCAGTAGCTAGAATTGAGGCAGTCAGATTATTTTTGGCTTTTGTAGCACATAAGAACTACAAAGTATATCAAATGGATATTAAATGTGCATTTCTAAATGGAGATCTTGAAGAAGAAGTTTACATTGAACAACCTAATGGATTTTCTTTGACAGATAACAAAGATATGGTTTGCAGGTTAAAGAAAGCTTTGTATGAATTGAAACAAGCTCCAAGAGCTTGGTATGCAAGATTGGATAAGTATGTTTTGAAGATTTTTTTTCTAAAGGTAATATTGATAGCAACTTATATTATAAAGTGACTAATGATAACATCTTGGCTATAGAAGTTTTTGTTGATGATATAATCTTTGGAGGAGAAGATGGATTATGTAAAGACTTTTCTATTGAAATGCAACACGAATTTGAAATGTCTATGATTGGAGAAATAAAATTCTTTTTAGGATTGTAGATTTCACAAACTGATAAAGGTATATTCTTGAGTCAATCCAAGTACTTAAAGGAGTTACTAAAGATATTTGGAATGGAAAACTCTAAATCGATAAGCACACCTATGACTACAAATGACAAACTATCACTCAGGGATGAATCTACACCTGTTAATCCAACTAGGTACAAATCTATGATAGGAGGTTTACTGTATTTGACACAGACCAAACTAATATTATGAATGTAGTATGTATTGTTTCAAGATTTCAGAGTAATCCTAGAGAAAATCATGAATTAGTAGTAAAAAGGATTTTCGGTACTTGCAAGGCACTGCAAATTTGGATTATGGTATCCTAGAGATGAAAAATTTGAATTATGCACATACATAGATGCAAATTGGGCAGGAGATATGGATGATAGAAAAAGCACCACCAGCGGAGCATTTTTTCTTGGAAGCAAACTACTTTCTTGGTTGAGTAAGAAACAAAGTTGTACATCCTTATCAACAGCAGAAATAGAATATGTTGCAACAGCAACTAACTATAAACAGGTACTATGGCTTAAACAAATGTTGAAAGACATAAAGGTAAAATGCAAGGAACCTATAACTATCTATTGCGATAACACTGCAGCAATTGATATATCTAAGAATCCGATACTACATTCTAAAATCAAACATGTTTCCATCAAACTAAATTTTCTAGGGGAAAATGTTGAAGCAAAAGAAATACAACTGGTTTATGTGAATACTAAAGAGCAGATTGTAGATATTTTCACTAAACCTCTACCTAAGGAGAATTTTGAATATCTTAGAGATCAGCTTGGGGTCATTCCCCCACCAGTAGATACTTAGAGAGTTGATGTTTGTCATCAACCAGCAAAATTAACAGAGAAATTTTTTACTCCGGCTTTGATGAGGAAGCTACTTCTCAGGGGGAGTAGTTAGTATACTAAATTGGTTGGTATTTTGTAATAAACTTGGATTTGTAGTAACTTTGGCATTTGATGTCAAAGGGGGAGAGATTGGTATGGAAAAACACAAGGAAACACATGTCACTCTCAGGGGGAGAGATTGTTACTTTGAAAAAGATTACTTATATTTTGGTAATTATTGGTATTTTGGTATTTGGCATTTTTATTTTAACACTTTGATGGTTTTTCCATCTTGTGTTTCCATCAATGCCAAAGAGGGAGATTGTTGGTATTTTGGTATGGTTTTGTCATTGATGTCAACACCTACTAAACCTTATCAACTCTGGCACTTTGGAGAATCAACAACATTCAACGGCATTTGGTACACCAGTAGGATATAATGATCACCAACACTTAGAATGGCATGGAAAACACTTGGTTATGTTGAAGACATCATTTGGACACTTTGTCTTGGAAAATCATTTATTAACATATTCGTATTTACATATTTGTTGTTACTGGCAAATAGGTCTAGGTTATACACCGGCAGATTTATCTTTTCTAGATCAGTATGGCACGCTGTGGAGATGACTTATTATTGTTGTAAAGGCATTAAGCCGACATGTTGAATCGGTTATTGCATCAGGCATTAATTTATTTGTAAATTGATTTTATTGTAATATCTCTTAGAGCCGGTTATGATATAAATGTAAGATGTTATTTGTAAGATCGGATGTGGAATGCAAAGAAGGATTGTGTGAAGGTATATGCAAGATTAAGCAGAGCTATACACATAGACATCATTTGAAGGTGAAGCAAGGTTTTTGTGAAAGCATATCAGAACTACACGAGTACTGAATCCAACATATGAAGATTCTATTTTGAGCAGTACATCCTTATTGGATTTAACCATCCAATTGTAGTCAGTGTGACTCCTATTTTGTGTTTTAGTAGTGAGCTCTAGGCGTTTGGCCTTTCTACATGTCTAGGCCCCATTTGTATACACTTACTATCTACAGTAGTATCATCTGATTGTGGGTAAGGTTTCCCATCATGGTTTTTCCCCTTACAGGGTTTCCACGTACAAATATTGGTGTTAAGTGTTGTGGATGACTTTGTCTTTTTGTTTCATGCATTAATCTTTACTGGTATTGCAATTATTTGATAAAACTGTCCACCGGTATAAAAGACTGGTTCACCGGTATTAAGCAGTAAACTAGTTAAGTTGTTTTTGTTTTGAATTTATTTGACAACTGATTCACCCCCCCCTCTCTCAGTTGTCTCCAGGACCTAACAGTATTGTGGTAGCATGGTTCTCAATATTTTGCTAACCACATCATCTTTCTCAAGTTTTCTTCCAACATTTGTGATGAAATTTACCACATCCTTTATTCTTTTTATGTATTTTTCTATATTATCTCCTTCTTGCATCCTCATCTCATCAAATTTTCCTCTCCAACTATCCACCTTAGCCTTTTGTACATGAGGATATTCTCTATAAATAATCTTCAGCTTATTCCACATCTCATAGGTTGTTCTCATATCTTGAATCTCAACATACTCGTTATCAGATAGAGTGCTAGAAATCACCTCCATAGTTGTGATTTTATCTTGCTTCTCTTTGATCTGATCTGCAGTGAGAACCTCTATAGGTTCATTGTACTCTATACTTACATGATTCCAATATTAATCTCCTAGAATTCTTAGGCAGAGCTTCATTCTACTACACCATAATGTGTAGTTCTACTTAGAGAACCTGGGGCCTACCTTTCATATCATATTGGATCTTTCCTTAAGTTTTTAATCAGTTATGAATCTAAGGACTAGGGCTCTGATACTAATTGTTAGTCCCAACTAGTGCTGAGGGGGGAGGGATGAATCAACACTATACTAATTCTCACCAGATTTAACCTTAATTAAAGTTTCTATTCAAACATAACACTTATCGGTATAAGTAGCATTAATAAGAAACATGCACACATAAAATCAAATACACATGACTACCAAGATTTATCACGTGAAAACCAAAATGGGAGAAAACCATGGTGTGAGTAGAAACTCGCAAAATCTACACTCTTCTAGAGTACACCTCGTGAGGAGCCATGGTTGTTAAGAGATTACAAAGACATTATTAGGTACCACCCGGCTAAGGGATTTTATTTAAGACCTATTAGAACCTTTACCCTATTAGAGGTAGCCTTGTTAAAGGACTTAGCATTATCAATTAAGATGTCACTCGGTTAAGGGATTTTACAAAGGGACCTGTTAAAGTCCACCCGATTAAGGGATTTTTTTGTTGTAGTTATTAGAAAACAACAAAGTGAATGATATTCTATAGTAGTTACTCTTAGCTTAATCAGATCCAATTGAAGCTCTTTTTTTTGACCACTGGTTACACTTGCTTTGCACTCTACTAGTGCTCTGCATTTCACTCGCTCTGCACTCTATTGGTGCTTTGCATTTCACTTTCTCTGCACTCTACTGATGCTCTGCATTATTTCTCTACTCTTCACCACTATGATATTCACTTAGCAGTTTTGCACTCTTCTCACCTTGTTGGATCACCTCTCTTCAAAATTGCACTTAGCAACTTTATAATCAAACTTTTTGGTTTTTGCCAAAAACCTTTATACCATGTTTTGTTGGCACATGCATGTTGATTCCTAAATGAGTTTACACCTAACACTTGATAGATTTGAAATTCAAATCTTCTCACACTTTCTCTGTGTGCTCTCCATCAATCTTGCCAGCAACTCATCCTTATCTGCCATCGCAACTCATAATTCTACCAACTTCTGGGTCATGTTCTACCTTTTTAATGCGAACTGGAAAATCCGCACAAATCGCACCTTAACTGGTTGTTAATTGTGTAGACTTCATTAGCAATTTTTTTTTATTCTATCTCACCATAATTGACTCACATTTGGTCATCACATCTAGCTTACTGGTCACTGCTCTGAGATTCTCGGTGGATAGCATTCTTCAACCTATATCACCGTTTCACTGATGTAACTCTTCATTTTTTGCCACCGGTCACTGATCATCAACTAGACTGATCACCTATCTATCTAGAGTGTTTTGGTCATGCATAAGACTACTAAACTACAATTTGAGTCACCACTTTTGACTGCATCATCATTTCAACAGCCTTTTTAAGAAACTAATCTCAACACCTCTCGAATGCTTGACTGACTGGTCAACTACTCTGTTTATCCTTCAATGGATTAGTCTTCGACCAACACACTGCTTAAGTGTGTCAATGATTCATATTAGGGAAGCACTAAATCCTCCATATTGTTTGCAGCTGTAGACACCTAAAATTAATATTTAATTAATTTAAGCCTATCAACATAATTAATATACTTAATTGTGTTACCCTCATTCCTCTCATAATTAATCAAATCTAATTTAATTAATCCTATCACTATTGTCCAATAATTAATTTATCAAATAAATTAATTATTCCCCTATTCTTCTAAAGTCCCCTCCAATAATTATTTCCTCTAAACCCACTCAGTTATTTAATTTTAATTAATTAACCTAGTCATGTGATTCCTACAAATCACTTTTCCTAATCCCACTCAACCTAATTAATCCTTCTACAATCTCTCATAATCATTCTTATCATTATCCCTCAATTTTTAATTCCCACTCATATCACATCAAAAATTGAGTCTCTCAAAGAAATTCAAATTTCTTTGAATTCCTCAATGTATCCTTATTTTGGAATTTTTAATTCTTCATATTTGAAATTCAAATTTCTCCCCCCTTTTCCCAAAGAATTTTATATTCCTTTTTATTTTCCCAAGGCACCCTTGATCCATGCCTTCTATCTCAAATCAATCTCAACCCTTCATAATCAAATCAATTGTCACCCTCCATTAGCCTCATCCAATCTATAAATTGGAGCCTATTCTCCTCACAAATCATCCACTTCTGATGCATTGTCATGCTACTCTTTTCTCCTCTTTCTTCATAATCCTCTATCAAATCCATCCATTCTATATCTTTCAATCCAAATCCAATCCATCAATCTATCTTTTTGAGCACTTAGAGAGCATTCCACATCCAAATCAAGCAAGCAGCACATCAAGTGGAGCATCAAGGGTACATCCTCATCATCCATTTCATCAAGCACAATCCGAAAGAGAAGGTAAAATACTAAGGTAAAAATGATCTCTTGATGTTTTAGTATTTTCATTCTTATTCCATTGTGCTTTTGATCATTTAACTCTTCTACTCTATTTCCCCCTCTTCATTCTGGCACGTCCGGTGGGACCCACATCTTGAATTTAACAAAAATTTGAGTTTTTTGTGAAGATTTCTCGCAAGTTCACGCTTCAGCGTGAGCATACGCGCATTGACGCGACTATTTTCTAGATCAACATGACTGCTTGCTAATCAACGCGACCGTCTCGGCTTTGGTGCGACCGCATGGTATTTGAATTTTTTTTTGGTGCCCCACTATGCTTCAGCACAACCACCATGAAAATCCATCTATCTCCTCTTCATTCTTTCTGTTCTTCTCACTTCTATCTTTTTTCAATTGTCATTTCAGCGCGAGCGATTTGTAAAAAAGTTAAATTTGAATTTTTTGGGCACTATAAGGCCCTCCCCAAACCAAGCTTTGATTAACTTAGCTGACCATGTTTGACCCTATTAATAAATGCTATATAATTCAATAGAATGGACTGTGTTCGACAGATAGATTGGTGAGAAAAGTAATTGAGCTAGGTTATAGAGTTATTTCACCTTGAGGTGTACATTTTGATGCGTTATGAATTTGAAATCCTAAAAGATCCACTGATTGGATAATCTTGAACTAATGTATGTCAGCTATATCTGGATTTGCAAAAATTTATTATGATGTTGGAAATATGATGCGTATCTTATGAATGAATGAAATTATGAGGGTTATGATAATGGCTTATCTGGATAAATTGGGATATATGAGATATTGACTTGTTAATGTCAATTGTATGCAGAGTGTTTGATGTGTATTCTTATTCATGTGTTTAATATTTTATGAGGATATTTGGAAGTACTAATATGTAATTGAGATGCGCAGGAAAATTATCCATGTGACCATGGAAACATTATGGAGAACCAAGCCTAGACCTATGTACATTCGTAAAACCAAGGTTTGTCTATTTGGAGAGACAACACCCTGTTTGTATAGTATTTTATTTGTGAAAGTGGATGTTGCATGTGTGTCAGATTGAATTTATGTATTTGTATAAATCCGACAAGAGATAAAATTTCATGTATAACTTCGTAAAAGTATTTTTATTGTGTCACTTGACACGTGTTGATTTATGTTCTGATTTTTGAATTGTCTCTTGGAGGGAGTTGTTTAACCATAGCTTTTTCAATTAATTTAATGTGGTTCTATATTTTTCTAGGGTAGAAAATCTTTGGGGTGGTCAACTTAGGTTTGACCCGAAATTTAACTTTAGATGGGTTTAAAAGGGGTTAAATTGACTCATAGGGGTAGTTTAAAGGTGTTTCCTAAAGCCCATAAGGTATACCTAAGGGTTAGGAGTAATTTTAGGCATGTGACAACTCCCATGTGGCTAATCAGTTACCCTAAAAAGTGAGTTTTCTAAGATGTGCGAAAATTGGATTTAGAAGGCATCATCTAGGTTAGTTAACTTTCCTTTTTGGTGAGAGATCCCTTTTGATCTTTTTTGGACTTTTTCCTTTTTCAATTTTAGAAACCTGTGAGAACTCTCACTAAGGTCTTCTTAGGCAAGAATGTGAGATTTTGTGGGTAATCACCCACTCTCCATTTCTGGAGACAATGCAATTTTGAAAAAAAAAGAATAGATTTTTGGTATAGGAATTTGCCTAAGTGTAGAGAAACAAGGTTTTGTGGATTTGGGGCTGCTCATCCTCAACTAGACTAGCATACCTTTGGGTAGTTTGGAGGTTGGTTTATCTTCTCCCTGTGATATTTCATATTGCATGTTTATGTTGAAAGATCGTTTGTGTGGAAAAAATTTCTTCTCTTGCATTTTTCATTTGGAAAATTATTATTCGTTATGTATTTTATTTCTATATGTAATCTGTGTTTTGGGAGTAACCAAGGCCTCCTACTCTTGAGAGAGAGGATGGTCTTGTGGGTGGTAGAAGTTTGATAGCCCTTGAGTGAGAGGCTCTCATTGTGAGAGTGATCTCAAGGGATATTTATGTGACCCTTGCTGCATGGCTTGTTTATGCATTTGGGGGTCATAAGGAGGGAAATATGGCTTGAAAGCCTTGGGGGGCATAACGATGTGGGGTTATTATACTTATAATATATTTTGGTTTCCATGAGGTGGCTTTGTGTTTGCCTTACTTGCAGTCTCCTCAGGGTACTTGGTCCACTACCACCTTTGAAAAGACATCACAATGTGTGGTGTAGTATAGCCCTGGGTTGGGAATGTGTTCGTGAATTGTTTTCCCTTGTTTGTTGTGTTTGCATGTGTAACCTGTCTAGGGCTTGGTTCTCCACGCTCAGGGGTGGCTACTAGTTAGCCTAGGTTGGGAGGTGAGCACTCCATGGTCATAGCCTATGATTTATTTGCAGGTTGTTGAAAGAAAAAAAGACAAGTAGAAGTTGCTGGACTTTTGTGTTGCAGAAAAAGAATTGGAAATAGAATAGATTATATTTTAAGTTGCAGCAGTATGAATGGATAAATATATGTTGTAGTTACTTTGAAAAGAAAATGTATTCATTTTAATTAAAGGTCCTCATTTAGTAGAAATGAGAGATCCATTTGTAAGGTTGTACATTGTTTTTTATTAAAGTATTATTTGGTTGCAAAATGAATTATTGATGTTGAGCTTACGTTTTGAATTGTTCTAGAAATTTTAAATAACTCATGCAAGTTACTTTGAAAACAAATGTTTAAGTTTATTTTGCATGTAAATTTTGAAAAATAAAAGAATCAGTTTATTTCCTATGTATACCTCTAAGATTAGATTTAAATAATAACACATTTATTTAGCTGCTGCTAAATTTATTGAATTTTGTCGTTTATATAGTTACTGTTAAAATTATTAATTTTTGTCATTGGCTTATTTGCAGAAAATAAAATGTAGAAGTTAAATAGACTGTTTGTTTTAAATAATTTCTTAATCTATAGTTGCTATTTAATATTATTTGGATTTCAGTCCATCACATATTACAGAAAATGAATCTAAGGAAATTAGTCTATCTCTGGTTAATGATAATTAAAATATTTTGTTTTAAAAAAAAACATCGATTTAATTCAGAATATTGTAAGCAAGTTGTTTAAACAGTTTCCAAAAAAAAAAAAAACATTATCAGTATTTTTGCATATTAGGGAATCAACCTGAGTTTCAATTGTATCTATAATATATATATATATATATATATATATATATATATATATATATATATATATATATATATATATATATATATATATATACTTTTAAAATATACATACATATATATATATATAGAAAATAAACTATAAATAATAAACAAATTTAAATACAAAAAAAAGATTACATAAATTAAATTTAAAAAAAAAAAAAAGGAAGGATTTCGGGCCGAACCCACTATGTTAAACACAGTGGTCGGTGGGCCGAACCACTGTGTTTAGCACAGTGGTCAGCGCGGTTGTGGAGCTCGGCACTGTGGTTTCCCACAGTGAGCGGGGCCACCGCTGCCGCCTAAATCCCTACACCTTCGCCTCTCCTCTCCACTGTGTGCATTCCTCGGCCCGTTAAAACCCTTGGTCGCCTCCGCTATTTTTGTTTCATGTGCTTGGCCCTGCACCAAAATGAAATTTTGAAACCCTAACCCAACTTGGGTTAGGGTATTCGAAAGGAAATAGAAATGATAAAGTATGAAAGAAATAAAAGGGTTTATTTTATAATCATAAAGAAATTAGGGTTTCATTTTTTTATTTAATATTTAGGTTAAGTTATATGGAACTTGTAGAGTTATTCATTTTATTAAGTATATATGTTTTAATAATCAAATGGGCATATTTAAAAAGGATGTTTAAATTCTAATTATTTTTGGAGTTTAATCTTTTAGGGGATTGTAATGGAAAGTATAATGAAATTTTCTACAACATTATTATCACCATAATTGGGTAAATATATTTGAGAAGATTAATTGGTTGAATTTAAAGCAAGAGGGAATGTGAATATTGAAAACAAAATAATAAATAGTTGATGTTGGATGAAGTAATATATAACGACATGATTTAAATTATATAATTACATTTTAGAGATCTAAATGTCTTCTTTTATAATTAAATAGAATGACTTAATATAGTTAAATAAATAATTAATTTAAGAGGATATTGTAGTGGTGTAATATAAATTCTCTATAATAAAACTAATGTACTAAGTCTTGCAAACCTTGTTAACCCAAGTAATTTCTTTTATCAGATAATTTAATTATCAAAATGTGGTTTGGCAACTTAATTGTATCTACTCAATTAGGTAATATTAATGAAATGAAATAGTAATAATGTTGGTATTTAGTAAATAATGGATATTATCGAATCAAGTAATTATATTAATGTCTTTTTAGTAGAAGTTGATCTAATTATTATTATGAAACGTAACTAAAAGGAAAGGGACATTTGAGTGAATTGAATAGTACCCTTATAAAGTTAATTTGATTTCTTGATTATTAGAGTTATCGTAATTATTACGTAAGTAATATTTTGATTTTATCATCAAGGAGTTTTATCCAAACTTCAGGTTTCTATTTAAACTTTAATTCATCGTTCTCTTTAGAAACCCATTGTCCGTATAATGTTAAATAAGGTTTCATTTGGAACAATTTGTCAAGTTGTCACAATTAATTAAGCTAGGGTTACTTATATTTAAGTGTCAAACAAAAATTTATTGTTTGTATTTTTGTCCAAAAGTTTGGGCATGACAGGCGCTAACTCTTGTTGTTTTGACGCGAGCGCCTTCTCATCAGCACGACTGTAATTTTTTCTACTTCTATTATTTACTCTATTTTATACTAATATTCTATCTATTAGCACGATTTCTCATGCATTAACGTGACTGTCTACTAATCAGCGTGACCGCAGGAATTAAAAAAACCAAAAAAAAAATAATAATTTTATTTTTTCGCCATATCTTCTTTATCTTCGCTCTGTTTTCCTCCAAAACTCACTATATCCCCCACAATTTCATTTTGTACATTTCCTTCCTTGAGGACCTTATCCCAAATTCCACTTTTTGAAGCCTGAAATCCCACATTTCTCTATTGTTAGGGTTTGCCATAACTTCTTCCTGTTTTATCCAATCACCTCCAAATTTTTTCATATTGTCTATCTCCAACTTTTGCTTCTTTGTCCCTCTTGGACAAATTTTTCCATTCCTTCACCTCGCCTCTAAAATCCCCATTTTATGCTTTCCTATCCCTTAGAAAGTGTCAAAAACCTAGTCAACCCCAATTAACCATCAAAGTTTCGTCCAAATCCACATTTTTTTTTAGTAGAAAAGTTTTTATTATTGTTTTTCTATTCATTCCCAAAAAAATTTTAAAAAAATATTTTTGTCATTCTTTTGTCTTTTGGAGGACGCTTGTCGAAGACTTCATTTTCAAACTACTAATCAAGTGGTTTGCAGGTTGCCTAGGAGTTTCAAGCAAACATTGTCTTTTTTTTTAACTAGGCACCTAGATCTAATTAGGGGATAAATAAACCATTGTCTTTTGCATTTTTTAAAAGCATAAAGGTAGGAGAGTATGATCTCGTCTAGCTAGACGATCAAAAATCTAGACCCTCCAATCTTTTCATGTTTATTGCATGTTTACCCTTAGTGGGCATGCCCTCCCAACTTTCTCTTTGAGTTGGTGAGAGGGGAATGACCCAAGTGAGTACACCCGGACCTAGGGTTCCCAACTAACTATAATAAATAGGCCATTGATGATGAAAGGGTCAATGGTTGGGGCTATTTGAGAGTTTAGTCTCACATTGGGTGCTTAGTAGGATCTTAGAGATCTCAATCACACTTGCATGACTACTAAGTTCTTGGTGCTTCGTTGGGCTATAGGCCTCAATTGCTCTTGCGCAACTGTGAAGGGTAGCTCCTAACGGGAAGCCATACTAAACACCTTGTGCATAGTGGCCAAAAACCTTCTAGTCATTGGTGTAGGAGGTTGGACCTCTGAAGCTACCCATATTTTTACGGCCCTTAGTAGAGACACAAAGTTCACCATGAGGAGTTTTCATGGGAATTGATGCTTGGCTTCCCCGAAGAAGTGAGTGTCGTGGAGGGGAGCCAGTGGGGTCAAGCATCTAAGTGTCCACTCTGGGTAAGTGTAGCTGGGAAACCAATTGGGATCCATTGACTATTGTCCTTACTCACCATAGGATATGTTGTGAAGGATCATGAGTGTCTTTTGAGTCTAACTTCTTTTGACCATTGTGTTTTATTTACTTGACATCTCTTGCCAAGTCCATCCCCCACAACCAATCAATCCTCCCTCTTTCCAAATTCCATCTTGTCATCATCAAATCTTTAATCCATTTCTATCTATCCAAGAAATTCTCCAATCCCCAATTCACTTTCATCCATTCAAACAATCATCCTTCCTCAACTACTATTAATTATTCCTCTAATCCAATCAAATCTCTAAAATTCCAATCAATCAAATCCATCCCATCTTCCTAGTCCAGTTATCCAATCAACCAGTCTAATCTAATCCAAGGACCAATCCAAATCAAATCCAATCCAATCAAATCAAATCAAATCAAATCAAATCCAACCAAATCCAATCCAATTCAATCCAATCCAATCCAATTCAATCAAATCTAATCTAATTCAATCCAATCCATTCAATCAATCAATCAACAAATCCAATCAAATCAAGTCATAATCCAAAGACCAATCCAATCAAGTCCTAATCCAAGGACCAATCCAATCAAGCCATGTCCTAATCCGATGATCAATCCAATCAAACCAATTCCAATCCAAACCTAATCAAATATAATCAATCATCATTCCAAGCCAAGTCCTAATCCTCATCTTCATTTAACATCATCTTCATAATCTTTCCCCTCCAAAACATATTCATCCAATTCCAATCTAATCCTTCACTCTCAACATGACTACCCATAATTTCAAAGCTTGGTATGAGAAGATGCTCATGGAAATTCATGAACCCTCCTACCAGGTTAATCCCATAATCTCCCACTCACCTATCATACCTTCATCCATCCCATCTCAACACATTACACCCAATCCCAATCTATACCATATCTCTTATCCTTCCTCTACCTTTGACAAGGGAAATCCATCTTATTCCCCATCCATATCTCCATCTTATTCCTCATCCATATCTCCATATTATCCCTTATCCACATACTCCTCTAATCCAATATGTATACCTCCATCTCCCCTCCATCTACATCCCAATCCCCATCCTTCTAGAATGCATTCATTACCTCTACTCCCCATCCAAATCCTTTACTCCATAGTCCTCCAATAATTAATCCTAATTCCCCAATCCATTATCCTAACCCTCCATCCAATTCCAATCCCAATCCTAATCCTTCATCCAATTCCAATCCCCATCCTAATCCTCCATCCAATCCAAATCCTCCATCTAATCCTAATCCTCCAAAATCCATGTTATTCACATCCTCCAGATCCATCATCCATAATCTTATCCAAGACATGCTAGCAAAGGAGACAAAATCCTCACCTCAAAGAAAAGTGGCCAAGTCTCCTCAAGTCCTCCATCCACCCCAATCACCTCCACCTCAAAACAAATCCCAATCCCCCACACTTCATGATACCATCATTTTCCCATCTACTCACATCAAAGCTTCCATACCTTCCTCCATCACACAATCCCCACAACTCCAAACATGCCAAAGGCTTGTTCCAAAGCATGCTAGCATAGAAACCTCTCCATATCATGTTGCATCTCCCGCCACTCCATCTAATGATCCCATCCCCTCCACTTCCTCTCATGATCATATGATTCCTCTATCATCACATGATCATTTTACATCTCATGATCCAATCACTCCTCCCACACCATCTCATGATACCCTCCCTAGTTAAGATGAAAGTATCCTTTCATCTCCATGTCATGATCCCAATCCATCTAAGGATCCTAATCTTCCTTCTACATCTCATCCCCCTCAAAATGGACTTGCATCTTGTTTCTTAAATAATAAGGGTCCTCAAGATAATGCTCAAGATTTTGGTACATCCTTTATTACTCCTCAATCCAAATTTCCCTCATACAAAATCAAAATCCCATTATCCCTCATCTTCCGCATCCATTTTGGGACCCTATGTTCCAAAGTTAAACCCTTCATTCCTTCCATCCATTTTGGGCCCCTATGTTCCAATGCTCAATCCTCCATCCCTTCTATCCATATTGGGTCCTTACATCCCTCCATCCACCACTCCATCACCTCAAATAATTACTAAGCAATATCAACAAAGGCACACATCCTTGAATTCCTCCCAACACTCACTTTCCACCATCCCATCCATAAAATCCATCAATCCTTCATCCTCATGCACCCATCCCATTGCTATTGGAAGCAATTTGGATGCCTAATCTAAAAATCATAAAGCTCAAAATCCACAAAAATCAAAGGATCGACATGTCCCCTCAAAATGACATGCTCAAAACAAAAATATGATTCGAAAGAAAGAAAAATTAAAAAGACCACAAAGGCCCCAAAAGAAAAAATCAAAAACTATGTGGATTCCCAAACAAGCAATGCATCCCAAAGTAAAATCAAAATTGGTATCCAAATTTTCTAATCCAAAAGCTCCATCCATTCATAAGTCCTCCAATCCTCCATCTTCAAAATCCATTTTGGGTCCTTATGTCTCAAAATCTACCATCCCAACTCCTTCTATGTTTGGTCATCATTTCCCAAATTCCACACTTTATCCCCCATCCAATTCAAAACAATCTCCTCCACTGGTCCAAAACCCTTCAAGGTGTGTGCCAATGTTGATCTTCCACAAATTCTTCAAAACCCCATCCATTATCCATCATCCACTTTTCACAATCCCATTCCATTAATCCAATCCTTTCCAAATCCTTATCTTCCACCCCTATCCATTTCATCTCCCCAATTATTGTTACCAACATCTATGAGCATACCTCTAGTTCAAATAAATACTAAGGGATACCATCTATGGAACTTGATGCTTGAGTCCTCCCTTCCTCCTTCACACATCCACTACCTTCCATATCCACTCATCCTTATCCTTCTCCATCCAAAATATTCCAAAAATTCAAAATTAAAAAAAAAAAAAAAAAATTCAAGAAAAATTCAAAAAAAAAAAGTAAATAAAAATCATTTCATCCAATGGCGAAAACCACTTCTTGTAGCACCTTGGGTGAGTACCATGATGAAAAATTGGAAAACAAGCGTCATGTGTAATCCCCTCATCCCCTTGCACTATACACTTGGGGCCAAGCTTCATCCACACAATCCTCCCATCCATCTACATCATATCTAAGTCCATTCTCCTTTCCTATCTTTGATCTTTACTATCCTATCCATATTATCCATCTCATATCCCTTATCCTATCAAAATAAATCCTCCATTCCTATCTTTCATCTTGATCATATAAGAGGGAAAACAATGTATATGTATGCATGCTTTGGAGCACACAAGCCTTAAATCCTCTACCATCCATATCCATTACACATTATCCTCCCACCTCATACATCTTTATCCACCATTCATTTCATCCTTAACTCCACTACCTCTAGTGTGGGGCATTGCACTCCTTTGCAGCATAGTCCTTGGGTCTCCATCACCCCACCCTCCAGTCCTCCATATCCTATGCATATCCATCCACTCCATCCATCTATCTCCTATCTAAACAATAACTCCCTTCTTCCATTCATCCATCCTCTTACCCACCCATTGGTTCTCCCTTGTCATTGGTTTCATTCAATCAAATCCTATCCACCAATCCACCCCATCCTATCCAATTTCTAATCCAATGCTATCATATCCAATCATATTCTCCATCTCTTCCAATTCAATCATTAGTCCCATCCTAATTCCAATCCTATTCAATCATCCATCCCCCTTTTCATCCTATCTAATCATTTATCCTTATTCTAATCCTATCCAATCCATCAAACTAAGCTTTCCCCATCTACCTAAGCTCGCACTGACTTGTGCCTAATCCAAGAACCCATCCATACTAAACTAATAAAATCCAAGTGGAAAATCCTCTCATCTACAAACCTCATGCATCCAACTTGTCTTTTGTCATCCATCAATCAATCCGTCACCCTGCCCATCGGGATGAATCCTTCCCTAGTCCGATAGTTTATCCAAATCCATTTCCTACTTTTGGCAAGAGATGTTAGTTGGTCATGTGCATGTTTTTTTCATTTTTGAGCTTTTTGCTTTGTTTTCATCTTGTGTCCTGGGACTATACTTGTTCATAACTGCCTTGATCATCCTATATCTTGGTATGTCTTGGCTAGTGTATAATGGGGCACAATTTTCATGGCATGGTGTGTTTGAAGGTCTTACTTGTACAAACTGACAACCCTACATTAGTGTTTGTCAACACTTGCATTATTGTGTGCAAGGCATTCGTATTTGACTGAGCATCAGTCCACGCCTCGGATCTTCATATCATCTTGGTTCTTATAATCAGTGGTGTAGACTATCCATGGCAATATCAAATCTAGGTTTTCTCTCTATACTTGCTCAACAAAAAATCCAATCCATTTATCATTTCTTTGTCTCATTTCATTCACAACACTCCAACCCATCCTAGTTCCCTCTTTCATTATCTTCATCCTTTCATCACTTATTCTTCTAATTCCTTTCGAGAGCACACCCGTGTTTTTCAAACTCGCATGTCCTCTCGAGGGGGGATACCACTACTTCCTCGTCATCTTTCCTCCTCATCATTCTTTCTCATCTCATGACTGGGGCATCATGCTACTAGTCCTTATCCTTTTCCTCCACTATGATTTATTCTTCTTTGATATAACATCATTTCATGACGCTATATCAAAGAGGGGCAAAATGTAGAAACCTAAAATTAATATTTAATTAATTTAAGCCTATCAACATAATTAATTGACTTAATTGTGTTATCCTCATTCCTCTCATAATCAATTAAATCTAAATTAATTAATCCTATCACTATTGTCCAATAATTGATTTATCAAATAAATTAATTATTCCCCTATTCTTCTAAAGTCCCCTCCAATAATTATTTCCTCTAAACCCACTCAGTTAATTAATTTTAATTAATTAACCTAGTCATGTGATTCCTACAAATCACTTTTCCTAATCCCACTCAACCTAATTAATCCTTCTAGAATCTCTCATAATCATTCTTATCATTATCCCTCAATTTTTAATTCCCACTCATTTCACATCAACAATGAGTCTCTCAAAGAAAATCAAATTTCTTTGAATCCCTCAATGCATCCTTATTTTGGAATTTTTAATTCCTCATATTTGAAATTCAAATTTCTCCCCCATTTTCCCAAGGAATTTTATATTCCTGTTTATTTTCCCAAGGCACCCTTGATCCATGCCTTCTATCTCAAATCAATCTCAACCCTTCATAATCAAATCAATCTTGGCCCTCCATTGGCCTCATCCAATCTATAAATTGGAACCTATTCTCCTCATAAATCATCCACTTCTCATGCATTGTCATGTTGCTCTTTTCTCCTCTCTTCATAATCCTTTATCAAATCAATCCATCCTAAATCTTTCAATCCAAATCCAATCCATTAATCTATCTTGTTGAACACTTGGAGAGCATTCCACATCCAAATCAAGCAAGCAACACATCAAGTGGAGAATCAAGGGTGCATCCTCATCATCCACTTCATCAAGCTCAATCTGAAGGAGAAGATAAAATAGTAAGGTAAAAATGATCTCTTGATGTTTTAGTGTTTTCATGCTTATTCCATTATTTTTTTATCATTTAACCCTTCTACTCCATTTTCCCCTCTTCAGCAGCCATGAGTAAACCATTGAGGTTTACCACACCTCCTTGCCTATGAGCTTGGCCTTATTCACTGATAAGTGTTGGTCATCAATGACAATACTAACTGATGAACCGGTTGTGCCAACACCATCAGTTATGCCAACAGATAAGTCTCCTTCACTAAAGATAGATGTGAAGAAAAATGGATGAGTGGTTGGGTGAATAACATTAAAAATAACTTGTAGTTCCTCTTGATAAATGTTTATGGACCAACATAGAATAGGGACTAAAGAAGGGTTTGGTGTGAAATGGATCAATATTTGCTAGCATTCCCAAACTAAATTTGTATATTGAGTGGGGACTTTAATGCCATTACTAATCATACATTCTCATAATACATTGAATTTTAGGATGGGGAAATCACTAAAGGATGGAAATGGAAATTCTTATCTAACATTAACATCCCAGATTGGGAAAGAGAAGAGATCATGAGGATCCTTGGAAATAGGAATATTACCTTTTACTCTGGAGTCGATAGACAAGTTTGGGAAGGCTTGAAATCTGAAGACTACAATACTAAGGGTAGGTATAACTACCTTGTTAGAAGAAAGTTAAGGCCCAAGACTAATATCTCATTGGAACTTTGTTGGGAAATGAATTGCTCACCCAAGGTTGGAATATTTTTATGGTTGGTTTTACAAAACAAAGTCCTGATTGCTTAGAAGTTCAGAAAAATGGGGTATGAAGGACCAAGTAGATGTCCACTACATGAAGAAGAAGAGGAAGATGTAGATAATCTATTACTGACCTATAGGTTATCTTACTAATGTTGGATGTGGCTTTGTAACAAGTTGGGATGGAGCTTAGCTTTACCCAGCTCCATATTGAGTATGTTCCAAGCCTGGCCTATCATTAAGAAGGGCTATTTGTATGGCATCCTGTGGATAGTATCACCCTCTATTATTTTATGGGAGCTATGGAAAGAATGGAATAGACAGCTATTTAAGAACAAGTAGATGAGCTGGAAACAACTAACAAATAAAATTGAGGTTTCCATCACTAAAATTTTGAACTGTAGGATTATGAATAAGCAAAAAATGATGGCCAAAATGACTTACTGGGATGAGAAGATGAGGGACATATGGATTGGGCTTAAGATTCCCCCCTATTTTGGGCTTGGAGCTAAGGAAAATAAATGAAAGAGAGAATAATGTAGATGGTAGCCTCCTAAGTAAGGGTGGTTCAAGCTCAACTTTCATGGTGCATCACATGTTAACCCTAGTCAGGTAGGAATAGGAGGTTGTCTTCATAATTCTAATGGAAGTGAGGTAGCAAGGTTTGCAAAACCAATTGGTTTCAAAAATAATAACATGGTTTATTTGATGACCTTGGTGGAAGGGCTTCTCATATGTAAAGATAGGAAGGTGGAGAAACTGGCCATTGAAGGTAATTTTGCAATTGTGATTAATGCTTTAAGAAAAGGATATATGCCAAACTAGAGGCTTAATGCAATTCTAACATGATCCCTTCATTTAGTCCAATCATTCAAGAAGACAATTTTCAACCACATATATAGAGAGAGGGAAACTACCGTATAGATGAATTTGAAAATATGGGGACTAATGGGAACACCATCATGGAATTAGGTAGCTTGATGGTATTCTCAAATCTTTGGCAAGATTAGGATTTGGGAGAACATAGCAGTTGTAGAAAAATTAGTATAATTAGTATAACTGACAGTAATATAGACAAATATTCAGACAAGGGTATAGAGGATTGTTGCTTGTATGAACAAGGGATGACTCAACCTTCTTATATAACTAGTCATTCTAACTATTATCAACAACTTAGCTGAACCTAAGAGGATTATAGGCTAGTTTAATTCTATGGCCCTGCCCCTATGGTGGGTATATAATTACATTTATATAGACATGTATATACTTATATACATGGGATGGATTGATAATTGTCATCTTTAAATAAATCTATTAGATTTTAAACAAATAATTTGGCATAAATTCATAAGCTCAATAAAGGTCTCCCTAAGGTAAATACTTAGGAAATGGTAGTAGATTAGGAAATCATTATTTATAGTTTTATGGTATAAATTTATACCTTATAAACATTTCAATGGCTACATAGGATGGGCATTGTCCCTTTCAAATTCTTTAAAAGATTAAACTCTAAATTATATTTAAAAGCTATGGTTGCGATGTGGTTGAGATTATTGAATGCCTAGGGGATGGTTAGTATTGGACAGAAATATTGGAAGGAAGTGGCTCCTACAGGGATGATCTAACTTTAATAATAAATGGCCCATTAATTATTATTGTTGGTCGTATATTAAACCCACTCCTACACTAGTCTTGATAAGGAGTACCCTCGATATTAGTATTAACATGTGTAGCTAGCAACTTATGATGTCTTGGTGTGATGACCAGATAAAGTTGGTCCCCATCATCTATTGGCAATTGACACTCATTGGATTCATTTTGTTGTCATCGATCGAAATAATATTAGATGGGAGTCATATATCAGCATTGGCATTCACTGGCATTGAGCATCCAGGGTTACAACCGGCACCAGTACTGGCACTGGCATCCAACACTTCAAGGAAGCCAACATCAAGGAAGGTTTATTTGTAAAATCATTTTGTAATTATTATATAAGGCCAACATTATATGCCTTTTTGTATTGTAAGATGACATAAGGCATATTATTTGTAATGGGTATATAGGTCAATGTGTTAGGTCATTGTGATGTGTAATGATGTAAGAGTAGAACTTGTGGATGAGGATTGTGGAATGCGAAGATCATTTGTATGTGAATGTTGTATCATGCAATGATCTATAAATATTTTGTAAGACATTATTGGAGGGAAGGTGATACCGGTAGTAGTGTTCAAGGTTTATGAACTGATATAGAGCAGAGCTATAACCATAACTCTTTTTGGCATAGCAGATACATTTTGTCAGTTCATTTTCATTGTTTTCCTTCAGTAGAAGCTTGTAGTCAATGAGACTCTTTAGTCATGAGCAGTGTGCTCTAGGAAGTGTGCCTTTTTGCACGTGCAGGCCCCCTCTTTATGTAATATCTTTCATATGGCCAATGAACTGATATTGTGGGTCACAAATCCTGCCATTCTTTTTCCTCTTTGAGGTTTTCCATGTATAAATTATGTGTGTTATGGTGTCCATTCATGTGGATGGTTTATTTGCTTCAAGTTATATGTTTATTTGTTTGTCGGTTTATATGTGTATGAAGGCATAAAATCTTATCTTACCAGTAGAACACTGATTCACCCCCCGTCCCTCTTAGTGTTCTTGGGTTGCAACAATTGGTATCAGAGCCTGGTACCTTGAAGGAAGTTTAACAAATTGAGCAAAATCTTGAAACCAAAATCTTTATGCATGGCTATGGAGAAGCAACTTGAGATGGCTCTTGAGGATTATGCTGCTGAAAGGATGAAGAACTTGAAACTGCAACATGAACTGAATTTTGCAAATGAATTCATTCTTGTCCTGCAAGAAATATTATCATCAGCTCAAGCTAGGAGGAAGGAACTTTTACAAAAATAAGATGATGATAATGCACTCAAGGAACATTCTCAAAAGCTTAGTCAAGCAAACATGCGCATGCAACATGAAATGAAAGACCTGACTATGAGGATGTCTAAGGATATTGAGGATAGAAAGAAGAAAGAATAAAATCTTGCTACATCTCTGAAGAACAAATCTGAGGAATGTGACAGATTGTCTCATGAGAATGATATACTGAAAACTAGTTTGGTGCGATCCCAGAATAATGAACAAGAACTTGAAAGACAAGTAATATCTCTGAGATATGATTTGACTACTGCAAGTAAGTACAAAGAAAAGTTTAGGATCAATGCTACACAATTGGATGACTTATTGAAAAAACAAAGGCAAAGTGATGATTCTAGAGGACTTGGATTTGTACAAGGTGAAAGCTCTGGTACTGCAGATCAAACAACCAATGTGCAGAACTCATCAGAATAGAAGAAACCGGTAAGGAAATCTAATGCTTATAAATTCAATGGTAGATGTTTTGTTTGCAATAAATTTGGGCATATGGCTAAACAATGTAGAAATAGAGAAAATCAAAACTACAATTATGTTCTCAGTCAATGCACAAATTGCAAGAAATATGGTCATAAGTCAGAAGACTGTAGAATGAATGTTAAATGTCATGCATGTGAAAACTTTGCATATTTGGCTAATCATTGTAGGTCAAGGAATGACACTGAATATGTCAAAGCAATTCAAAAGAACAATTTTCCATGTTATGCATGAAACAAAATAGGTCATATTGCTAAGTACTGTAGAAGCAAGACTCAACCGGTTAGCAATAATCAAGCAAATGAGAAAGGAAAGAAGAAGGTAGATGAAATACAACAAGATCACACCAAGAGATGGGTTAGAAAATCTGAAGGACCAAGTGGAGATGCAACAACACCTGTAACTCCACCAGTAGGAAATTCCATCAGTAACTAAGGCATAAGCCTTAGGGGTTGGCAAACTCATTGCAAAGCTTGCATATTCCCCTGGAGGAAATCGGAGGAGATCTGGAAGAGACCTGGAGAGCTGTGTTCATCATTGATGAAGGTTCACTCAGCACAAGACTATGAAATTGGCATCCAGTAGGGTAGATTGTGAAGCATTTATGACAAAGAAAGATTAGGTTTTTTTGCTGATAAAAGGGGAAAGTGGATTCATTTTCTCTCACCCAGTATTCAAGCATTCAGAGTGAATAAAAGGTGAATTTCAAGCAAATTAAGAGTGAGAAAAAGCATTGTGAAAGGATTTCAAGAAGAAGCACTCAATCTTATAACCAGCATTCACTTTCAGGTATTCTTAGAAATGGCATCTGGATCTTCAGCTCCTACTTTCATTGCAAATCCCACCACTGTTGAAGTTAAGGATAGGTTGAGACCCATCTTCAAGGAGGTTCCCCTAATAGCTAAGAAGGAAGACTCTACGGGAGCATTTTCTAGGGTTCCTGACGGCATGATGTATGTTGAAGATGTAAGGGCATACATTCATTGCATTTCAGAGGATCTAGGTATAGAGGAGATCAAAGGAATGTATCAATCCATGATATTGGAAGCTTTGGAACCATCAAGATGGAATACAAAGCCATTGAGGATCTAGGGTTAACTGGTATCCTATACATACTGGAATTCAAAGATGAGATCATCAGATACATTTTGAGTAAGGTTCACAATGAGTTTATCTGGCTGGACCGGCCTTACATGATCACAAATTAGGCTATTCAAGCAATCACCAGCTTACCCAAGGTTGGACAAGAACCTGGCAAGAAGATCTCTAACACAGAGGTTGAGAAACTCACCAGTGCAACTTGTGACAATAGATCAATGAGGATCATCAAAATCACCAACACTGATTTGAAGTTTGCAAGCATGATAATAGGCTATAAGTTAACTCATTCAAGCCAATTGAATTTTATTGCTATTTCTTGCATTCATGTTGCATATCAGATGCTGAGGAATGATGCAAAATATGATCTATGTGAATGGTTGAGGAGTGAATTGATGTTAAATCTTGGAAAGATCAAGGGAGTTAAGAAAAGAACTTTCAGATATGGAAAACTCATTGTTTATCTGATGCTTTACTTCATGAATGAGCTACCTGGTCTAGGAAAGAAGTGTTGGACTCATGAAATATCAGTAGGTATGCAAATAAAAGAAGAAATCACCAGTCTTGGTACTAACAAAGATGAGAAACTTTGGGGTTCTTTCAAAAAAATTCAGGAAAACATGAGGCAGAGGGAGAGATTATCAAAGAACATTGTGGAGAAATACTCCACTGATATCTATTTCATGGTGAAGACTGAAGAAACCCTCATAGAGGTAGTAGAACCAAGGACCCTATGGGTCACAGAGCTTGGATATGAGGTGGATGATAACATTCTGGACCTCTATGCAAAAATGCTACTAGATACCCCATTAGATGACAAGGCCAAACACTTTAGCACTACAGAAAAGAAGGCCTTTGAAGTCAAAACTGGCTTCAACTAGAAGAGAAGGGAGAAGAAAATAGAAAAAGATGTCTACATTTGTGTAGAATGTCATTCACAGAATAGATACTGAAATGGGTTCTGGATCTAAACTGGTAGCAGAACCAGCAGTGGCTAGTACTCAAGAAGTGAAGAAGCCTAAAGCTTACTTTTCTACGATCACTTCTGATTTCGATCCAGAGGACAATGAACCTCTAGCTTTTAGAAGGGTATAGAGGAAGAAAGTAGATCAACCACTGGTAGAGGAGAAGAAGGTGGAGCCAAGGAGGAAACTTGTTAGAAAGGTAACAAAACCTACTGCACCCCCACCTCTGGCAAGAAAGCCTACACAAAAGAGAAAATCAGTTACATCTACTCCGGCAACAGCCTGCAAAAAGAAGAAGAGTGATGATACTGAGTCTGGTAAGGCCAAAATGACTTGTGTTGAATTAATTGATGAAATTACAAAGGATGGATTTTGAAAAATGTATCTATGTATTATGAGATTTTAGGGGAAAATAAGCAAAATGAGATAGAAGAGGCAATTTCGTTACATATAGATATTTATAAGAAAGCCTTAGTAGAAATTTTGAAGGAAATACCTCTATCATTGTACAATTAAATAGATGCTAGAAGACTTGATGCAGTCAAGAGCCATAGGGAGATCAAAGAGGTAGAACTTTTGAATTTATGTGGTAATATTAGTAATGAGGAAATGAAGAGATGTATTTATGTTTCTAATAGGACAGTATTTAGTAGCAAACCCCGACAAATAAGCCTAATGATGGGCAAAGTTAATGAGGTAATAAATGAGACCAGTGAGGGTTGGGAAAAATTATTCCAGATGAATCTAGACTTTCTTACATCTCATGAATATTTCATTAAGTCAACAAATTCCACCATTTTGGATAAATCAAAAGGGAAAGGTATTTTGGGAAGTTCTGAACCAATTTTGAATATACCGGCAGAAAGCAAGGGTGTACAAACACCACTGATAGTTAAGGAGAGTGTATAGTCCATACTGGCAGAAACCATTTTTGAGAAAGGAAATGTACATGATACTGGGAATATTGTGGATAATACTCTACCGACAGTAATCATCACTGCTCCAAGTGGTGAAGCCACCAGTGCAAAGGAGGTTAAGATACAAGATAAGGGAACTAAGACTACACTGGCAGTAGACATTGATTCCCTGACAAAGATTTTGGCAATTGACACTTCTCAAGTTGGGAAGAAATCAATAACTGATATGAGTCTCACTGAATTAATGATGGTAGCCATTCAAAAGCTACTAAAGGAAGGATCAATAGATAAGGAAATAATTGATCAATTAGTTACAATTTTTCACAAATTAATACCTAATTGCATGATTAAGAATAAAGCAAGCCCTTCCGGCAAGCTCAAAACACTAACAGGGCACATATCTAACAATTTTTAATCAATGCAGTAGATATCAGATCGACAGGCATTAGAAAGATTCACTATAGCTAAAAGAGCAGCCTTTGATCAAATCATTGTAATGGAGAAGAAGAAAATTGAAGATAAACTCATTCTTATTGAGAATTGATTAAAACAATGTACAAATATCTATAGGGTGTGTTGTAACATAGAAATTCTTACAGCAACTGTAGATATCAAATTGAAGGAGTTGCATGATAAGATAGATAACATTGCAAATTCTTTTGATGGGTTGACCTCTCTAACAACATCTATTGATGGTCAAATTTTGTCTTTGGAGAAGGAGAGAGAAAAGATCATTTGGAGAGAAAGAAGTCTTAGAGGACTTGTGAGTCCAAGATTGGATTCACTAGGTGTACATAAGAGAGAGTATATGGATATGATTGCTAAAACCATACCGACAAAAGTATCAGAGAAGGAAACACTGGCACACTTACTAAGTTGACTAGTATTTATATCTGAAACTTTCAAACCAGTTGGGATACATACCTACAGTTGTTGGATAAGGCTTACCCAGAAATTTTGAAGTTAGTCAAGCTCCGGTAAAAGAAACAATATTTATTCATTCTTTTGTTCTAAATTCTTTCAATTCTTTCACTTGTCTTTGGAATTGATGCCAAAGGGGGAGTTTATAATTGTGAAAAATATCAGAAAAATATCAGCTAGGAACATATGGGAAGGATATCAGAATATCAGAAGGAGTGTATTGCTTAGGGGGAGCATATTTCAATTGGACTGGCAGGGAATCCATTTTTCACATGAGTGTTGTCATCAATGCCAAAGGGGGAGATTGTTGGCAATTGATACTCATTGGATTCATTTTGTTGTCATTGATGGCAACAAGACTAGATGGGATTCATATACTGGCATTAGGAGACATTCATCAAAATTCACCAGCATTGAGCATCCAGGGTTACAACCAGCACCGGCACCAACATTGGCACTGGCATCCAACACTTCAGGGAAGTTGAGATCAAGGAAGATTTATTTGTAAAATTATTTTGAAATTATTGTAAAAGGCCAACATTATATACCTTTTTGTATTGTAAGCCGACATAAAGCATATTGTTTGGAATGGGCATATAGGTCAGTGTGTTAGGTCATTGTGATGTTCAATGATGTAAGAGTAGAACTTGTGGATGAGGATTGTGGAATGCGAAGATCATTTGTATGTGAATTTTGTATCATGCAATAATCTGTAAATTTTTTGTAAGACATTCTTGGAGGGAAGGTGATACCAGTAGTAGTGTTCAGGGTTTATGAACCGTTACAGAGTAGAGCTATAACCAAAACTCTTTTT
Organism: Cryptomeria japonica; assembly: GCF_030272615.1. NCBI lineage: Eukaryota > Viridiplantae > Streptophyta > Pinopsida > Cupressales > Cupressaceae > Cryptomeria > Cryptomeria japonica. The sequence goes on from NC_081406.1 coordinate 515,236,033, forward strand.
GGCATAGCAAATGAATTTTGTGAGTTTATTTTCATTGTTTTCCTTCAATAGAATATTGTAGTCAGTGAGACTCTTTAGTGATGAGCAGTTTGCTCTAGGTAGTCTACCTTCCTGCATGTGCAGGCCCCCTCTTTATGTAATATCTTTCATATGGCTAGTGAACTGATATTGTAGGTCACAAATCCCACTGTGGTTTTTCCTCTTTGAGGTTTTCCACATATAAATTATGTGTGTTATGGTTTTCATTCATGTGGATGGTTTATTTTCTTCAAGTTATATATTTATTTGTTTACTAGTTTATATGTGTATGGTATAAAGGCATAAAATCTTATCTTACTGGCAGAACACTGATTCACCCCCCCCCCCCTCTCAGTGTTCTTGGATCCCAACATCATCCCCCATACTTCTCGAGGGATTTCTCACTTAACATGAGAATTTATCGCCATTAATAATTTACACTGTCTTCGGCTATTAAACAGGATGAACTGTCTTTGTTTCTTATGAAATTTACTTGAACTCTAGTCTTTAACATCAATGGAGTAGCATATTGTGTTGTTTCCTAAGGCGGATCTTAGAATGATAACGTTTAGGGGTAAGGTTAAACCAGTATAGTGGTGTAGGGTCTTAAATGACTTAGATGATTTATTAGTTAGGGATATTCATGAAATTATGAGGGAGGATATGATCAACTATGAACATAGATTTAGGGTAAACCCTGACATTCCAACAACATTTGTGGTAATCCTTCTAGTGTTAAAATTGCTAAAGGCAGAAGTAATTAACCTCTACAAAGCAATTTTTAGGACAAAACTCCTCAAGGGCCTATAAATTGTAGTAGACAATGTGGATGAACATTTGAGGATCCCCTTTCTGGAAGATTACAAGCTAGAAATGGGAAAGAAGGAAAAACTTTGAAAAGATTGCATTGTTTGTCACTCTGTTCGGTAATAAAGGATAGGAAGCAATTCATAGAAAGGAAATCAATCATGGAAAGTAATATTGATTTCCTTCAAAAGTGGTTGCATTTGAAGCTAGCGGAGGGCACCCAATGGTCGGTAGAATACATGAGAGCTGAAGGATTTAAGCCCCCACCGAAATTTCCAGAGGTAGGGTTGGTGATGCAAGAGCATCCCTGGTCAATGGGCAATCTTGCATCAACCAAAAATATGTCCTTTCAGTTTTGTTCTTGTTTTGTTATTTGTGTAGTTTTATGTGTTCTTTCCAATTGGCACCGGTAGTTTCTTGTTCTTCATCAAAAATCTTGTTTTCAGTTTCCTAGCGGTTTCATACGGTTCATTCCAGATTTCTAGTTCATTTGGGTTCTTTTCCAGTCAATTATCGCTTTCGATTAGCTATTTCTAGGTTCCCGAGGCAGTTCTTGTGCTTACTAGTTATTTTTCCTTCATTACCGATGTGATTCTTGGTATCTGGACTCATTTTGGGTCTTTTCAGATGTTCTTTGGCATGTGGCTGACCTTACTATTAAACCACATCGCATGGTTGTTATTTATGAGGCTAACCCGGATGTGTTTCGGCAGGTATAAATATGATGTTAGGTAATCATTTGTAAGGGTAGAGGAAGTAGAACTGAGAATAAGGATTGAGATTCACATGTTGTGATCCAGTTGAGTCTTAGAGTCCTAGTTGGATAATATATGTCTTGAAGTTTGCATGTAACTGGTTAATTACCGAATGCTCTTTGATGACAATATAATGATTCTCGGATGATTGCTGGAATTTATATGGCTTTAATATGCTTTGTTTGTGTTTTCTTATTGCTTTCATTGTGTCTCCCTTGTTGCATAAGTCGGTTGAATCTTTTGAGGGTTTTTATCGATTATGGCTGCATTAAGTGGTATCAAAGCTGGTTATGGACTGGCTGGTGGAAGAATCGTTTGTGAATATTGAGGCATTCCTTGAGGTGGACAAATTGCCGATTAGAGGTAGGCTATGTGTGTATTCAATAGACCATCAAGGGGAGGAAATTAAAACCGGTAGTCAGATTGCCGAGTTGAGGCAATTCACCAGAGTGGAAGAAGAGATGTCATCGAGGAGAAAAATCCCTCAAAGGGTAGAACAAATGATGGAAGACTTCAAGAATGAAGTGAGGAATGAAATCCAAAATGCTTTGGCTGGTTTGCAAAGAAACCCTAATTCTGAGGATGAATGTGAGGAAGCCAGTGAAGAGCTTGAGGAAGCTGAAGGACTAGAAGATGAGAGAGAGGAAAGATTCCTAAAAGCAGTGGCACAAGCAAGTAAAGTGGATAAAGTTGAGGTTTCTAACTTTTCCAGAACACTGAACCCAGGGGATTTGATTGATTGGATCAAAGAGTTGGAGGACTAATCTGAGTTTGAGGATGTCAAGGACCCATAGAGAGTCTGGTTGGCACAGACCAAGTTGAAAGGGAATGTTGCCTTATGGTGGCAAGAGTTGCAGAAAGACAGAGTAGAGAATGGTGAATTGAAGATCACCTGGTGGAGACAAATGGTTGCAAGATTGAAGGCCAAGTTCATACTGGGGGATTGTTTATGAGAACTGTTTAAAAAGTTGTAGAACATGAAACAGAGAAAAATGACTGTGAAGGAATATATTGAGGAATTCTACAAGGTGGTGATTAGATTTGGATATAGAGAGATAGATAGGGAAAAGGTGGAAAGGTACACCAATGGACTTGCTTTAAACATTCAAGATGAGATGAGTATGTTGAAGGTTTTCATAGTTGAAGAAGCTTACCAGTATCCTTTGAAGGCTAAGGAGAAAGTGAGAGAAGACAATCAAATAAGGGAAAGTAGAAATTAAAGATGAGTGATAATATAAAAATCTGGTTGAAGAAGAGGAGTCAAAACCTAAGTGGAGTAAATAACTGGAGTAGAAGAGACCAAGGAGAGGTAGCAACAACACTAGTAGAGGATTTCCTGGCAAATGCTTCAAGTATGGAGAAAATGGACATAGATCCTATGAATATAAGAAAGGAATGACAAAAATTTGTGTGACAAGTGAGGAATCAAAAGGTGATGGTACCAAATCTGACTGTCCACAGGAGCAAGGAGAATCCCTTATGTTCAGAAGAAAGGATATTGGATCTACTTAGAGGAAGAGTCTTTTCAAAACTGTGTATAAATCAGGTGATAAGTGTTGCAAGGTCATTGTAGATAGTGGAAGCACTGATAATTTAGTATCTAAGGAGATGGTTGTGAAGCTTGGGTTGAAGAGTCTTAAGCATCCTTGTCCTTGTGAGGTGAGTTGGTTATAAGATGATCAGAAGATAGAGATAAAGGAGTAGTGTTTGGTGAGTTTCAATATTGGGCCTTTCAGAGATGAAGTTTTATGTGATATTGTGTCTACGAGTGTTTGTCATGTCTTGTTGGGAAAACCTTGCCAATATGATAGATGAGCTATCCATGACTATAGAAGAGACCTGGTTACTATTAAGAAAGATGGGCAGAAGTTCACATTGATTTCTTTAAAGGAGAAATAGAAGGAGGTGGAGAAACTAAGTCCTGAGAGATGTTGTTTGTGTTTTGATGATGTTTATGTTAGGTCCTAGAGACAACTGAGAGCAGGGGGGGTGAATCAGTTGTCTAATAAATTTTAAACCAAAATCAACTTAACCAAACTTTATGTCAGTGGACAGTTTATCAGTTAATTGCAGTATCAGTAAAGATTAATGCATGAAACATAAAGACAATAACATTCACAACACATAACACCAATATTTGTATGTGGAAACCCTGTAAAGTAAAAACCATGGTATATGTATACAAATGGGGTCTGCACATGTAGAAAGGCCAAGTGCCTAGAGCTCACTGCTCAAACACAAATAGGAGTCACACTGACTACAATTGGATGGTTAAATCCAATAATGATGTACTACTCAAAATAGCATCTTCATATGCTAGATTTAGTAACGGTTTAGTTCTGATTGCCTTCACAAAAACCTTCCTTCAACCTTCAAATGATGTCTACGTGTATATCTCTTCTTATTCTTGCATATGCCTTCTTACAATTTCTTTTTTCCAATCGCCTATTGATCTTATAAATAAAATCTTACAAATATACCATAACCTAAGACCAATTTTAGTAGGTCGGCTCTACAATAAAAATAATTTACAAGTAAATCAATAACCGATGCAATACTCGATACAACATGTCAGCTTAATGTATTTACAACAACAATAAATCATCTCCAAAGCGTGTCGTGCTGATCTGGAATAGATAAGCCTGTTTGTGCTTATTTTGGACCTATTTGCTGGTGACAACAAATATATAAACATGAATATACCAATGAAAAAATCTCCAAGACAAAGTGTCCAAATGATGTCTTCAACATAACCAAGTGTTTTCCATGTCATTCCAAGTGTCAATGAATAATATATCCTACTAGTGAACCAGATACTGGTGAACATCTGCCAATTCTCCAAAGTGCCAAAGTTGATAAGTGTTAATAGGTGTTGACATCAATGACAAAACCATATCAACATATCCAAAATACCAACAATCTCCCCCTTTGGCATTGATGGCAACATAAGATGGAAAAACCATCAAAGTGCCAAAACAGAAATGCCAAATACCAAAAACCAACAATCTCCCAAAATATATTATAACAAGAAATCAAAATTCAGATACAAAGAGTAATCAATCTCTCCCAAAATAACAATCACTCCCCAAGTCTCTCCTCATGTGTTATCCTTGTGTTTTTCCATATCAATCTCTCCCCCTTTGACATTAAATGCCAAAGCCAATACAAAAACTAGGTTTAAGTACAAAATACCAATCAATTCAGTATTTCAACTACTCCCCCTCAGAAGTAGCTCTCCTCATCAAATCTGAAGTAAAAGATTTCTCTGTTAATTTTGTCGGTTGATGACAAATATCAACTGCCTAAGTCTCTACCAGTGGGGGTATGACCACAAGTTGATCTCTGAGATACTCAAAAGTTTCTTTAGGCAAAGGCTTAGTGAAAATATTTGCAATCTTCTCTTTAGTATTCACATAAACCAATTTTACTTCTTTTGCTTCAACATTCTCCTTTAGAAAATTTAGTTTGATAGAAACATGTTTAGTTTTAGAATGTAGTATCAGATTCTTAGATATATCAATTGTTATAGTGTTATCACAATAGATAGTTATAGGTTCCTTGCATTTTACCTTTATGTCCTTCAACATTTGCTTTAGCCATAATACTTGTGTACAGTTAGTTGATGCTGCAACATATTCCGATTCTGTTGTTGATAAAGATGTGCAGTTTTGTTTCTTACTCAACCAATAAATTAGTCTACTTCCAAGAAAAAATGCTTCGCTAGTGGTGCTTTTTTGGTCATCCACATCTCCTGCCCAATTTGCATCTATGTATGCACATAATTCAAAATTTTCATCTCTAGGATACCATAGGCCAAGATTTGTAGTGCCTTGTAGGTACCAGAAAATCCTTTTTATAGTTGATTCATGATTTTCTCTAGGATTACTCTGAAATCTTGAAACAATACATACTGCAATCATAATATCGGGTTTTGTTTGTGTCAAATACAGTAAACCTCCTCTCATAGATTTGTACCTAGTCACATTAACATGTGTAGATTCATCCCTTAGTGATAATTTATCATTTTTAGTCATAGGTGTGCTTACCCATTTAGAGTTTTCCATCCCAAATTTATTTAGTAACTCCTTTAAGTATCTAGATTAACTCAAGAATATACCTTTATCAATTTGTGAAATTTGCAATCCTAAAAATAATTTTATCTCTCCAATCATAGACATTTCAAATTCTTGCAGCATTTCAATAGAAAAGTCTTTACATAAACCATCTTCTCCTCCAGAGATTATATCATCAACAAAAACTTCTATAACCAAGATGTCATCATTAGTCACTTTATAGTATAAGTTACTATCAACATTACCTTTAGAAAACCCAATCTTCAAAAGATATTTATCCAATCTAGCATACCAAGCTCTTGGAGCTTGCTTCAACCCATACAACGCTTTCCTTAACCTCCAAACCATATCTTTGTTATCTATCAAAGAAAATCCATCAGGTTGCTCAATATAAAATTCTTCTTCAAGATCTCCATTTAGAAATGCACATTTAATATCCATTTGATATACTTTGTAGCTCTTGTGTGTTGCAAAAGCCAAGAATAATTTGACTACCTCAATTCTAGCTACCGGTGCAAAGGTTTCATTGTAATCAATTCTTTCTTTCTGAGAATATCCCTTACACACTAGTATTGCTTTATTTCTAATTACCTTAGCATCTTCATTAAGTTTGTTTCTGAATACCCATTTTGTTCCAATTACATTTTTGTCTTTAGATCAGGGAACTAATGTCCATGTGTTATTCTTTTCAATTTGTTCTAATTCTTCTTCCATAGCTTTAATCCAGTGTTTATCTTCACATGCCTCATTAATCGATGATGGTTCAATTTGAGAAATAAGACATACCTCTTCATTTTCTAGTCTTCCTCTTGTCATAACTCCTTGATACTTGTTCCCAATTATCTGATTTTCAAAGTGGTTCAATCTTACATACCGAGGTGTCTTCATTTGTTGTTGTTCCTCAGTTACAGTGGAATTTTTAGATGCTAAAGGTGTAACTGGAACTTTATTCTGTATCAGTGGGTTCAATGTAGGTTCATTTGTCAGTATCTTTGTTGCCAGTTTAGAGTCTATATACCTTGAAGTTCCTCTAAATTGTTCATCAATCTTCACATTTGTACTCTTAATAATTTTCTGCAATCTTTTGTTAAAACATCTATATGCTTTTCTCTTAGATGAATAACCAAGAAATATTCCTTCATCACTTCTAGGCTCAAATTTGCTAATATACTCATCTCTTCTAATATATCGTTTACTTCCAAATATTCTAAAATATTTAAGAGTAGGAGTAATGCCAAACCATAGTTCATGAGGGGTCTTACCGGTTTCACCTTTGATGTGAACTTTGTTGAATGTATAGACCATTGTACTTACTTCCTCTCTCCAATATAAATGTGGTAGATTTGCTTCAGATAACATACTTCTAGCTGCATCCAAGATAGTTATATTTTTCCTTTCTACAACTCCATTCTATTGTGGTGTCCGGGGTACTGATAATTGTCTTCTAATTCCATTTACTTCATAGAATGTATTAAATTCCTTAGACGTAAATTCACCTCCTTGATCTGATCTCAGACATTTAATTTTCTTATCGGTTTCATTTTCTACCATTGCTTTGAATAGTTTGAATTTCCCAAGTGCTTCTGATTTTTCTCTGAGAAAAGTAACCCAACACATTCTAGAATAGTCATCAATGATTAGCATGAAATATCTATCACCTTGTAAGCTTTTAGTTCTAGCTGGACCACATAAATTAGTATGAATTAAGTCAAGAGCATTATTGGATTTTTATGGAATACTTTTAAAAGATGCTCTAACTTGTTTTCCAAATCGACATTCCTTACATGTCAGATTGTGAGGTTTAACAATCTCAAGTAAATCTCTAACTGCCTTAGTAGTACTGATTTTCACAATGCAATCAAAATTTACATGACAGAGTCTCTTATGCCATAGCCAAAAATTCATCAATATGTGCAATCAAGAATGTGTTTTCACTATTATTCAAATGAAAGATATTACCCCTAGTTTGATTACCAGTTGCAATTTCCAAACTAGTTATGTTCATGATTTTGCATTTTCCATTCTTGAATTGTAACTGAAATCCTTTTTCAACTAATTGACCAACACTCAAAAGATTGTGCTTTAAACCTTCAACATAGTAAACATTGGCGGTATTATGCTTACCATCAAGAGATATAGTACCTTTTTCTTTTATCAAACAAGATTTATCATCTCCAAATATTACTATACCTCCATTATATTCCTAAAAGTTCAAGAATTTACCTTTATCACCAATCATATGATGTGAACATCCTGAATCAATGATCCATTCATCCTTGACTTAAACTTTAGCTGTCAGGGCCTGCTCTACCAGTTAAACAGTAGGTGTCAATTGATCTTCTGTTATAGCAATAAAAACCCATCCATTGGCTGTCGGATCCTCATCAGAATCATGAGTGACTCCTTCATCAACAAGATAACAAGATTTATCTTTATTCTTCTTAAATTTGTATCTCTGATATTCAGGGTTAGGCTTGTATGTTCTTCTAGCTTCTTCTCTTAATCTAACATGTCTATCAAGGCATCTTGAATCCATATGACCAATATTATTATAGTTAAAACATTTAAAGGGTGTTTTACCTTCATACTTACTTCCAACTGGACCTTTAGGCATTTTTCTTGCAAATAGTGCTTCAAGTTCTTCAAGTTCTTCATTTTCTCTCCTGCTTTCTTCAAGTTCTCTTGCATAAAAGGCTTTCCAATCAGACTTGTCAAATGATGGTGCACATGATGTTGTTGCCTTAAAATCTAAATCTGTCTTTATAGTAGCAACAAGACCAAATTCGTCAATTCCAAAAGCTGAAAGTTTTCTAATCAATGTATCTCTAGTTACTGATGTATTAGGCATTGTTCTTAACTCATTTATAGCAGTAAATTTCATTTTGTATGCTGGTGGAAATCCTCTTAAAACTTTTGAAAAAATTTCATCTTCACTTAAGGTTCCTCCACAATATTTAATACCCAAAACACTTTCATTAACTCTTTCAATAAAAGCAGAAATCCTTTCATCTTCTTCCATTTTTCAGATTTTCATACCTGACTCGGAAGCTTTCAAGTTTTTCAATTTTGACTGTGGAATCTCCTTCATTCAATGTTTCCAAATGGTCCTAAATAGCTTTAGCAGTATATCTATCTGATAATCCCATGATTTTTTGATCTGTTAATGCGCTCAAAAGTGCTTCTCTTGCTTTGCAATCATTTTCTTTATCTTTTCCTAAGGTAGGTGGATTAGGCTGACTAGGAATAGTAGCAGTATAGCCATTCTTTGTAACTTCCTAGATGTCCTTCCCAATGCAATTTAGATGTGTCTCCATCCTGATCTTCCATATGCCATAGTTGGTTCCATCAAGTTTAGGATTGTCCTTCCTGAAGTAGTTAGAAGATATTGGATCTCCTCAAGCTGTTAAACTTCCACAAAAAGAGGACTTAGCTCTGATACCATTTGTTAGGTCCCGATGACAACTAAGAGGGGGGTGATATAGTTGTCTAATAAATTTTAAACCAAAAGCAACTTAACCAAACTTAATGCTTAATACCAGTGAACCAAACTTTATGTCGGTAGATAGTTTATCAGTTAATTGTAGTACCAGTAAATATTAATGCATGAAATAGAAAGATGATAACATTCACAACACATAACACCAATATTTGTATGTGGAAACCCTGTAAGGGAAAAACCATGGTAGGAAACCTTACCCACAATCAGATTATACTACTGTAGATAGTATGTGTATACAAATGGGGTCTGCACATGCAGAAAGGCCAAGCTCCTAGAGCTCACTGCTCAAACACAAATAGGAGTCACACTGACTACAATTAGATGGTTAAATCCAATAACAATGTACTTCTTAAAATAGCATCTTCATATGCTGAATTTAGTACCGGTTTAGTTCTGATTGCCTTCACAAAAACCTTCCTTCAACCTTCAAATGATGTCTATGTGTATAGCTCTACTTACTCTCGCATATGCCTTCTTACAATTCCTTTTTTATAATCACCTATTGATCTTATAAATAAGATCCTACATATATACCATAACCTAAGACTAATTTTAGTAGGTTGGCTCTACAATAAAAAAAAATTACAAGTAAATCAATAACCGATGCAATACTCAATACAACATGTCGGCTTAATGTATTTAAAATGATAATAAATCATCTCCAAAGCATTTCATGCTGATCTGGAATAGATAAGCTTGTCGGTGCTTATTCTGGACCTATTTGCCGATGACAGCAAATATGTAAACATGAATATACCAATGAATAAATCTCCAAGACAAAGTGTCCAAATGATGTCTTCAACATAACCAAGTGTTTTCCATGTCATTCCAAGTGTCGGTGAAGAATATATCCTATCGATGAACCAGATACTGGTGACTGTGCATAAAGTCACTTGCTTGCCGGTGAACATTTGCCAATTCTCGAAAGTGCCAGAGTTGATAAGTGTTAATAGGTGTTGACATCAATGACAAAACCATATCAACATATCCAAAATACCAACAATTTAGTTCTGATTGTCATTGATGGACACACACTTATTTGATGTATGAGTTATTCTCAACTGGTAGTTGTTCCAATCGGTATTGTATGTCATTAAATTTATAGTCTTTGTTTGTTGAATAATATTAGTGTTTTGCAGAAGATGCTTACCGGTAAAGCATGACTGAAGACCCCAAGCGGTATGAAGACCTCAAGCGGAATGAAGATCCCGAGTAGCAGTTAATCTTTTGATCAGAACATTATGTTCCAGTTTTCCAGTCTTCATTTGTTAACCAGTAATTGGTATATTGTGTTAAACCGGTATAATTATAATGTGTAATGAGTTATCATCCACCGACACTTTGGCGGTGTTTCTGTGTCATGTTACCAAATGTGTCTAGATGCAATGTACCTAGGAAATTATAGTCTAATCTTATTGGACTGACTTGAAATCAGGTTCCTATATGAGGACATAATGTCTAGTATTTTGAAGAGTTGTTGATGTGTGTGAGTGTTGTAGAGAAGATTAGGTTTGTGCGACAAAAGGTATCTCATGATAGAGATTGAGAGTGCAAAATATAGAAGACTGAAGTAATGTTGGAATGCATTAATAGGGAGCTATCAAGGATCTAATCAAGCATTTTGTGCTACTGTCTAGATCATTCACTTGTTGATTACTAATATCTTTGACAAGTTTGAAACCCTTAACTGGGTAGGCCTAGCCAAGCCTATTTTTAATCCTCTAACAAGGTGGTTCACAGTTGTGGATCTAAAATCCTCTAATAGGGTAGTCTTTAATAGGACTTGTCTCCTAACAAGGATCTGGATTCCTAATAGGATCTGTCCTGGTGAAGAATGTTGTAAGGCTTTAACCGATCTGACCTTAATCAGTCTGGTTACTATTCTGCCGATAGTTGACATGAATTTTACTCACCGTGGTTTTTCCCTTTTGGGTTTCCATGTCAAAACATCTTGTGTTATGGTGATTATGCTTCTGTGGGTGAATGCTTTATTTTCTATATAGCTTGTTTGTATTTTAACTAGTTTATTGTTTAATCTACTACACAGGTCTACAGTTAAACTACTTAAGAGTTTGTTTAAGTTTTTGGGTATACTAATTCACCCCCCCCCTCTTAGTATTCATCAGTTGCACTACTGAGAAACTGATGATAGGGGATATACCAAAAGGATTGATAGAACTAGTTGCAGAAGTTATATTGGAGAATTTGAAGAAACATCTGATAGAACCAGTTGCAGAGGTTATATTGGAGGGTGACATGAGTTTATAGAAGGATCTGGTAGTTGAGCCTGATAGATAGGTAGAACCAGATAACAAAGAGTTGATGGTAACTAATTGGATAGAGTCTTGTGGTAGAACCAAATCAAAGTTGTAAAAAAGGAGACAATGTGTTGATCAGAAGCAAGGAAAGAGAAACAATGGGGGTCAAAGGTTAGAGGAGCCAATTGAGGAACCAGATGAGCCAAAGCATGGGTTGGCAAACAAAGAAGATGTCTAGATCATAAATAAGCATGGGATCTTCATTCCAAATCCTTTTAGATGTTCATGAGGTTCCTCTCATGGAACATCTTTTTCTACCTAGGTTTTCTGATGCAAGACCATCCCCGGTCGATGGGCAATCTTGCATCAACCAAAAATATTTCCTTTCAGTTATGTTCTTGTTTTGTTCTTTGTGCAGTTTTTTGTGTTCTTGTCGGTTGGCACCGGTAGTTGCTTGTTCTTCATGGCAGATCTTGTTTCCAATTTCCTGGAAGTTTCATGTGGTTGATTCCAAATTTCTAGTTCATTTGGGTTCTTTTCTGGTCAGTTATCGCTTCTAGTTGGTTGTTTTTGGGTTCCTGGAGTAGTTCTTGTGCTTACCGGTTGGTTTTCCTTTAATACCAACGTGATTCTTGGCGTGTGGATTGATTTTCAATCTTTTATGATGTTCTTTGGCATGTGGATTCATTTTGGGTCTTGTTCGATGTTTTTTGGCATGTGGCTGACCTTCCTATTGAACCACATCACTTGGTTGTTATTTTCCAAAAAGATTTATCTAATTCCTAGGGCAGACCTAACTACACATTTTATTTTCCTATGTTGGTGAATCTAATCTTATGAGGTCAACTTGTATGTGTTCCAATGGGTATAAATATGATTTTAGGTAATCATTTGTAAGGGAAGAGAAAGTAGAACTGAGGATAAGGATTGAGAATCACATGTTGCGATCCGGTTGATTCTTAGAGTCTCAATTGGATAGTATCTGGCTTGAAGCTTGCATGTAACCGGTTAATTACAAGATGCTCTTTGATGACAATATAATGATTGTTGGATGATGGCCGAAAGTTCTATGGCTTTAATATCATTTGTTTATGTTTTCTTGCTACTTTCGTTGTGTCTCCCTTGCTGCATAAGCTGGTTGACTCTTCTGAGGGATTTTACCAGTTATGGTTGCATTAGTTGGGCAACTTTCCTATTTTACCCCTTATAATTATTAGGGCTTCTCACCTTCAGTTGGAAAGCTGGAATGCAAGGGCAGAGTAGAAAAGGAAGGTGACTGATGCCAAAGGTGGGAGCATGTCCTCTCCCTAGTTCCATGATTTCGATACTAATTAAGGTTTTGTCACAACCCTCCTTTATCACTTTGGATTTGATACAATTTCTATTATATCTTTTTTGGTTGAGCTATTGAAAATGGTTGAATAAATATTATAAAAGGATAGATGATGAACCCACATACACACTTGGAGAATATAATTCAAAAGGCATTATTTATTTTTATTTTTATTTTTCTCATTCCCATTATGGCACATGTTGTAGGAGAAATTAGAAGCTTCTACAGGAATCTTCATTCTTTAATTCCCTTGCATGTAACTCCCCCACTAGGATATTAATCAGTTTTGCATGGGTCCAATATTGGAAAAAGAATCTCATTCTCAATTAATTTCTCTAGATAGTGGAATTAAGGGGTTTTTCCTATATATTGTATACAAGTTTTCAAAAGAGGGAGTTGGTTATTCTTTGAAGAAAGTTTTCCCAATTAGTTTGCTTTTAGAAGCCATGTTTTTCATTTGGAGAATAGTTAAGTTTGTTTTGAAGAAATTTTTCCAAGCTTGCAAGGAAGGATCAAGGAAGGCTAGGCTTGAAGATTTGGAGAGGATTTAACATCAAAGGCTTCTATAGGTTCCCTCCCTTTTTGCATTTTTGCTTATGTAAATTCTTATATTTCAAAAGGAAATATATCCTCTTAGACTCTTCTATTTGAATATAATTTTCTGAAGGAAATTTTTTTTTTTATTGTTAGAAAGGAAAAATCTATTTTTCATTAAAGAAATGCATTGACAAAAGTTTTCTTTAAAAAAAAAAAAAAAAAAGAAAAGCAAAATGCAGATTTCTCTTTTATTTGTTAATCTATTTTAAAGAAAAAAATCAGATTTTGCTTTTTCTGTTTTGAAATCTAGAGGAAATCTTAAATCTAGAAAAAAAAATCATGCTTTTCAACATCTCTATTTCTTTTTTTGAAAAAAACTCAAATTCTTTTATCTCTGTAAATAATTTCTTTCTCTATGCATATAATCATTTTGTATTAAGAAATCTCGCTATGTGATATAGTATTTCAAATATGAATTCTTCTCAAATTTGTTGTATAAAATCCCTGTGGAAAATATTATCTTGTTATCTATTTCTGTTCAGAAAACCCTCTATCTATGAATTTTAATTTCTTGAGAATCTCCTAAAGAAAGTTTTGTTTATCTCAACTTAAGGCAAGATTGTTGGATATGATCACTGTGAAATCAAAATTCAAACATTTACCTATCTCTAAGGAAATTTAGTTCTCTGTTGTATTGCTGAAACAAATTTCTCTATTACCTTTCACTCTTGTGATTAAATTCTTATTCCTATTCTTATAATAACATTTTTATATAAATATATATCCCTATTAAATTATTAAATAAACTATAAAAAAACCATATATATATATATATATATATATATATATATTGCAATGTTAGAACTCATACAAAAAAATATATATATAAAAAATATTACGAAGTAGTCCGAAGAATAATTTTTGTATTTATTGCATAGAATAATGGGTCAACACAGGGGGCAGAGTTATTATAACCGATGGGGAGTGGTACCCTCCACTACCCCCGCGGTCACTATTACGACAGTGGCCACAAAGGAGTGGAGGGGACCACGACTGTGCCCTCATCACTGCGGGCCTACACCCGCAGGTCCGCAGTGGTGATGGGACCTGTGGCCCCACTCCCACTTGGCTATAAAAGCCACTACATAAATTTAATTCTTGGCAATTGGATTTTGTTAAATTCTTTTTAATTTAAATATTAGTTTAATAAAATTGAACTTAGGTAAATTTATAATTAAATTATCTTTAGTAAATTTATAATTAATTTATCTTTGGTAAATTTATAATTGTAAATTAAATTATGTCCAATTTTATAATTAGAATCTTTCAATCTATTTAAGATTTATTGGGTCACTTAGTTGGCATTTTAGATTAAAAAAAAAACAATTAAATTCATATCATTATGATTGATCCAAAATTTGTCTAATGTCTAAACTGATTGCTACTTTTGAACTAGTGACTCTATAATTGATTATTCTCATGATAGAAATAAAATATTGCTTAACCTTGCATGTAAATTACAATATCCTTGCATCATGCGAATTACTTATACATTATTTGCATTTATTGATGAGAGAGATACATTTTCATCATCTTCATGCAAGTTACACGTTTAATTATCAATATGCAAGTTATATTTCAAGTTTGAAATATTAAATAGTTTAGTTGTAGAAGGATGGTATTTTTATCAAGTCATACATGAATCCCATAGAAGTAGTTATTTCAATTATTTAAACTTTGCAATGGCTAATTATGCACATTCATTTCATAATTGTTTCAAGCATGATGTTTTTCATAGCTTCTTAGTTAGAAAACTAAACAAAGGAAGTCGGAAAACCAAAACCTAGCAGCGTTCGGTATTTACGGTGCCTCTGGGTCACGCTTAGGGGTAATGTCGTCGTGTTGAACTACGGCACTTAACGCCTAATAAAGTTGCATCAACGACGTCTAGGGCATCATCCCTATAAATCGTTGGGGAGTAATAAGGGACACTTGGAAGTTAAAATCCAAGCGGGGGTAATCCCCCTTGGATCGATAATCTAATAAGATAATCCTAAAATGATTTTTTCATCCGCTGAGTTAAACCATAGTAAATCCCTTTAAGGTTGATTGAGTGAGATGTTTTATTGAATTGATTTAATATTGAAGAGTTTTTGATGATTGACAATTGGGTCAAGGGTGACGCTTATGATAGGTATTAGGATCTAGTTGTTTTAGCCCACAAGCAAAAGGCCAACTTGAGCCTTTGCTTAAGTGCTACCACCGTGGGTAGAAACCGCTGATAAACTATCTAGGACATTGACCCTAGAAAGGGTTGCATACCCACTAAACAGTTTACATCAAACCATAGATTAGAAAATAGAACTACATACTTTACACCTTGATCCTGTGCTGAAATGGGTATGTAGGTAGTCTAGGGACGGAGTTGTCCCTAGTACTCAGGCGTTCATGGATGGCGTCTAGGTTTTGGTAAGAAGAAGGATTGTGAAGAATCCAAATTTGAAAGCTGAGTGTAAAATAAAGAAAAATTAATTCAATGCATACTCGAAAGGAATCCCATATGGATTCGCTTGACTTCCTAAGGCTTTAAGCCAAATCCTGAGGCAGAATTCAAGCTTGCACTATGTTATTTTGATTTCTCCTAAGGACGGTGACCTCGATACACTCCTATTAGAGGAGTGTAGTACTTAGTGAGTGACTTAGGACCTAAATGGTCCCGATGAGTCAAAGCCTCTGGCCAGAGCACCTCCTATCCCAATTGGATAGATGCCTACCTTGTATGGCTAGATGCCTATCCCGTATTGGATAGATGAAACCTTCTGTTTCATATGGATAGATGCCTAACCCATATGGTTAGATGCTCATCTCGGATGGATAAATGCCTAATCCAAATGGATGAATGCCTAGAGTATGTGATTGAATCAAATACAAATATTAAATTAAACAAAAAAAAGTGTTCAAATTTTGTTGGGTTAAGTAAAGTGGGTTATTACATGTGGTATCAGAGCAAAGGTTCAAATCTAGGCCTTGTTCTCACTTCAATTTACACAACTAAGAGAATGTCTTGCAATGGTAGAGATTAAATTATAAAATCTTAAATCAAGAACTAACTACATAATTTAATTTTCAGGTAAAACCCTAGATGGCTAGAGGAAGAGGAAGAGGAAGAGGAAGGGGAAATGGAAGACGTGCTACCACTAGGAGATAAAGGGAAGCTAACCATGAGGAAAATCATGAAGAAAACCATGAGGAAGACCATGAAGGGAATCAACATAACCCAGGGAATAACGAAGATGGGGTCGAGGCTATAATCAACCTGCTAACCGAACAAAGGGATAAAATCAACTTCTTGGAGCAATCAATGCAAGACCTTAGGGCAAGGCAAAATGACATTGAAAATCAAAGTGGGATTGGAAATGGGAACCCTGGTAGCAATCAATGGAATGTGATGGACAATAGAAAAGTAAATAACATATTGGAACTCTCTAAGGATTTGAAAAAAATCACCCCCCCTAAGTTCGATGGGAAGCAAATTGGTGAAGGAGCTGAAAATTGATTAAATGAAGTGGAAAAGTATTTTGAACTAAGAGATTTTAGCAAAAAAACCAAGGCCTTTTGGGGTTCCTATCAACTCATAGGGGAGGCAGCTAGTTGGTGGACCAACCCCAAGGAGCAAAATGGATATAGTAGGGATGCGATCACATGGGATCAATTTATTCACCACTTCTGTAAAAGGTGGCTCCCCCAATTGTTCTTTGATGAGAAGGTGATAGAGTTCCACAATCTATGAAAAGGGCCCCTATCAGTGCAACAATATTGGGATAAGTTCACCAAATTGCTTAAGTACGTACCTATGTACCAGAAAGATGAAGAAGGTCAAGCGAGGAAGTTCATTTTGGGACTAAATACCAATATAGGGGCAGAGGTTGACATGCATGGACCCAAAAACATGAATGAAGTACTTGAAAAGTCCTTAAGGTAGGAGAGAAATATTCAAACCCTAACAGCAGTAGGGCAGAACTATAATGGGAACCACTCATTTAAAAGGAAGCAGGAATTCAAGGGGAACACTAACTTCAAGAAAAGTCAAAGGAATAATTCTTCTGAAAGAAGGCCACCCCCTAATCAATATCAGAGGAATGGAAATAATAATAATAATAGGGGTAATAATAACAAGGTCAATTATAATAGGAATGACCAGCAGAACATGATAACTTATCCACCCACGGCCAATGAAACAAGAAATGATCCCCCTAGGAATCAAGGCATGAGGGGTCCTCCAGGTGGATGTTTTATGTGTGGGGGAAACCATTTTGCTAGAGAATGTCCTAGGATGCAAGGTCAGATTAGGGCCAATCAACCACAACAAGGGCCTCAACAAAGGATTCATGCAGCCGTTAGGAACCGAAGAGCAAGATTCCAGAATGTTCCTGTGGAAACTATAGGTACACTATTTGAACAACCAATTTTAATTCTAATTGACACTAGTTCATTTGAATGTTTCATCTCACCTGAATTAGTAAGAAAATATGCATTGAAAGTTAATCAAAAGGAGTCATCATGAACAGTTCAATATGGGGATAAGGCAACTAGGGAGGTAACTAAGTGTTTGCCGATGGCAAGGGTACAATTTCCTGAGTTTGAAACAAGGGTAGATCTCTATGTGGCACCCCTAGGGTTATATGATGTAATTATTAGAATGAGTTGGTTAACAAATCATCAAGCTAATGTAGATTTCTATAACAAAGTTGTTGAATGTTTGGATGATGGGGGGGAAAAGGGTCAAAATCCAAGGAAAGTTTAACCCCATTAATATAGAAACCATATCAGCTGTGCAATTAAAGAAGGAAAGAAGAAGAGAAGGCCTAATCTATATGGTTGAAATTGATGAAGGAGAAGAGAAAAATACCCCAACCTTTGAAAATACCCCTTTCTTACGAGAATTTAAGGATGTATTTTCCAGAAGAATTACCTACCCTACCTCCTAAAAGGAAGTTTGACTTTTCTATCGACTTACTATCGAGAGTTGAACTAGTATCAAGGGCACCTTACCGAATGAACACAACTGAATTACAAGAGCTCAAAATGCAATTAGAGGAACTCTTAGCTAAGGGATTAATAAGGCCATGTGTATCACCATCGGGACCACCAGTCTTATTCGTTAAGAAGAAGGATGGAACCTTAAGACTATGCATCAACTATAGGATGTTGAACAAGGTCACAATAAAGAATAGGTATCCCTTACCTTGAATAGAGGATCTTTTTGACCAAATGAAAGGAGCAACAATTTTCTCGAAGATAGACCTTTGATCAGGATATCATCAACTCAAAATTAAGGAGGACATTCCAAAGACAGCTTTCAGGACTAGATATGGGCATTATGAAGTCACAGTAGTACCTTTTGGTGTAGCCAATGCCCCAGCAACATTTATGAACATAATGAATAATGTACTCCATGACTGCTTGCACAAATTTGTTTTGGTATTTCTGGACGACATCTTGATTTACTCTAGGAATGAGGAGGAACATTTAGTACACCTACAAATTATTTTTCAAAGGTTTAGGGAACATAAGTTATATGGGAAACTATCAAAATGTGCCTTCTTCGAGGAAAAGATTCACTACCTTGGGCATATAATATCAAAGGAAGGAATAGCAATTAATCTAGATAAGATAAAGGCAATAGTAGAATGGTCGACCCCTAAAAATGTTTCAGAGGTAAGAAGCCTTATGAGGCTAGCAGGGTACTATAGGAGGTTTGTGGAAGGATTCTCAAAGATAGAAAACCCCATCACCTCATTGTAGAGGAAGGGTAAAAGGTTTGTGTGGACAGAGCAAAGTGATAAGGCATTTCAAATTTTGAAGGGGAAACTAACTTCAGCACCCATTCTAAAAGTAACATATCTGAATGGACACTTCACAGTCGTAACTGATGCTTCTATTGAAGGTTTAGGAGGAGTACTTGTCCAAGATGAAGGGGTAGTAGCTTACAAATCTAGGAAGCTGAAGACTTATGAAGTTAATTATGCACCCCACAACTTAGAGTTAGCAATGATTGTACATGTCCTACAAAAATGGAGACACTTCTTAGTAGGGAAGCCCTTTGAGTTAAAGTCAGATAACCAAGGACTAAAGTACATCTTTACCCAACCCACTTAAATGCTAGACAAAGAAGGTGGTTAGAGTGTCTAAGTGAATATGATTTTGAAATTGAATATATTAAGGGGAAGGAAAATAGGGTGGTAGATGCTTTAAGTAGGAGAATACACTTGATGACTATAGCAACATTCAAAACTTCTTTCAAAAGGCAAGTAATGGATGAGTAGGGACATGACCCATGGTATGAGCAAGTCAAATTGACTTTAGAATATGATCCAACCGATCCGAAGGTTGAAGGGTATACATTAGATGAAGATGGGTTGCTCATATGCAATAATAGAATCTATGTTCCTAGTTCAGGGGACTTAAGGAAGGTAGTCTTGTCGGAGGCTCATAATGCCCTTACTCAGGGCACCCGAGGGGTTAACAAACTTTATGCAGATGTAAAGAAGCTATACTTTTGGCAAGGGATGAAGATTGACATAGTCAAATATGTGGCTAAATGTTTGGAGTGTCAAAGAGTAAAGTCAGAGCATAAACATCTAGTTGGATTATTACAGTTACATGATGTACCTCAACACAAGTGGTAAGTTATTAGCATGGATTTTGTGCAAGGGTTGCCCATGTCACCTTCTAAGCATGATACAACAATGGTGGTAATTGACAAACTCACTAAGGTGGCACACTTTATACTAGGAAATCTGACAGATGATGCACCTACATTGGCAAGGTGCTTTGTTAAGGAAATATTTAGGTTGCATGGAATGCCAGAGAAAATCATATCAGATAGAGATGCTAGATTCACTTCAAGGTTTTGGACAACTCTTCAATCAGCTCTGGGAACTCAACTAAATTTTAGCACTACATACCATCCTAAAACTGACAGTCAAACAGAGAGGACAAATCAGATTTTGGAAGACCTACTTTGCATGTACTGCATGGACCAACAGAAGAAATGGGAAGATTACCTACCTTTGTTAGAGTTTTCTTACAATAATACATATCAAACATCTTTGGGAATGACACCTTTCAAAGCATTGTATGGTATGCCATGTCAAACACCTTTGAGTTGGGATAGTCTTGAAGACAGAGTAATTGGTGGACCAGATATGTTGAAGGAAATGGAAAGGAAAACTAAGGAAATTAGACAAAGATTGAAGGAAGCCTCAGATGGGCAGAAAAGTTATGCAGACAAGAATAGGACACCAAGGGAGTTTGAGGTGGGAGAGAAAGTCTTCCTAATGGTTAGGCCACACAAGAGTTCCATAAGGTTTGGGAAAAAAACCAAGCTTACATCTCGTTATGTTGGACCTTTTGAAATATTGGAAAGGATTAATCCAATTGCATACTGGTTGGCCTTACCTCCCCAGTTGAGCCAAATCCATGATGTCTTCCATGTATCTCTTCTTAAAAAGTATGTACCTGATGAGAAACATATCTTGAATTGGGATGCTTTACAGATCCAAGAAATGGAGGGAATAATGATAGAGCCATTCAGAATCTTGGAGAGGCGCTAGTGCCAATTGCGCAATAGAGAGGTTGATCAATGCAAAGTATAATGGAATCAGTATGATGAAAAGAATGCCACATGGGAAGATACCAGGGAAATGCAACAGTTGTTTACTTTTATGTTTTAAACTAATCATGAACTATAGACTTTGTTTGGATACATTCAATAAGTGCATTGGGACGATGCACAATTTAAGGGGGGGAGGATGTCACAACCCTCCTTTATCACTTTTGATTTGATACAATTTCTATTATATCTTTTTTGGTTGAGCTATTGAAAATGGTTGGATAAATATTATAAAAGGATAGATGATGGACCCACATACACACTTGGAGAATATAATTCAAAAGGCATTATTTATTTTTATTTTTATTTTTCCCATTCCCAGTTATGGCACATGTTGTAGGAGAAATTAGAAGCTTCTAGAGGAATCTTCATTCTTTAATTCCCATGCATGTAACTCCCCCACTAGGATATTAATCAATTTTGCATGGGTCCAATATTGGAAAAAGAATCTCATTCTCAATTAATTTCTCTAGATAGTGGAATTAAGGGGTTTTTCCTATATATTGTATACAAGTTTTCAAAAGAGGGATTTGGTTATTCTTTGAAGAAATTTTTCTCAATTAGTTTGCTTTTAGTAGCCATATTTTTCATTTGGAGAATAGTTAAGTTTGTTTTGAAGAAATATTTCCAAGCTTGCAAGGAAAGATCAAAGAAGGCTAGGCTTGAAGATTTGGAGAGGATTCAACATCAAATGCTTCTCCAGGTTCCCTCCCTTTTTGCATTTTTGCTTATGTAAATTCTTATATTTCAAAAGGAAATATATCCTCTTAGACTCTTCTATTTGAATATAATTTTCTGAAGGAAATTATTTTTTTTATTGTTAGAAAGGAAAAATCTATTTTTCATTAAAGAAATGCATTGAAAAAAGTTTTCTTTTAAAAAAAAACAAAAAGGCAAAATGCAAATTTCTATTTTATTTGTTAATCTATTTTAAAGAAAGAAATCAGATTCTGCTTTTTCTGGTTTTTTTTTAAATCTAAAGGAAATCTTAAATCTGGAAAAAAAAATCCTGCTTTGCAACATCTCTATTTCTATTTTTGAAAAAAACTCAAATTCTTTTATCTCTGTAAATAATTTCTTTCTCTATGCATATAATCATTTGTATTAAGAAATCTCGCTATGTGATATAGTATTTCAAATATGAATTCTTCTCAAATTTGTTGCATAAAATCCCCATGGAAAATATTATCTTGTTATCTATCTCTTTTCAAAAAACCCTCTCTTTGTGAATATTAATTTTCTGAGAATCTCCCAAAGAAAGTTTTGTTTATCTCTGTTAGGGGTCCCACAGATACTAAGAGGGGGGGGTGAATGAGTATCTAACCGGTAATAAATGTAGACACCTAAAAATGGTCAACGCTTGCGGAATCATACTTTAACATTTGCGCATTGCCTCATTTTAGGTTTTTGCGTCGCATTAACATTTCTCCTATGATTCGCACTTGATCTTTATAATTTGCGAGCATCGAGTCATTCTTCTATATTCTTCATTCATCTTGTCTTTGAATTTGGTCTTGTCGACAACAATCTTTAATCATGATTTTGGTCGATCTTTGTCCTTTTGTCAATCTTGTCATATTGCGATCAATTCGTCATCGATCCTTGTCCTTTTTCAATCATGTCAATTTGGTCAATTTGTCATTGATTTTTGTCAACCAATTTCAATTAAATCATTTATCACATTGGTCATTTATCAATTCAAAATCATGATCGAATCGATATCAACTATCCTTTGTCAAGACCTAATTGTCATCCTTGCATTTCTAATTCATCTTCCAAGGTTTTATGATTTATTCATTTAATCTTGTTTGGCATTTTCCCTCTAGGTTAAATAATTTATTTATTTATCCTAAGTCTTCTTGTCACAATTAAATGTTCATTTAATTGGCTAATTAATTCCTCCTATTTTTGTAAATTAATTAATGAATGAGAAATTATTAATTAATTTACCTATTTTTCATCAATTTTCTAATTTCCAAGTCATCATTTCCAACCTAATTTTCTAATTTCTCCTAAATTCCTAAATGTCTATTTCTATTTCAAATTCTTGTCATAAATCTTTGCATAGCAATTTGTCATAGAATTTGTCATAAATTGTCATAAATCCTTGCATAGCAATTTGTCATAAACATGTCATAATTTTTCTATTCTTGATTTGAATTTCCATTCGAATCACTGTCATGCTAATCTTGTCTTTTCTACAATTTATCTATAAATTGGATGATTGTCTTCAATCAAATCCCTAGCCGCTAATCCCTAATCAGACTATCAAATTTACGCTTCTAGTACTCTTGAGCTTTTCATCAATGTCAATCTTGCTTTCAATTATATGTGTGCACTTGTAGGTGAGATCCACAAATACATTTGAAGAGGAAAGAAGAACAATGGAGCCGCATGGAAGAAGCATCCAAATCGTCATCTGGTTTGCATGATATTTGCTTTTGAATGCTTTGTTTTTATGTCTCTATTGAGTGTGCTTAGGATTAGATCATTGCAATGTGTGTTTATGATTGAGCTAATAATGAATAATATGTCTTTTTATATATTGCTTTGATGATTCCTAATTTCGATGCTACATTAATTGGTGAACCCGACGTGAACACTAACCATCTAACCCTTTAACTGTGTTTTGGAGTGCTTTCAAGTTGATTTTGCAGGCCAAAAACCCAAAAACAGGGTCATGTAGGGTATTCTGGAGACTTCTGCGCCTGTGTAAGACAACTTGCGCCTATGTCAGACATTCTGTGCTTATGTAGGGGACATTTTGCGCTTGTGTCATGACTTCTGCGCTTGTGTAAAGTCCAGAACAGAGGTAAAAAAATGCAGTGTTTACTTGAAATTTGTTGTGTTTTTGCATTCTATTTTCTGTGCTTTGGATTTTGGTACTAATTATCTGTGCAGAATCTTGGCATACACATGGCAAAGACAATAAATCAAAATACTAACACGCTTTGTGCAGATTCGAAAGTCAAAGACAACAAATCAAACCTCTAACTTGGGTTTTGCAGGTTGCCTTGGAGAAACAACCAAACTTTTGTGTTTGTGATTTTTAATTAGGCACTTAGTGATTTATAAATAGGTTGGAATGAACATTTGTTTTCTTTGATTGTTAAGTGTGACATTGGAGTAGGAGAGTATACTCTCATCCTTCATAGGGTGATTAGAAATCCAGATCTTCGATACCATGCTTGTGTTGTTGATTGTGTGTCACATTTAGAGGGCCTGCCTTCCCGACCACTTTGCTTTTGCAAGCAAGTGATAATCGTGAGAAGGGAATGACCCAAAGTGAGTACGGCTAGAATTCCTTGGCATTCTAACTCACTATAAAAAAATACCCGATGAGCGAAAGCTTTGAAGGAAGTGTTATGTGGGAATTGTAGTTACTTAGGAAGTGATGACCCTTGCACTCTTTCTCATATCAACATCTAAGTAGGGCCTCTTGGTCTAAATCATGCTTGCACGACTACATTTGTTTGGTATCTTGATGGGCTTAATGTCTCAATCACGCTTGCGTGACATCAAGGAGTAATGCTTAACAGAAATCCTTACTAAATACCTTGTTTTTAGAGGCCAAAAACCCTTCTAGTTGCTTGAGAAGGACAAGTTCGGATACTTGGAAGAGATACTAAGTTTGCCATGGGGAGATTTCCATGGGGGCTGATGCTTGGCTGCCCTGAGAAGTGAGTGCCGTGGAGGGGAGCTCGTGGGGTCAAGCATCTATGTATTCTCCTTGAATCTCATAATGAGTCTACCTCTCAAGTACCTAATGTCTTTGCCTACCATAAGAAATGTGGAAATGAGCATGATTGTCTTGAGTCTAAGTTGCAATATCTTGTATTCTTTGATTGTCAAAAGTTGAATTTTATCTCATTTCAAGAACAAGGCAAAATTGATTCCAAACAAGATTTAAACACAAGAGACATTCATCCAATAAAAGTTCAACAAGGTTCAAAACACATCTTCCAACATGGTTATCAAACATTGTTCAAAATCTTGTCTTAACATTTATGTCACTTACATTTAGGTTCATCCTAGATTGCATTTTTCAAAGTCATTGTCAACTACCAAGGTTAGGTTTCACCTAGGTCATACTCCTTTGCATATCAATAAGGGTCATCCATTTGCATGTGTCCTCTTGCATTAGAGTAATACCATTGTCATACATTTGCATTTGCATACCCTAGGTCTCTTCATTAAGCTTAGGTCATTATCATATCATATTAGGATCATTTGCATAGTAATTGTCCCTTTGCGTATAGTGTCAAAACTAGGTCTTGTCATACTTGAGTAATCCAAATCTTTGATAAACCCTAAGTCATTGTTAAGAAGTCTAGACCTTATCAAATCTTTTGTCTTTTTGTCATCAATATCATTTCATCAAACCTAGCTTAGTATCCAAGCATATAGGGGAGACATCGTCATCTTGTCCTTTGTCAATTAAGTCCT
This sequence comes from Cryptomeria japonica, assembly GCF_030272615.1. Lineage (NCBI taxonomy): Eukaryota > Viridiplantae > Streptophyta > Pinopsida > Cupressales > Cupressaceae > Cryptomeria > Cryptomeria japonica. Next base: position 515,261,434 of record NC_081406.1, read on the forward strand.
TTTGTCCTTTGAGGTATAGACATCATTTCAATTTCCTAAGGGTCTCTTTTAGATTTGTATTCATAAGTTTGTCAAAATCTTCAAAAACAACCAAAAACATAGATTGCATTTTCATTTATTTAGTTTGCATTTAGTTGCATATCATATATTATCCTTGAAAAATTCCAAAAATATTGCATTTGCATAAGTGACATGTCTATTGAAACAAGGTTCCAAGTGCCAATGATGCAACAAAGTTTGACATATCAACCGACAATGCAATCACAATTATATCCAAGCCGACAACAAGGCAATATCAATCAAACTTTTTATGATGAAACAAGTCTCCAAATACAAAAGTTAGAGGAGAAGCTAGCTCAAGAAAATGAGATATTGGAACAAAGAGTGAAAAACATTCAGAAGAATAGATCACAAACGTCCAAAATGTTTCAAAAATTTCAAGGTCGAAATCCAAATATTGAGCCAATTGATGTAAGATCTCTTCTTGAACGATCAGACATACCAGCTCTTCTCTCCCAAATAGAGATGATGAAACAATTTCAAGAAAAGAGACAACATCAATTTCAACATTATGTGCCTTCACAACAAGAACAAGAAGGTGTTTACTATCAATCAGATTTTCAACCATCACAACCAATGGTTCAACCAATTGATCAACATTTTCATCCATCACAACCAATGGTTCAACCAATTTTTCAACATATACAACCAACACAATCAATAGTCCAATTTCAACAATATGTCCAACCAACTATACAATGTCCACAAATGGTTCAACCAATGGTGGAATATCAATGTCAACAACCACAATCACCAATTCAAAAACAAAACTTGCAACATGCACCAAGCAAAGTTTCAAACATGTCGGAACAATTGAACCAAGTCCAATATCAAAACATGACATCAAACCAAGACCAAATTCTTGTCAAACAAGTTCAAACTCCAGATACAACCATGTCAAAACCTCGAAAGAAAGGTGGCTTTATTGCAATGCTCTTAAGGAAATTACCAAGTGAGTTATTTGAGGAAGATCAAAATAGTACAATTATGTCTAGCAATGCCTCATCCCCTTGCAAGCAAATTGACTCTCCAGTGGCATCTATCCCTACACCTTTAGAAGTTTCCCAAGAACCTTCCATGTTGTCCTCATCAAACAATACACCCAAGGATGCAATTATCCAAGAGCTATCCATAATTGATTGCCACAATAATCCAATTCATGATGCACATCCTTGTCATGTTTCAGAAATACAAGACCCAATGCCACCATGCACTTTATTGCCATTACCTATTTTAGAGGACCCCCTTCAAAGTCCCTCTTCCTCATGTTCAAGCATTGATTCCTTGCCAGAATCCATCACAAATGTTCAAAGTGCATTTCCTTCATGCCAAAACATTGATTCCTTGTCAGAATCCCCCAGGCATATCCGAAGTCCAACCCCATGTCAAGAGGATAATTTAGAGCACAAAGAAATGAGTCCTAAAGCAAATCAAGATCAAGATCCTGAAACCTTATCATCCCATCCAATTGTTGACCAGGATCCCATTTCCCCAGACACTCACGATGATTCTCCTATTCTTGTCCATCATATCCAAAGTCCTATTGACATTCCACTCCCTGAGCAAGATCAAGATATTCTAGTCCATCCAATCCTAAACGATCCCCTTCCATTTCATGAAAAAAATGTCCTTTCAAATCCCATTGACATTCCACTTCCTAAACAAGATCAAGATATCCCTTCCATTCTTTCTGACGATCCCATTGAAAGTCAAGAGAAAAGCACTTTTAAAGAAGATTCCAATGATCTTCCTCCTTGTCAAGATCAAAGTATCCTTCCAAATTCATTTCCAACACAAGACCCTATCATTCCTTCAGATCCTCCACAAGATCCACTTGTTCCTCCATCTCCATGTCCTAATCCCACATATCCACTCCAAGATCGCATTTCTTTTGATGATCCCATTATTTCTCCCATTACATCTCTTGAAGAGCCTATCATTGAACCATGTCCACTACATGATCCTAATCCCCCTCATGATTCTAATGTGTCAGTGCAATATGTTCATGAACCCTCGACATGCATAATGGGTTCTTCCACTTTGGTGCAATCTGATCCACTTCAAGATCTCATTATTTCTCTCATATCATATCCACCTCAAAATGGGCTCGCATCTTCTTGCCAAAGCAAAGAGTATCCTATTAGTCAAAATATTGATAAAGGCAAAGGGGTAGACCTTCACAAGCAAGAACCCCTCCATATCAAAGAATATACTAATGGTCATGGCTACAGAGCTCACACTCAAGGTGTTGGTATCCCTTCAAAGTCAAAATCCAAATGTCCACCTTCCCCATCATCGCTTCCATCCATTCTAGGTCCCTATATCCCTCCATCTCCTATGCAACATCAGCAAAGGCACACATCTTGGAGAACCTTCCATCCATCCCACATGCCTCCATATCATTCCCATCCACACCGACATTCATTCCCTCTTCCAAGCAATTTGGATGCCAAGTATAAGCATCATAAGTCTAGCAATCCACTTGTATTCAAAGATCAACATGTCCAATCTAATCGACATGTCAAAACAAAGAACAATTTGATCTATAAAGAAAAAGAAATATCCAAAAGGCCACAAAGGCCCACTGAGCAAAATAAAGCAAAGTCAAAATATATATGGGTTCCTAAATCCCTTGTGCAAGTAATGCACTCCAAGGAACCACAAAAGCATGAAACATCAAAAACCATGTGGATTCCCAAGAAGCTCCTTGAAGCCCAAAGAGAAACATCAAACTTGGCATCCAAAATTGCTATTCCTCCATCCAAACCTTCCAAGTCTATTTCTCCATCACCTCCTTCATCCATTTTGGGCCCTTATGTCCCAAAATCCCAAGCTATTCCTCCATCAAAATCTCAATATCCAAAATACGTCTTTCCTCCATCAATCCATCACCCCTCAAGGTGTGTGCCAATGTCGATCTTGCCTTCATTTCCATCCACTGAAGCCCAATTCTTCCAATACCCTACCTATTATCCAATGCATATTTTCCATCCCTCGATCCCTGTGATCCAATCTTTTGCATAAATCTTTGCCTTAGTTTCATCTCATTTTCCATGTCCTTATCCTACCAATGTCTTTGAGCATACTTTTAAAGGTCATGGTCCATTCTTTTCAAGGCTACTATCCAAATAAAAAGATGCTTGAGTCCTTCTTCCATCCCCTATCATGTGTCCATCTTCTTCTGAAAAAGTCAAAAAAAAAGACAAAATAAAGAAAAAATAAAGAAAAATAATTCGTCCACTGGTGAAAACCTAGCAAAAAGGTGCCTTGGGCAAGTACCGTGATGAAAACCTGGCAAACAGGCGTCATGTGTAATCCATGAACTTCTTGCACACCACACTTGGGGGCAAGTTTCCTCCTTCATATCCTATTGCCCTTCATTATCCTATCATACCATGACATACTCCTTCATGTCTTATTACCCTTCCTTATCCTATTGTCCCTCATGTCCAATTTCCTCTTTCCACCTTTGATCTTGACAAGGTTGAGAATCATCATGAGCATCATGCATCTTGTTTGCAGCTTTTAGTCCATCATAGCTTTTGGTCTTTATCCATTTGCTTATTATAACTTTTCATCCATATTCCCTAGCTTATTGCAACTTTCTACCACTATCCCTTAGCCAATCCCGACCTTCAATCCATGTCCTTTATCCATTCTTGGTCTTGCTTATCCTATCCATATCTTATCACTATCTATACACTCTTTTTCATTCCTTGATCTTGATCTGACATAAGAACACAAAATTTAAACATGGTTTCAAAACCCTCTTGACATGTCCCTCATGCCATGTTCCTGCTTTACATTATCATATCCAGTCTCTTGTCCCATCACGCCATAGCCCTTGAAAATTGCATCTGCGTTGTCTCCATAATAAAAGGCCTTTGTCTCCCCTCTATCCACCAACATTTCAGAAAGCTTGTTTATCTGTGCATCTTATCAGCGTGATTTAGAGTGACCGGGATGGCTCATGGTCCCTTTCTTTTTTGATTGTGATTGTCGTTTGTCTGTGATGTGTCTGTCTTTTGCAAAAAGGGTTGCATTTGAGCTCTGGCCTTCCATGCCATGATGCTACGCATCCATTTTGCTACATAAAAATAAAGGTTCTCACCTACAAAGTGCATTACTGAAAGCAAGTTTTTTCTTCATCTCTAACTGTCCTCTGTCTCATTTTCTTCTTACTAACATTTCTTCCGTCCGGTCAGATAGTCAGTTCGGTCTAGTGCTCCGATCTCCAAACACATATGTTGTGTCCTGCATTCATTGGTTAGTAAATTTGCATTCCATCACATATTACATCAAGCATTTTATCCATTTCATATTATAAATGCATCAAAAACACATAAAAAAAATATATCCATACATGTTCCACAATGATACATAAACAAGTGCATAAGTTATCCATACATGGAAAATAACATCAGTCATAACACATTGCATTCCATCATATCGATGCATATCATATCATATGTCAAAATCATATCAGAGTACAAAATTGGACTATCTATCCTAAGTATGGCCCGCAAGCTGACTATATAATGTCAAACTACATAATGTCCACTGTCTGTCATAAGGAGCATGTGCCTCTGTCACTGGGTTCTCCCTCTATCCTCCTCATCCCTACCATGTCTCAAGTCCTGCTAAAGTATCTCTCTCTGTGCTCCTAAGTCTGTGTCATAGCATGAAGCAGTCTGGTCGATTCTCCCGCATGATCAATGGATATTGTCGACTCTGCATCACAATTGGGGCATATTTTTGTCAGTTTTAGGGTTTTCTCCTACGGGTTGCATTTCCTTGTTTCATGTTCAAATCAAGGTTTTTTTTCATCTATTCTGACCTATCCTACCCTTGTCCCCCCTTTTTAGGTCCTTTGCATGCAGTTTTGAACCTAAATTGAGTCTTACATGCACAATTGCGCTTGTGTCTTGACTCTTGCGCCTGTGTCTTGACTCTTGCGCCTGTGTTTTGACTCTTGCGCTTGTGTACCCTTACACAAGCACAGAAGACATTACACAAGCGCAGAAGACATGACACAAGTGCAGAAGACCCTACACAAGCACAGAAGTCAGTTTCTGCATCCTCTGTGGGCCCCGCAATGTCCCGCAAGCAAGTCAAATTCATGAAATTGAAAACATGGGTTTTTGAGATCCATATCGCTGCTCCCACATTGTCCGGTCATTTTTATGTGCATACACATTCTCCGAGGTGATCTACCATTTGAATGTTCGCCATCTCTCTGCAAGTGTCCTTTTCCAGAGCAACAAATCCTCTTCTTGGGCTAGTGCAAATGAGCAATTTTTCACCCTCTTGGTCTCATTTATAGCTCTTTGTCATTGCATAGATGGACGTGCATCCTCTCCATCTTATGTTGGTTGTGGCCTTGTGCCCTTTCAATTGCTTGTCCTTCTTGCAGCCGATCTTCGATTGTCAGTCCGTTCGATCCTATCATTTTTATCGATCAATTGGCCTCTTTTCTGCATGTTTCCGGCCAATTCCTCGAGGGGGCATGCATATGTCATTGTCATTGTCTGGGGCATTTTTGTTATTGTTCTTTGAAACAACGCTCAGAATCGCATTGTCTCAAAGAGGGGCAAAATGTAGACACCTAAAAATGGTCAACGCTTGCGGAATCATACTTTAACATTTGCGCATTGCCTCATTTTAGGTTTTTGCATCGCATTAACATTTCTCCTATGATTCGCACTTGATCTTTATAATTTGCGAGCATCGAGTCATTCTTCTATATTCTTCATTCATCTCATCTTCGAATTTGGTCTTGTTGACAACAATCTTTAATCATGATTTTGGTCGATCTTTGTCCTTTTGTCAATCTTGTCATATTGCGATCAATTCGTCATCGATCCTTGTCCTTTTTCAATCATGTCAATTTGGTCAATTTGTCATTGATTTTTGTCAACCAATTTCAATTAAATCATTTATCACATTGGTCATTTATCAATTCAAAATCATGATCGAATCGATATCAACTATCCTTTGTCAAGACCTAATTGTCATCCTTGCATTTCTAATTCATCTTCCAAGGTTTTATGATTTATTCATTTAATCTTGTTTGGCATTTTCCCTCTAGGTTAAATAATTTATTTATTTATACTAAGTCTTCTTGTCACAGTTAAATGTTCATTTAATTGGCTAATTAATTCCTCCTATTTTTGTAAATTAATTAATGAATGAGAAATTATTAATTAATTTACCTATTTTTCATCAATTTTCTAATTTCCAAGTCATCATTTCCAACCTAATTTTCTAATTTCTCCTAAATTCCTAAATGTCTATTTCTATTTCAAATTCTTGTCATAAATCTTTGCATAGCAATTTGTCATAGAATTTGTCATAAATTGTCATAAATCCTTGCATAGCAATTTGTCATAAACATGTCATAATTTTTCTATTCTTGATTTGAATTTCCATTCGAATCGCTGTCATGCTAATCTTGTCTTTTCTACAATTTATCTATAAATTGGATGATTTTCTTCAATCAAATCCCTAGCCGCTAATCCCTAATCAGACTATCGAATTTACGCTTCTAGTACTCTTGAGCTTTTCATCAATGTCAATCTTGCTTTCAATTGTATGTGTGCACTTGTAGGTGAGATCCACAAATCCATTTGAAGAGGAAAGAAGAACAATGGAGCCGCATGGAAGAAGCATCCAAATCGTCATCTGGTTTGCATGATATTTGCTTTTGAATGCTTTGTTTTTATGTCTCTATTAAGTGTGCTTAGGATTAGATCATTGCAATGTGTGTTTATGATTGAGCTAATAATGAATAATATGTCTTTTTATATATTGCTTTGATGATTCCTAATTCCGATGCTACAATAAGAATTTCTTAAGTTAAAACATGCAGAACATAATATAACAGTGTACCAGTATGCAAGAAATAATGCAATAAACAGACAAGAACATCCACATGAAAAGTACACCATAACACAAGATGTTAATGAGGAAACCTGGTGTGGGAAAAACCTCGGTAGGATTTGTGAACCACAATATTCACTCACTGGCCAATAAGAGAATATTACTTACAATAGGGGCCTACACATGCAGGAAGGCCAACTACCTAGAGCTCACTGCTCAATGGGAAGTCACGCTGACTTACAAATAAGGATTGTACTAATCCAATAACTTGTACTATTTTACAATAGCATCTTCAATGCCAGATCCAGTATCGGTTCCTGCTCTGTTCTTTACATAGACCCTTTGACCTATATTTCGCACATTAGGTTTGCCTAATATTTTCTTTTATATGCTTCTACTTCTTGTTTTAAATGTGTACAATGATCTCCTTTATATATAAGAGTCATTTTATAATTTTTCCAAGTCGGCTTACAATAATAAACAAAATATTGTATAACAAAAATCCTATCGGCCTCTATGTCGGTATACTTGTTTTCTTCTGTGCCGGTGCCGGTGTCCTGGGTGTTGGTGTAGAGTGTGATCTGCTAAAGCTAGTGCACTATCTTGCCAGTGTAATAGGATTACAAGGTTGCCATAAATTACAAAACCTTCAATCACATACAATGTCTCATTGGAGTGTGCATATGCCAACAATCTCCCCCTTTGGCATTGATGGCAACACTCATGAGAAATTTCAAAAAGTATCCAAAAATGTGTAGTCCAAAAATGTTACCAAAAAAAAATGCTTAACAAAAATGTGAGAGCTCCCCCTGAGCATATGATTCCTATGTTTTGAATTTTCTCATCCCACTACTCCCCCTTTGGCATCAATGATAGAATTTGTCAAGATGTCAGTAGAGTTTGTAGTTTCATCTATCCATAACCTCAACCTTGTAGCTGGGTAGTTATAATCTGAAAAAGATCTCCCAAAATTAAGTTTATACTATCCATAAACTTCTTACTATCCTTTATTGTTGTCTCAGTTCTCTTCACTATACCTTGCTCATTTTCTTGTTAATATCTATAGTCAAAATTTTTGTTTTACAAGTATCTTTATACATATTTTTGTATTCTTTCAACAAATTACTTAGTTCCGGTAGAAGTGTGTCAAAATCTCTATTACACTTCTTTATTTCCTCATCAAAGAATTTATGTTTTTCAATTTCTACCTTATCCTTCACTGACTCTTCCTTTATTTTCTCAATGTTTTCTAAGATATATTTACACAATGTATCCAATTGTCCTAAAGAAACTTTATTATCTATATTACAGTTGGGAGCTATTACCTTCAAAATTGGTATGGAATCATCAATTGCTTTGTAAGCCTGTGAGCTGCAGTCAGTTATTTTCTTGATAGAATCAAGTAATACCTCAGTCACATTTTTTGATTTGAATACTGATGATGATCCAACAACCTGAGTACCGGTGGAAGTAACCATGCTTGTATTGACCTCTGGTAGGTCAGTTTGTGTCTTCATTTCTTTAAGCACTGGTTTTCCTACTTCACTAGTTACCGATGGCACAGTTTCCTTATGTACTTGTTCCGGTTGATGTTGTTTCAAAGCCTTTAGCTCTGTTGGTTTCTCTATATGTTGTATTGTCTCAGTCTATGACTTAGTCTCTACCTTTTTCTCTTTATCTTCTGTCGGTTTCTCTGTTTCCCCTGCTACCGGTGACTCATTAGTCATATCTGACTTATTAGTTGTATCTTTGTCTACTATTATGTTGATCTTCTAAGTATCAACATTCATAGTATATAGGACTTCAGAATTAGGATTGTTATCCTCTACATCCATACTTTCAGCTGCCGGTTGATCTTCAATAGTTGTTATTTTCACCGGTGGAGTATTTAAAGAAGGTGGGGGTAGGTTGTCTTTAACTTTGATGCTTGGTGGTCCACCAACTTTACCTTTCCCCTTGTCTCTATCTTTCTGATATACATTTATAGGTTTGGGATTCTTGTACTCTTCTTATTTTTCTTTCTCAACCAGGAATATATCCCATCCATCTTCTATTTGCTCTGTCACTTCATTAACTCTTCCTGCCATTAGTGAAATATGCTGGTGTGCAGTAGAGAATACTGACCGGTTTGCTTGAGCAATCAAATCATCAATTTCTTGTGGAGAGTTTATCGGATATACAGCAAGTAGTTTCTCAATTTTTATTTTATTATCTAATTCTATCACTACCTGTCTTCTTGCCTCTAGCCTTTTGAATAATTCATCAGGAATTTCATTTAGTACTTCCATCAAAAATTTCTTGTACATGTCCATATGCAATATAACACTGTTCTCAACTTGCTCTTTCTCATCAGCTATTAGAGTGTCATAAATTTTCTCTATGTTCTTCAGCTTTCCTTCCTCTGTGATTTCATTTAGCAGTATATCAAGAGGGGCCAAGTCTATGTTTGTCCTTTTCTTCTTCTTAGGTGTCAGTTTCTTCTTTGGTGTGGCCTTTCTAGCCGGGGATCTCACTACTTGTTGCTTTTGCCTTGTTCTTCTAGGTGAAGGTGTGGTTGCCGGTGAGGGATCTCTTTTTCTTACAACTCTTTTAAAAGTTGTTGGCATGTCACCTTCTAAAGAAGTACCTACCGGTGATATGTGAGTTTCAAGTTGTGGAGCTACCAACTCCTCCTCTATTATGCAAGTTTTCTTCAATACATCTTCCTTAATGGCTTTTGCTTCTTTGGACCCTTTCCTTACAAATGCCTCAACCTTCTTTACTCTTTTCTTTGATTGTATTTGGCTTTCTATAGTCTCAACACTACCAAATACTTCTTCCTTAGGTTCATTGGGGGCTTCCAGAAGTGCTTTAGCATATGTTTCAACTATGTGGTCATTTGTTTCATAGCCCATCTCGGTTACCCAAATTGTCCTTGGGATGACCACTTCCATCCAGATTTCATCTTTCTTAATGACAAAGCATATATCATCTTTGTATTTGTCTACTATTTTCTGAGATAACCTTACTCTTTTCTTCATTTTGGTCTTTAATGCTTGGAAAAAGTCATGAATATTGTTTTCCTTGTTCTCACCCATGTTATTGAATAGTTCAGTCAATTGTTTTCCTACCGGTATGTCATATCCAAGTTCTTTATAACCTACATCGGAAACCTATTTTGTTATGTGTAGCATTAGGCATACTAATAGATTTCCAAATCTGAAAGTTTCTTTCTTGTCCTTCTTGATCTTTCCAAGGTTGTCAATTAGTTCATCCTTTAACCACTCACATATGTCAATTTTTGCATTATCTGTGACCATGTCATAAGCACTCTTAATGCATAAACTTGAAACTAAATTAAGTCTATTAGCATGAGTAGCTTTATAACCTAATATCATTAGGATGAATCTCACATTGATATCTTTTACATCATTAACCCTTAGAGACCTCTTGTTGAATGTTGCACCAGTTAGGTCTATAACTAGGTCATTGGGAACCTTCTTGTTTTTATCTGGTCTCTTACCAGTGATCGGTAACCTTGTGATAGCTTTCACAGCTTCCTTGGTGATCTTATGGATTGCATCTAACCAAAAAAATTCTCCATGTACCCTACTTAAAACTATCCTAATCACATCCTTTGGAAATTCAGGAATGCTAAGGATTTTTGTAAATCCTAGGGTCTCAATAATCTTGTGTTCATCTTTAACATTGTCGGTATTATCACATATCACGGTTTTATACATGGTTTTGATTTCCTCATCTCCTAACTCTTCAATGTTGTTGTGGATGTACATTCTAGGGTCTTCAACATATACAACTCCCTTAGGAATTTGAGAAAAAGCACCTAAGGTATCATCCTTCTTTGCTATCTCAGGAACTAATTGAAATACGGGCCTAGGTCTTTTTATTACTTCAACAATAGTAGGGTTTGCTATGTATTCGATTGCAGAGGTGGATGCCATGATTAAATACCTTTTACTGCCTTGGATGGATGATTGCTTGAAGTGTGTTTGCTTCTTGCTCGAAATGCCTTAGCTCGGAATCTTCGCACTCTCTGAAAATTTGAAATCATGGTGAAATGAAATGGAGCCAAAACCTTATTTTTATAATGTATTTTCATCATCTAACACATTAATTGCATGTCGGTTAAGTATTCACTTAACATTGTTTGCCGGTAATAGATAATTTTCAACTTCTTATCTCTAACCGAGGGAATAATTAGCACATGTATCAATAGATTGCCAAACCCTCAAGGGAATTTTTCTTCAATTAGATGAAGAACTTCCTGTCGATGGAGCACTACTCTATCCTTTCGGTGAAGCATCACTTTGTCCTGCCAGTGAAGCATGGTTGGTTCTACCGGTGGAGAAGTATTCCCAATATTTAGATCAGCTTTTCTAATCCATTGTTTTGAGAATTCTTGCTTAACCTCTTCAACTTTTTCTTTACCTTTCAAGCTAGGACTTTTGTTGTCTACCGGTGTTCCTTTACTTCTACAAAATTTAGCAATATGCCCAATCTTGTTACATGCATAACAAGTTACATTATTCTTCTGAATATCTTTCCCATAACCTATGCCGGTTTGTGTTCTGCATTGATTTGATAAATGTCCAAATCTTCCACAAACATAACATCTCACATTCATTTTGTAGTTTTCAGAGTTGTAACCAACTTTGTTGCATTTTGAACATTGACCGGTGGGTGTGTTGATATTATGATAATTCCTAGATCTACATTCATTTGCTCTATGACCATACTTATTACAGTTAAAGCATTTTCCATTGAATTTATAAGCATTAGGTTGTCCTACCGGTTTGCTGTGATCTTAACTATTTGTAGTGCCAGAGCTTTCACCAACTTCAAAGCCAATTCCAGAAGTGTCACCTTTAGGTTTTTTATTCTTCAGCAAGGTACCAAGTTCCTCTGAGCTTTTCTTGAATTTTTCTTTGTGTTGATTTGCAGTTTCTAGTTCTCTTTCCAAGATTTCTTTTTGTCTCATCAATTCATTTGAGTCATTCTGAGTATGCATCAGATCTGTCTTCAACATGTCATTTTCATAGCTAAGTCTTGTGTTCTCATTTGCTACATCACTTAGTCTTCTGGTCAATTCTTCTTCATTCTTCTTCATGTCCTCAATCTCTTTGCAAAATCTCATAGTCATATCCTGCATTTCATTTTTTGTTGTCATGATCTCTTGTTTCAACTTGCTTATCATATCATTAAGTGATTCCTTTTCATCATTCTCATTTTGCAATTTTTCCCAAAGTTCTCTTCTCTTATTTCTTGCAACAATAAAATTTTCTTGAAGTGCCTAAATGATATCCTGAGCTACCCTTAAACCATCTTCTAATTTGATATTTTTCTATTTCTCTGCATCATAGTCTGTAAGAGCTCCTTCAAGTTGCTTCACTAGATTTTCCATCTTTACCAGTGTCAAGATCTTCCTCAAGCTGTTAGGCTTCTGAAAATAGAGGACCAGGCTCTGATACCAATTGTTAGGGGTCCCATAGATACTGAGAGGGGGGCGTTGAATTAGTATCTAACTAACATGCAGAACATAATATAACAGTGTACCGGTATGCAAGAAATAATGCAATAAATAGAATCAAGAACATCACATGAAAAGTACACCATAACACAAGATGTTAACGAGGAAACCCGGTGTGGGAAAAACCTCAGTGGGATTTCTGACCCACAATATTCACTCACTGGCCAATAAGAGAATATTACTTACAATAGGGGCCTGCACATGCAGGAAGGCCAACTGCCTAGAGCTCACTACTCAATGGGAAGTCACACTGACTTACAAATAAGGATTATACTAATCCAATAACTTGTACTGTTTTGCAATAGCATCTTCAATGCCAGATTCAGTACCAGTTCCTACTTTGTTCTTTACATATACCCTTTGACCTATATTTCGCACATTAGGTCTACCTAATATTTTCTTTTATATGCTTCTACTTCTTGTTTTAAATGTCTAAAATGATATCCTTTATATATAAGAGTCATTTTACAATTTTGCCAAGTTGGCTTACAATAATAAATAAAATATTGTATAACAAAAATCATGTCGGCCTCTGTGCCAGTATACTTGTTTTCTTTTGTGCCGGTGCCAGTGTCCTAAGTGTCGGTGTAGAGTGTGATCTGCTAATGCCGGTGCACTATCTTGCCGGTGTAATAGGATTGCAAGGTTGCCATCAATGACAAAACCTTCAATCACATACAATGTCTCATTGGAGTGTGCATATGCCAACAATCTCAACATAAGGCAAGATTGTTGGATATGATCACTGTGAAATCAAAATTCAAACATCTACCTATCTCTGAAGAAATTTAATTCTCTATTGTATTGCTAAAACAAATTTCTCTATTACCTTTCACTCCAGTCATTAAATTCTTATTCCTATTCTTATAATAACATTTTTATATAAATATATATCCCTCTTAAATTATTAAATAAACTGTAACAAAACCATATATATATATATATATATAAATTTATATTTTGCGATGTTAGAACTCATACAAAAAATATATATATATTAAATATTACGAAGTAGTGTGAAGAATAATTTTTGTTTTTGTTGCATAGAATAATGGGTGAATGTAGGGGGTGGAGTTACTACAACCACCGGGGAGTGGTACCCTCCACTACCCCTGTGGTCCCTATTACGGTAGTGGCCACAAAGGTGTGGAGGGGACCACGGCTGTCCCCTCCACACTGCGGGCCTCCACCCGCAGGTCCGTAGTGGTGATGAGACCCGTGGCCTCCACTCCCACTTGGCTATAAAAGCCACTACATAAATTTAATTCTTGGCAATTGGATTTTGTTAAATTCTTTTTAATTTAAATCTTAGTTTAATAAAATTGAACTTAGGTAAATTTATAATTAAATTATCTTTAGTAAATTTATAATTAATTCATCTTTGGTAAATTTATAATTGTAAATTAAATTATGTCCAATTTTATAATTAGAATCTTTCAATCTATTTAAGATTTATTGGGTCACTTAGTTGGCATGTTAGATTAAAAAAAAACAATTAAATTCATATCATTATGATTGATCCAAAATTTGTCTAATGTCTAAACTGATTGCTATTTTTGAACTAGTGTCTCTATAATTGATTATTCTCGTGATAGAAATAAAACATTGCTTAACCTTGCATGTAAATTACACTATCCTTGCATCATGCGAATTACTTATACATTATTTGCATTTATTGATGAGCAAGCTACATTTTCATCATCTTCATGCAAGTTACACATTTAATTATCAATATGCGAGTTTCATAATTGTCATTATTGTGCAAGTTATATTTCAAGTTTGAAATAGTAAATAGTTTAGTTGTAGAAGGATGGTATTTTTATCAAGTGGTACATCAATCCCATAGAAGTAGTTATTTCAATTAATTAAACTTTGCAATGGCTAATTATGCACATTCATTTCATAATTGTTTCAAGCATGATGTTTTTCATAGCTTCTTAGTTAGAAAACTAAACAAAGGAAGTCAGAAAACCAAAACCTAGCAGCATTCGGTATTTATGGTGCCTCTGGGTCACGCTTACGGGTAATGTCGTCATGTTGAACTACTACACTTAATGCTTAATAAAGCTGCATCAATGATGTATGGGGCATCATCCCTATAAATTGTTGGGGAGTAATAAGGGACACTTGGAAATTAAAATCCAAGGGGCGGGTAATCCCCCTTGGATCGATAATCTAATAAGATAATCCTAAAATGATTTTTTCATCTGCTGAGTTAAACCATAGTAAATCCCTTTAAGGTTGATTGAGTGAGATGTTTTATGGAATTGATTTAATCTCGAAGAGTTGTTGATGATTGAAAATTGGGTCAAGGGTGATGCTTATGATAGGTATTAGGATCTAGTTGTTTTAGGCCACAAGCAAAAGGCCAACTTGAGCCATTGCTTCAGTGCTACCACCATTGGTAGCAACCGCAGAGAAACTATTTGGGACATTGACCCTGGAAAGGGTTGCGTACCCACCAAACAGTTTACATCAAACCATAGATTAGAAAATAGAACTACATACTTTATGCCTTGATCCCATGCCGAAATGGGTATGTAGGCAGTCTAGGGATGGAGTTGTCCCTAGTACTCAGGCATTCGTGGATGGGGCCTAGGTTTTGGTAAGAATTAGGATTGCGAAGAATCCTAATTTGAAAGCTAAGTGTAAAATAAAGAAAAATTAATTCAATGCATACTCAGAAGGAATCCTGTATGGATTCGCTTGACTTCCTGAGGCTTTAAGCCAAATCCCTAGGCAGAATTCAAGCTTGCACTATGTTATTTTGATTTCTCCTAAGGACTGCAACCTCGATACACTCCTATTAGAGGAGTGTAGTACTTAGTGAGTGACTCAGGACCCGAATGTTCTCGATGAGTCAAAGTCTCTGGCTAGAGCACCTCCTATCCCAATTGAATAGATGCCTACCCCGTATGGGTAGATGCCTATCCCTCATTGGATAGATGAAACCTTTTGTTCCGTATGGACAGATGCCTAACCCATATGGTTAGATGCTCATCCCGGATGGATGAATGCCTAATCCAAATGGATGGATGCCCAGAGTATGTGATTGAATCAAATAGAATGATTAAATTAAACAAAAAAAAAAAGTATTCAAATTTTGTTGGGTTAAGTAAAGTGGGTTATTACAGGTTTCCTCTACAGAATATAGTTATCTGTTTCTTTCGTAGGAGTTTACATTTTGATAAGTATGGTGTTTCTCCTAGTGTCGGTAATTAATAGTTATTATGGTATGGACTCATTGTTTATTTTGGACCTGTGGGTTGTTTAGAGACTTCTCATACAACATATATTTGTCTTTCTGATAATAGGACTTCTCATACTACAAACTAAGCTCTAAGTAAGTTTATGAGCAATTTTAGAATTATAGTCTCGTAGATATGGTAATCTATCAATCTGGTTTATATTAGGCTATATTTTTTAATGTCACATTTTTAGGTACTGATAGATATGCAGAGTTTATATATATATGTATATGTATGTATGTATATATATGTATGTATATATATGTATGTATGTATGTATGTATGTATGTATATGTATGCATATATGTATGTTTGTATATACACACACACATATATATAGATGTATATATGTATATACTTATATGTGTGTATATATATGTGTGTATATATATACACACATATATATGTACATATATGTGTATACACATATATGTACATATATGTGTATACACATATATGTACATATATGTGTGTGTGTATATGTGTGTGTGTGTGTGTATTTATGTATACATATATATATATATGCACATATATATATACTAATATGTAGATATGTACATATACTAATATGTATATATGTATACATGTACATATATATATGTATATATATGTATATATATATACATATATATGTATATATATGTATACATATATACATATATATGTATATATATATGTACATGTATACATATATATATGTACATGTATACATATATATATGTACATGTATACATACATATATATATATATATATATATGTATACATATGATATATATATATATTTATATATGTATACATATATGTATCTTAGACTATATAATTTCTTTTATATGATTAAAAAAATGAAAATTAATGTATCTTCTCTAAGCTATACTCATACTCCTCCATCACAAAATCCTCATCATTCTCATCCATGTTTGGCTTCTCTTTGCCTTTGTCTGTAATATTGCCTACAAGCCTTTTAAATCTCTAAGGGTTGGATCCACCTACATCCTTATTCTCATCCTCCATATTGTCCTAGGTCACATCTTCATTACTATCAATCTCCTCAATACAAAACTAGGCCATGATTTTCTCATTTTCTTCGCTAGTAGAATGAAATGCTTGAGTTTCCCTCTTTTACCTAGATTAGTGGAAGTATTGCATTTTTAAGCCCATAGAGATCTTTGGCGATGAGAGTGTGTACAAAGAGGGGGATCTTTGGTGATAAGACTGTGCACAAAGAGGGGTATTTTGGGAGTGGATTTAACCCCATGGGAGGTAAGAGGACTAGAAGTTGTTGAATATACTAATGCACAAGACAACTGAGAGGAGGGGGTGAATCAGCTGTATAAAATCTTAAAACTATTTCTCAAATTATATCTACAATAACTTAACTTTAACTCATAATCCATAGAAAGATATGAACATGAAACATCATAACACCACACATAATGAGACTCTAGATTTTATGTCTAAAACCTTGTTAGGGGAAAAACCATAGAGAAGCTATTCTCAATATATGAACATCTATTAGGGTGAGAATCTATTCTCAATATATGAACACTTGTTAGGTTGACACTAGTTAATGTGGTTTTTACAAAGAAATGCTCACTAACAAGGGCTCACTGCTAGAGAGCTCACTTCCCAAGAGAAAGAAAGAAGAGGCTCATTGTCGAAGGACTCACTACAAGAATGAAGATGAATAAAAGAGAAATAATTCACCACTAATGCACTTCTTCAACTGTAAGCTCTATAGATCCCTTCAACTCACTGATTTCAATAGCTAACACATGAAAACTCACACTACTCAACACTTTTCACCAACTCAACACACCAGTCATCAAACAGTTTGGAACATAGATCCTCATTCATACACCTTCATCATATTTCAATCTTTCATGCATACACATACATCCACAACACCCAAGTATCACTATATATATCATCCTCACATACACAAAGTCTCCCAAGGTCAGCTAAGCAACTTAAGCAACTTAACAATTCAAATTAAGTTGACACTAAAAGTTCCCATGGAGGAAAATAATGTAAAGTGGACCACAACACATCTTAATTAGGACCAAAAATAAACATCAAACACATTATGTAAAAATTTATAATCATCGGAGCAACAATGTGAAGTATAAACACCTGAGGTCAGCCAAACCTAGAGTAAACACCATCAAACTTGAAACCATGCTTCTGAAGCACAAGAACACATGTCAAATGAATAGAATTAAGCTAAGGACATTGTCAACTTAACTCCAAAACCGCGCTGCTAGAAACCGTAAGGCAGAGAAATGTGAAGCATGTATTTCATAACAAAACACTTTCAAGCATACTGGTAAACACAAATTCCTTGTCACAACAATCTGGAGCACCAAATCTAGAATATAGCATCTCCAAACATAGCTTAACAACATATCCAAACTACAATGATAGATATGCAACATAGAAGAGATGGAGAGAAAATCACTTAGCACAACTGCATAGAGAACTCAACATCACTTATACCAATCAGTCACCAATGACAACCAAAGCATATTGACCTCAATGAAAACACATAAATAGCTCATTCTAGTCAACCTTGCAACAATCTCCCCCTTTGTTATTGATGGCAACACATCAATGGCAACAATAGTATCTCTCATACCAGATTCAAGAAACTAGTCCATTTCACGTTCTCTCCTTTTCCAAATATATCATCTTCTCATTCTCTCACCCTTATTCCATCAAGGAAAAAGGCTCAAATACAAAATTTGTTATCTCATTTTATTCAACTCTTCATAAACTTGCAATGGCACCTAGCTCCCCCTAAGAGGTAGCACCAAGTCATTAGTCTAGAATGATAGTATTTCGTGAGGTTTAATAGAATAATACATCTCTATATGTATTTAGTTTAGAAAAGTAGGGGCAATATGTTGCAAGGTGCGCCCTTGGTCCTGTGCAGCACAAGTAGTAGGTTTGCAACATGACTTAACTTCCTCTCATGGATCCTTGTCTCTAGTCATTGTGGCATTCATTGACAGCTCGAGCTTCTGGCATAACGACAATGATAATTCCAACAAGTGGTATCAGAGCTAAGTCACAATTTCAAACCCTTCTTTTTCTAAGGGGGGGATTATTGCAAGGTGTTCCCTTGGTCCTATGTAACAAAATCAGTGGGTTTGTGACATGGCTTAACTACCTCTCATGGATTTTGTGTCTGGTGGTTATAGCGGGCATTGATAGGTCAACCTTTTGGTGTGACGGTAATCGTACCCAACACAATAACCCCCAATTTCTCCTGGAGATATTCAAAGGTATCTTTAGCAAGAGCTTTAGTAAATATATCAACAATATGTTCCTGTGTAGGTACATGATCAAGTTTTACATCATTCTCCAAAACTTTCTCCCTCAAGAAGTACTGAATTGAAATGTGTTTTGTTCTTCACTGCAATATTGGGTTCTTATAAATGTTTATTTCACTAGTATTATCACAAAAGATAGAAATAGGTTCATCAAATGATATTCCAATGTTCTTCAAGGTTTGTTTCATCCATAATACTTGAGTATAGCAATTAGCAACAACAATATACACAACTTTGAATAGCTGTAGATAGAGATACTAAATCTTATTTCTTACTTGACCAAGCAACCAACCTCTAAGGAAAATATGCACCCCCACTAGTACTTTTCCTGTCATCCACATAACCAACCCAATCTGCATTTGTATAGCCAATTAGAGTGAAATTAGGTCTTTTTGGGTATCATAGACCATAGTCTTCTATTCCTTTCAAGTATCTAAAAATTATTTTCACAACAACAACGTGTGTCTCTCTAGGGTCTTGCTAAAATCTAGCCACAAGACAAACAACATGCATGATATCTAATCTAGTAGTGGTCACATAAAATAAACCTACAATCATTGATATATATATGCTCTGATCAGTAATCGATGATTCAACATATTTTCTCAACTTACAACTAGTAGCCATAGGAGTACATACAAGTTTAGCACTATCCATTCCAAAATTCTTCAACATTTCCTTAACATACTTAGATTGTGAAATAAATATACCATCATCTTTCTGATTAAATTGATCTATATATAGCATGATAATTCACTAATATCGTGTCACCAACCAATTCAAGGTCTGAAGTGACCAATATAGTACCTACAAATAAACAAAGGGTGTGCATCAAACTACACATACACACATGAGGAATGAATCCCACTGATTCATCTATTGTCATGGATTTAAACTCACTTTGACAAAGCTATGATTGGAAAACAACAAAGGCTCTACACAACCCCCCATGACACTTTATAGTATAGTGTGAGTACAATAATATGACACAATTTATGCAAAATCCCCAAATACATGATGTGAAACTACATCTCAACATGTCCAAAAGAATGCGATTACAAAAACAATTGCACCAATGAATAGTGCATGGAAACACCTTTCCAATGATACTTAATTTGCTAAAAATAGACTTTGGATGTCCATGTTATGGCCATTTGTAGAAAAAACATGATTAGGGCCTAACAATGAAAAAAAATGGCCCACCCCTCTTAAGCATCTAGGGGAAAGGGTTCGTCCTTCATGGGATTAGTGTCTATTGGCAATAATGTAACAAACTGAGGGGGGGGTGAATTAGTTTGCACAAAAAATTACTGTAACTTAAACCACAAAGCATATCTGATAATTAACAGTTGAAGCATGAAACAACACCATATCAATAACACACATAACACCAAGATTTTTGACATGGAAAACCTGGTTAAGGGAAAAACCATGGTGGGAACCTACCCACAATGAGATAATACCTTGTTAGGAGTAAATGTAAATATTACAATGGGGAATGCACATGCATTCAGGCACACTGCCTAGAGCTCACTACTCAAACAAGAAACCTAGAAAGGCTACAACCCTTAGGGAAGGCTCACTACCTTATAGGGAGTTTCACTAACTTACAAAAGAATTCAGACAACAATTTAGACTATATGAACTATGAAAATAGCATCTCCATATGCCTAAGTATAATTTCGGTTAAGCTCACTATCAAACCTTCTTTGCAACACACTTCTTCACATAACTTCGCACAACTTCCCTACTACTGAATGATTGATACAATATTCACACATAAAGCATATCTCTCAATGATTATTACATTCATTTATACAAGTCATCAACCTATATTTTAAGGTCAACTAAATCCTCAATACAAATTATAAAATAATAACCTCACACGCTACAACAATGCATGCGAACCAAAACAATGTCGGTTAAGACATAGTCTAGACCAAAACAATCATTGCAAATATGCAACACCTCCAATAATTATGCCTCAATCATCCGCAACATGCTACAACCACCAAGAATTTCACATAACATGAAGAACATCACCAAACAAGGAAAATCTTCAATAATGCACATAGGAATCAATGTGGACCACCAATACGCATAAAACACGATCGAGAGATATTCACAAGCATCGTGAATTGAACCATATCAACCGCAACTTAGATCACTAGAATCATCATCATCTCTCTACTAGAGCTTAAGACCACCATCATAACTGATTGCCAACCAAAAAGATTCACTTGTGGATTTACAAATCATGAACCAATCAAACTGAGGACACACATCAATGTACATAATACATCCCCCACATCCGCAACTAAAGATATCACAATTCTATAGAAATATGAAGAATAAACTAGAATACCAAATAACACCAACAACTAAATAACATACTTAATACCACATCTCATAACTTGATTACATCAACATGCAGACCTTTACAAATGGGAATGAACCTGTGTATGGTGAAAATGGATAACAATAATAACAATATTAAAAGGCTAAATGAATTCAGCCACCAAACCCTAGCCTAACAACAACAAAGATCCACCATAACATATGAAGATTACCTAAGACAATGCAAATCAAATGAAATCACAAAGATTATACCATCACATGTCCAATAGGGTTTTGATCTCCATTCTTCCTATCTCCATTGATCTTGCTTGATATATTTGCTCTCAGATTTTTGTATGCACAAGAGCTCAACAAAGAACGGAATGTGGTTGCAAGTAGGATCGTAGTGTAGTCGAGTCCTCCAAATTGTCGATTAGGCTGAGTGATTAGGGTGAGTGATTAGTCATTAGGGTTTGATAATGAAGAAGGCATCTCCTTAAATAGAAGACACAATATGAAATGGAGGGATAAGATTGAGAGGTGTAAGAGGAGGTCGGCTATGATTAGAGGGTAGGTAAAAGAAATAATAAAATAATGAAAGGGGTAGGTAGTGTATGAATTAAGAGATGAATGACATGTGTCATAGGTAGAAAAGGCTAATGAATTAATTAAATAAATAAAGATTTATTTAATTAATAGAAGAAGTGGGATCAATTAAATAAATAAGATATTTATTTAATTTAGGAAAATGATAATTTAAATAAATAAATGTATTTATTTAAATGAGAAATAAGGCTAGAAGAGGATAAATGAATTAATTAAATAAATAAAGATTTATTTAATTAATAGAAGAATTAGGTTTAGATAATTAAATAAATAAAATATTTATTTAATTAGACATGACAATTTTGAGTGTCTACATTTTGCCCCTCTTTGAGACAATGCGGCTTGTCGCATTGTTTCAAAGAAGATAAGATGAACTGATACAGAGTTGCCCCAGAATGGGAATGATATGCCCCCTCGAGAGATTGGATGAAAATGTCTGAAAAGATTGCAGACAATCTCTCGATAAGAAAGAGAGGCTAGAATGGACTGACCAGATAAAGTGACAAAGTCACGGGATAAAGAAGACTGACTCGGGAAACGAAGGCTAGGGCAGTCTATAAGATAGACCACGGGGGAAAATACATCCTCATTGTCATCTACACCATCACAAGAGCATAGTGCAAAGCGAAAATAAAGCAGCAACAGTCAGCAGCGATGGCTTTTGTTCACAGATTCGACCGTGTTCGCCGATTCTAGAGGCCAACGGAGGCAGGAGAGCCAGTGAGTACCACAAAACCTCCTCGTAATTTGATGCATTTATTGTTGTCATTAATTCATACTAGGTAATGTAATAAATGCACGTTTATGTCAGGAAAATGTGTTTGTGGCCAAAAATGTGAATTTGTGTCTTCTAGGTCAAATCGGCAGTTCTGTGATGAACATACGTTGTCGATTGGATAAGCTGCTGAGAGGATACACTCAAGCAGGTCCTCTAGGAAGACTAGGATAGATCAAGGCACTTTGTGATGAACAGTGAGTACCAAGATAGAGTACTTTGTGATGAACAGGGAGTACTAAAATATGAGCAGCACTTTGTGATGAATAGGGAGTGCAAATGTGAGTAACACTTTGTGATGAACAGTGAGTGTCACACACGTAGTACTTTGTGATGAACAGGGAGTACTACTAGGATAGATAGCAACACTTTGTGATGAACAGTGAGTGTCACTAGGATAAATAGCTATGTGCATTTAGATAGCGAGTAGCATTTTGTGATAAACAGTGAATGCCACTATGACTGACATGATTTGATTTGCTTGACTGCAGGAGTACTTGCCGACGCTGGAGTCACGGGGAGAGATTATCGTCGACACAGAGATTGCGACCTGAGTTGACACTTGAGGACCGAGCTACGATTGAGGCTATGGGATTGAGATACATTCTGTATGTGCCTGAGTTTCGGGTGAACATGGGATTGCTGACTGCACTGGCTGAGAGATGGCACTCAGAGACTTGTAGTTTGCATTTGCCGATGGGTGAGATGACAGTCACCTTGGAGGATGTATATAGGATTCTACGGATACCAATCGATGGGGAGTTAGTACCCTATGATCGAGATGGAGATAGGGATGCACTGAGACGAGTGTTCTAGGATCCAGGACTGGAGATGAGGGTGGGACACATGGCATGGGATACCATGACATGGATAGGATTAGCACTACCAATAGTGTTGGCAGGAGTGATCAGTGAGTTCCTCTGTATCAGTTTTGTACCATTTTGTATAATGATGTAGACACCTGCGGGTGATTGTAGCCATATGATTTTGACATCATTGTATCATGACATTTTATATATATATATGAGATGATTCATCTTTGCAGCAGCTATATGCATGTGTACCTATGTGATGAGATGTTCTTATGTGATGCTTATGATATGGATGCAAATATGTATATGATGCAATGCAATATATTTTGTTCTTTTATGTTTTATATGCGTATGCATGATGCAAACGTGAATGTATGTAATGCAGATGAATATGATAATGCAAATGTAAATTGTGTTAACAGGTGTTGTGTGCAGGATGTGATGCAGTTGTGATATCTATATGTATGTATGAAATGCTTATATGTGGTAATGTAGGTGCAGCTACATGAAATGCAAATGTTTTTGGTGTGTCATTATACTCAGTCATGTGATAGCAGGCTACGCGGACTTGAGAAGGACGATGGAAGTCAATCAAGAAAGGGGGATGGAAGACAGAAGATATGAAAGTGAAAGAGCTTCTTGTGCGTTATCATCATTGAGCTTTATTATGGCAAGTAGGTTATGACAATCGAGGCATATGTTTGACCCAGAAAGTCATTGTACCTGTTTGCATGGAGATAAGACAGTCACAAACAAGGAATGCCCCAGTTCATACTAGACTCACAGTGTCCTCATATCCTTGGACAAGTCATAGCATTACTAAGAGACAATCCACAGACAGCAAATGCAAATAGGTGACGATACCCCATCCTCGCCTTTCTAGTCAAAGACATCCTGGAGATAGAATCTCTAGTCAGAGACATCCTGGAAAAGCTAAAAGACATGTCACCAAAAGATAAAATCAAAAGAAAACCAAGACTCGACACCAACATCCACTGTAGTCCTCAAGTTTAGTGTCTCTTGTCACTTGTATAAGTCTTATTTGATTGTGGTCACAATGTTCACTTTCACAAAAAGGATAGATAGCACTGAACCATATGTTGTCTGAGTCTATTGAAAGATTTGATTTGTTGAAGCCCATTGTTGCTGTTGTGTCTCATCTGAAACTGACTGAATCAATGAAACTGATACTTTATTGCGGAGAAGATGAACCTTTATTGCGGATCTTCAGTGCAAATGTTGCTTTATTGTGGATTGTGCACGGATAGACTTGAAGGAAGCTGGAAGAAACTGTACTCCTCAAAACATGTGATGTTCTCAGTTCCACACCCATTACTAGACGTAGGATTTGCCTTAGCCACAGATAGGATCTGATTTATTATGGATGGAAAGGGAGGTGAAAAGGGAGCTTTATTATGAATGGCTAACTAATCTTAGGGTAGATCAATAACAAGCCATGATGGGACTGGGTAAGTTTATTGTGGATGAATTGGTCGTGAGTGTGTGCAAAGTGAAAGGATGAAAGTGAATCCTGAAGGAGGGAGGAGCAATGTCTCTACGCATGGCGCTGGTGACCCAGTTTTCACCATGGTACTTGCCCAGGGCACCACCGAAGTGGTTTTCACCATTGGACGAAATTATTTCTCTTTACTTTTTTTGATTTTTCAATTTTTTTGTGTCACAAGGCGCCTGTTTGCCAGGTTTTCACCAAGTAACGATTTTTTTGTTTTATAATTTTTTTTTGTATTTTTGAATTAGGATGTTCCGAAGAGCTTATGTGTAGAACCTGCGAAGGTGCATGCTATTGATAGGATCCTCCAAAATTTCACCTTCTGTAGTTCAGAGCTGATATGCCCCAGATCCATATGCTGTTGTAATGATGTAAGGACCCAGCCAGTTTGGTTCGAACTTGCCCTTCTTATCTCTGTCTTGCTGATTCTTGGGGTCTCTCTGAGTACCAAGTCACCTACCTCAAATGTGCGAGGCTTGACTTTATGATTGTAACTGCATTGTTCCTTGATTGAATGATGTGTAGCTTGAGTGACAATCCTCTTTGATAAAGGAACTGAGATAGAATTACTAGTGTGTGGACTACGTTTGCCCATATGCGTGTCACCTGAAGAAGTTTGGTCATCCCTGATAACAAAGTCCTTCGAGGAAGCTCCATTAAAGGTCCATGATGTATCGCCAGAAGGGAAAGGATGTGTGGAACAAGTGGATGAGTTATGAAGGCTTATGACTGTGAAAAGAAGTGAAAGTAGGATAGCATGATGGAGACTTAAGATCAACAAGTATGCTTTTTGACTTAAAATTTTAGAACTTTTGCCCCTAGTTATTTTGATATTAGGGGAGATCAACTCTTTTTCTTTTTGCTTCATAAGAGTTTTATCCTTGACTTTGATTTTTGTAGAGTCCAATAGCTTTTGATTTTGATTTGGACTGAAGCACTTTTCTTTATTTTTTACTTTTAAATTTTTCTTTTCAAAGCTTGATTTTTGATCCCTAATGAGTGAGGGCTTTTGTAATTCTTGTTGATCCAAGTCTGGAAGTGGAGTGGAAATGGAAGGAGTGGATGAAATGGTAAGGCTATGTGAGTTCTCCAGAGGGTTGGCAATATGCTCAATAGATTCTTTGTTGGAACCACTCTTAGGACTATTGATATCAAGAGATGCTTGCACCACTAGAGGAGATTTGCATTCGGACTTAGTAGCCACAACACTAGGTGGTTCACACCCAATTCCTTGGCATTGAAAATTGTTTGTAGGTTGTTCTTGTTGATAGAATACCTTAGGAGATAATGGGAGTTGGTCAACATGAAATATATACTCACCACATCCTAGGTCTTTAATCTTGAATTTTTCTTTGAGCTCTGTTTGTTTTGATGTAGAAGCTTTCAATGATTCTGGATCCACATATGCTGAAGATGGAACAACTTCTCGATTAGCTGGAATTGTTATTTCTGATCTAGGTCGCACATTGTTGCAATATATGAATGGATTTGGATCCGCTTTGACGGTCACTTCAACTCCATTGTGTGGAAACTTGATACATCGATGATATGTAGATGGGACTGCGCTCATTTCATGAATCCATGGGCGTCCCAAGAGTATGTTGTATGTGAGATCGATGTCTAGGACTTGACAAACCACATCCTTTGTAACTGGCCCAACTCTGAGAGGTAAGGTGACTGTGCCCTTGGATGAACGCTCTTCATCATCATATGCCTTGATGGTGATTTTGTTTGTAGAATTCACAGCTTTATCAGAATATCCCAATTGTTTAATTGTGCTCAATGTACAAATGTTTAGACCTGCTCCTCCATCTATCAGGACTCGTTTGATTCTATGTTTGTGTATGAAGGCTTCGATATGTAGTGGTGCATTATGTGGCTGACTTACGGAGGCATCATTAGCTTCTGTGAAAGTAAGGGAGTGTGGAATGGAAAGGTATCCCACCATGGCTTGAAACTGGTCCACATTCAGATCAGTAGGAACAGTAGTATCTCTCAAGATTTTGTCAAGAATGGCTTTATGTGCAGGAGATATGCGTAATAGCTCAAGGATTGAAATGAGCGTGGGTGTCTTCCCTAACTGTTCTACAAGGTCATACTCAGGCTTGGTTGATGAAGAAGTGGTATTTTTAGTGGAGGCACCTGGCAACGTAATTTTACCTTGACGAGTTGTAACATGACATTCAGAGGTAGGTTCAGAAGAAGATCTAATACCTTTTAGGACAATCTTGGGTCTCTGAGTAGAATGCTCGGATGCTTTGTCCTTGATGATAATAGTAGAGACATAATTGTCCATCGATATGTGATTGATAGTTGAATCATAGTTATAGGATGCTTTGGTATAGTTGGTTTGATCCTCTGTGGCTTTATCTTTTCCTTTGTCATGTTTTGGGAATGGTTCCTTAAACATCACATGTTCTTGATTAGACGAATGTCCCTCAATCTCAATGTCACCTCTATCAATGAGATCTTGTATGATGTTCTTTAGTTGATGACAATTTCCTATCTTATGACCCTTGCTCTTATGAAATTCACAATATTCATCATCATTCCACCAATTTGGCTTAACCTTTGGTTCATATGGAGGAAAATTTGGAACTGTGATTACCTTGTTTGCCACAAGCTTCTTGAAAACTGACTCAAGTGGTTCTCCCAATGGAGTGTACTTCCTTCGTGATCTAGAAGTTGTTTGAGTATTCACTTGATTGTTTGTAGAACTTGATCCTGAAAAGATGAACTTGGGTCTCACTGTATTGGCATCAACAACACCATCATTAACTGTGTTCTTGTTCTTGTTCCAAAATTTTGGTTTGTCCTTTCCTTTAAAGTCCTCTTTGTTTTCTTTGAATATCTTAATGACTCCTTGTTCAATTAAGACTCTTTCTGTTGCTAGGCCTTTTTCAATAACATCCTTGAATGTAGACAAACAAGCTTTTCTGAGATCATAGCCAATAGCCTTGTTAACATTTTGTGTGAACATTTCCACCATTTGTTTCTGCGGGATTTTGCAAGAGCATCTGCTAGCTAAGTTTCTCCATCTTTGTAAAAATGACGCAAAAGATTCTCCTTCCTTTTGTTTAGTATTGCACAAGGTAGTAACTGAGACATCTGTTTCTATGTTGTAGGAGAAATGCTGAATGAATGCCTCTGCCAAGTCCCCCCATGACTTAATACCGGGAGGTAATTGAGAAAACCATTCCATAGCTTGATCGCCTAAGCTTTGTGGAAACAACCTCATCAAGTATGTTTCTTCTGTCGCTACCTCAATGCAGGCTGTGAAGAATTGTCTTATGTGTGCCTTGGGGTCTCCTTTTCCTCTATACTTGTCAAATTTAGGCGTCACAAAGTGTGTAGGAAATGGAGGCATTGGGATGCTCTTATCAAATGGATAAGGACATATGTCTCTCATAGTGTATGTTGGTTTTGGTGCATTTATGTCCTCCATTTTCTTTTGTAAGTCCCTGATTTGTTGTTCCAAACTGCTCTTAGGTGGAGATCGACTTCTTGGACCATATCCTATGTTTGAGGTACCCATTGGAGGAGGAGCTTGTTGCATGTATGGATGATATTGATCATAGACATGTTCATATGGAGGAGGTCTATAGTGATGCTGCATATATGGACCACTTGGTATAGCTTCATGTTGAGGAACCCCATATCTATTTTGTGCATATATACCATATTCTATAGGCACGTCATGTTCTATTGTGTTGCCCCCAAATTTGACATGAGGTTTCCTTATGTCCAAATTTTGAGCATGCCTTTGAGTGTCCAATTGTTTTGATTGATCCATAGCTTGAGCATGTCTATCTGCATAAGGCTTCCATAATGGTCTTCGAAGGTAAGTATCATATGTTTGACTGTGTGTATGTGGGACCTTTGGTTTTTGAAGCAAAGCTGATGGTGATTCAGGTACCATATGTGGTCCTCTATTTCCTCCACTATTGGGTCTCCTTTGATCCATGTTGGATTGAGTTTGTTGCGAGGGTCGGTTTTCCATAAGTTGAGACATGTCAAAGTCATGAGGTATTTTAGCTCCACTTTGTGCCATCATGTGTAAGAAGTATTGTCTATCCCTCTTCATTATTTCCTCAACCAATCGATTGAAATGGGGATTCATAATGGATTCTTCCACATCTGCTGAATGTACTGAAAAGTTGTCCACATTGTCATTTTGTGTAGCATTGTTGTTTATAGTGTCCATGTTCTCAACATTTGGAATGTTTCTATAGACATCCATGTCAGGCAGTGTAGTGTGCTCAGGATTGAAAAATAAATCATTGTCATACTCATAAGAACTCATGTTTGCGGACTCTTGAGCTTCTTTAGCTTTTCTCCTAGATTTTTGAAGACGGGTTTCAACCATGAACTAGGTGTTTGACCAAGATGTGTAAGACTAGTTGAAAAATGGAAAGAGTATGGAAGACCAAGAGTTGTATGGAGTGTAAATGAATCTTGAGGTGTACTTGCAATGTCCAAAGTGTAAGACCAAGTATCTAAGTAGTAGAGTAGGTGTGACTTCCAAAGAGAGGATAGTTTCTCTTGATGAGGTAAGTTGACCTTGACTCTAAGTAAGACCAAATGAGACCCAAAGGTAAGAAACCTTGATGAGGGACCACTTAGCAAAGTGTAGTTGTATGTAGTGTGTTGACAAAGTATGATGAGGACAAGCAAGTGACCTTTTGACTCAAGTTTAGACAATTGTGAATGTAATGAGAGATGTAAAGCAATGATGGGCTGTGTGAGACCCAAAGACAGGTTGAATGCTAGATGAAACCTGAAGAAACAACCTAGGAAGCTCAAGTATTCCAAAACTGATTTCTTTTGTTTGTTGGACTGTAAAATTTTTCCAATTTGTGAAGTTGTTGGTTGTGACCAAATCTGAATGTTTGACTGTTTTTCATGACAAAAGGACACAATGTTGTTGAGGACTCAATGTTTGCAAGTGTTTAGACTTCAAAATGACTCCAAGAAAGTGTGTTGTTTGATGTAAAATTGTTTTGCATACACTTGAAGACACAAAAGACACAATATTTTGTTGTTTGGTCTTGATTGTTTTGAATATTTAACATAAGTCAAGCACAATTCTTATGGCTGGCCAAGACAATAGTTGTTGATCCCACATGGGGTTTTACCCCCGAGGCTACGCTATTCAGAGCGGATACTTAGATGCTTGACCTCACTGGCTCCACCCTTGGCACTCACTTCTTGGGTCAGCCAAGCATCAGTCCCCATGAAAACTCCCCATGGCAAACTTTGTATCTCTACTAAGAACCGTATGTGTGTGGGCCGCCACCAGAGGTCTGACCTCCTGCCCCAACAACTAGAAGGATTTGGGCTTCTAAAACAAAAAGGTGCTAGTAAGGGCATCCGCTCATGTGGCCATACATGTGGCACTTTCAGCTCTGTAAATACAGAAGGCTCCCAGCCGGTAGGGGTTACGCCCTACAAATGATCAAATAAATTTGATCAAACGGGTTTATGGGGAGACATAGTGTCGGTATGAACTAATCAGCACATGTTATCCATAGTTTTCACCATGAATACATTTGAGTATAGTGGTTCGGATGAGGTTGGTTTTCCTCGCTACCACTTGGGTCGTTCTCTTCTCACTAGTAGTCCTAATGACCACACGGGAAGACAGGCCCTCTAAAGAATTAAACAAAAAGAGCCTATTGCTCAAGACACAAAAGACAATGATTCAATTTTAGTGCACCAATGGAAGTGTTTGCTAGTCTATGAAAACAAGGCACACAATAAAAATC
The DNA here is from genome assembly GCF_030272615.1 of Cryptomeria japonica. Taxonomy (NCBI): domain Eukaryota; kingdom Viridiplantae; phylum Streptophyta; class Pinopsida; order Cupressales; family Cupressaceae; genus Cryptomeria; species Cryptomeria japonica. The sequence goes on from NC_081406.1 coordinate 515,292,283, forward strand.
CAAAAACCCTTGCCAAGGATCTGCAACAAAGATTTATTAGTAGTTTGGATTGTTTGAAATAATCACCCCTTCCTGCAAACACACAAGTTAGGTAAATTTTAGATCCAAAAGACTTTGTGAAATAGGGGCCTTCAATAATGCGTTTTGTTGACTAATTCAAATATCTGATTCATCATAAAAAAAGACCACTTGTAAAATTTCAAGAGATTTCCAGAAATGTAAGAAAATCCAAAAAATTTGCTAATTTGCTCCAAAAATTAATTTTTTATGAAAAATCATAAAAAATTCATATAAAATGCAAAATCGATCCAAAAAATTTGAAATTTTTACTGGAGAGTCTTTATGGTCTTCCAAACTTGCACAAAAAGTTTTCTGCAACAAATCCAAGCAGTTTGTGAGATATGAGTAAAATAATGCAAAACCGTAATTTTCAAAGATCTGATTTTTGAGGAATTATTTTGCATAAAATTTAAAATAAAAAAGAATATATCCTATGTATAATTCTGAGAGATTTCCAAAAATGTAAGAAAATCCAAAAAATTTGCTAGTTTTGTCTCAAAATTAATTTTTTATGAAAACTCATAAAAAATTCATATAAAATGCAAAATAGATCCAAAAATTCTGAAATTTTTACTAAGTCTTTCTGATACTTTTTTTGACTTGCACAAAAAATTTTATGTCAAAATTCGAAGCCGTTTGTGAGATCTGATCAAAATAAAGAAAAACCCTAATTTTTAAAGATCCGATTTTTAGGGAAATATTTTGCATCAAACATAAATTCACAAAGAACAAATCCTATGTATAATTATGAGAGATTTCCAAAAATGTAAGAAAATCCGAAAAATTCTCTCATTTTCTCTCAAAATTAATTTTTTATGAAAAATCATAAAAAATTCCTAGAAAATAAAAATGTGCTCCAAAAATTCTGAATTTTGGATTGAGAGCTCCTGATACTTTTTTCAACCTGCAAAAAAAATTTGGTACAAAATTTCCTAGCCGTTTGTGAGATATGATTGAATCTCTCCAAGATCTTGATTTTGTGTCCAAAACCCTAGCATCACAAGGTTATTCTCCAAATTGTTTTACAAAATAGCAATATAGGGTTAGAAAAATCTGCAAAAAAGCCATAGATCTAAGAAAAATCCATGTCCCACGGGGCATGCCAAAATGTTTATGGTGAAAATGGATAACAATAATAACAATATTGAAAGGCTAAATGAATTCAACCACCAAACCCTAGCCTAACAACAACAAAGATCCACCATAACATATGAAGATTACCTAAGACAATGCAAATCAAATGAAATCACAAAGATTATACCATCACATGTCCAATAGGGTTTTGATCTCCATTCTTCCTATCTCCATTGATCTTGCTTGATATATTTGCTCTCAGATTTTTGTATGCACAAGAGCTCAACAAAGAACGGAATGTGGTTGCAAGTAGGATCGTAGTGTAGTCGAGTCCTCCAAATTGTCGATTAGGCTGAGTGATTAGGGTGAGTGATTAGTCATTAGGGTTTGATAATGAAGAAGGCATCTCCTTGAATAGAAGACACAATATGAAATGGAGGGATAAGATTGAGAGGTGTAAGAGGAGGTCGGCTATGATTAGAGGGTAGGTAAAAGAAATAATAAAATAATGAAAGGGGTAGGTAGTGTATGAATTAAGAGATGAATGACATGTGTCATAGGTAGAAAAGGCTAATGAATTAATTAAATAAATAAAGATTTATTTAATTAATAGAAGAAGTGGGATCAATTAAATAAATAAGATATTTATTTAATTTAGGAAAATGATCATTTAAATAAATAAATGTATTTATTTAAATGAGAAATAAGGCTAGAAGAGGATAAATGAATTAATTAAATAAATAAAGATTTATTTAATTAATAGAAGAATTAGGTTTAGATAATTAAATAAATAAAATATTTATTTAATTAGACATGACAATTTTGAGTGTCTACAGAACCATCTATAGACAATATACCAGAAACCCTTTAATTTGCATTAGCTCATCTACAACACTTAGGCTAAACCAACTCATTCAACCAAACTGCAACACTGGAATACACAAAAGAATATGTTGACATCAATGACAACACATCAACCAATGTCCAACAATCTCCCTCAAAATCACAAGGAGCGGCTCCCCCTTAGACAAACAACTCAAATCACAAATCTAAAAATGCTCTCCTCTCCCATAGAGTGTTAGAAACCAATAAAACTGAGAGGGGGGGGTGAATCAGTGTTATACCAAAATAGTAAATTTTAGCCTTATTAAAATATTCATACACCAACCGGTATACCGGTACATACAGAATTGAAAGAAGTAAAGCAACCAATAAGCCAAACACATAAATGAGAATCATAACACATAGATTTGTGCATGGAAAACCTCAAAGAGGAAAAACCATGGTGGGATTTGTGACCCACAATATCAATCCACTGGCCATATTAAGAGATATTACAAAATATGAGGGGCCTCCACTTGCAGGAAGGCTTACAGCCTAGAGCACACTGCTCAATCACAATAGGAGCCTCACTAACTACATAAAATTCTAGACTAAAATCTAGAGAAGTGTGAACTGCTAAGATAGCATCATCTATGCTAGAATATGATTTCAATTTAAGCTATGTCTATTCTGGTTTGAAACCCTAAACCCCTTACCGGAATAACCCTTACAATAATTTTCTCACATACATAATCTCTGAATAATTTTGCATCATATTACATTCACATATCCATCACCATATATGTGTGTGTGTGTGTGTGTGTGTGTGTCACAATGATCTAATCTTAACTGACCTATATACCTTATACAATTTTATGCCTTTTGTTGGCTTACAAATATATATGCAACATCAAATTATATGTCGCCCAGATAATATAAATGTATGAACATTAAAATAAATTGCCGATGCCGGATCCAAGATATGTCGGCCTCCAATACCAATAACCTTCACTATACCATGTCAGCCTACATTGTCGGTGACCAAAGAAATTTTTCTTACCTGTCGGTATCAATGTCGGTGTAGAATCTGTGAAATTCCTATCAGAACACCATAGAATCAAAACATGAAGCCGAAACACAAAATCATGTTGCCTTCAATAACAACATAGTGAAACCAACCAATAGAGTGTCAATTGCCAACAATATCCTCCTTTGGCATTGATGGCAAGACTCATGTGAAAAATGGTCAAGGTTTCATCTACCAATCTCATCCTGCCTTGCTCTCCCTAAGCTGAATATGCAAAATACTCCATATCTCCAAAAACTCCAAAGCTCTATATCTCCTCCTAATGTATGCTACTCTTTTATTCTTTTTCACATCTATACTACTCCCCCTTTGACATCAATGAATATCCCCAAAAATATCTTACCGGAGCTTGACCAACTTCAAAATTTCTAGATAATCCTTCTCCAGTAACTCCACATAAGTATCCTAGTCAGTTTTGAATGTGTCGGAAATAGATACAAGTCCACTCAATAAATGTGCAAAAGAATCTCTCTCATTTACCTCTGTCAGTGTGGGTTTTCCCACCATATCCATGTATTATTTCTTATGTACATAGAGTGAATCAAACTGGGGACTCACCAAGCCTCTCAGACTTCTGGCTCTTCTAATTATTTTGTTCTTTCATTTTCAAGAGCATAAATTTGGTTTTCCAAAATTAAAATTTGACCATCAATTGATGTAGTCAATTAAATTAATCCATCAAAAGAGTTAGCAATACTTGCAATTTTCTCTTAAATCTCTTTTATCTTTTTATCTACATTTGTTGTAAGTATTCCAGTGTTACAACATACCCTATATATATTTGTACATTGTTTCAAAGAATTTTCTATTAGGATTAGCTTCTCCTCAATCTTTTTTTTTCTCCATTTCAATTATCTAATCAAAAGTAGCTCTCTTAGCCTGAGTAAATATTTCTAGTGCTTGTCGGTTTGACATTTGTTGTAAGGATTGAAAGTCTTTTGATATGTGCTCAATGATTATCTTAAGCTTGTTGGATGGGCTTGCTTCATTTTCTATCTTACACTCTGGGACCAATATATGTAGAACAGTGATTGATTGATCTATAATCCCTTCGACTATGGGTCCCTCCATCATTTTTTGTGTAGCCATCATCATCAGTTCAGTGGGACTCATTTTTGGGATTGTTTTCTTTTCTACCTGAGAAGTGTCAATTGACAATAATGATGGACCAACAATCTATTCCCTGTCGGATTCCCCTATTTTCTCCTCTGATGTTTTATCTTTTATAACCTCCTCACTTGCACTAGTGGCTTTGCCACTTAGTGCAGTCTATGTAACTGTTGGTTCCTCTATAGGAATAGTAACCCCAACCTTTACATTTGTATCTGGAGGATAATTGTCCTCAATATTAGTATCATGTACAATGTTAACTTGTTCATTCTCAATATTAATAGGTATCCCAGTATTTGTCTATACATCTATTTTTACCGGTGGCTATTTCCACTATCTTAATATTTTTCAAAACTGAGGGTGAAGTACCCATAATCCCCTTACCTTGTCCTTCAACCAGGGTATCTACAATTTCTGTCTTGGTTTCTGATGAAGTAAAGAATCCTTTGTTTTCTCCCAAAAATTTAACCCATTCTTTTTTAGTTTCCTTTATTATTTCATTTACTCTCCCTAGCATTAGTCTAGTTATCCTATGTTTACTATTGAAAAATTTTATGTCTGTCGCCTCAAGTGTCTTTTCCATTTCATCTAGAGCTATAGTAACACTAATAGATAATAGTTCTTTAATTTTAATGTTTTTATCTTCTTGCATAGTTGATAATCTTCTAGCATCCAATATATTATATAACTCAGTCGGTATTTGATTTTCTATCTCTATTAAGGCTTTCTTATAAATATCCAAGTATAAGAGGAATGCTTCCTCTACCTCTCTTTGTTCATCATCCTCTAATTTTTCATAATAAAATTTAACATTCTTCAACATGCCATCTTTAGTGATTTTAACTACTATTTTTGCACAAGTTTTAGGTGGTATGATAGTCACATTACCAATTTCAAGTGCTAAGTCGGTGTCACTCTTCTTCTTCCTCTTGGCAGTACTAGATGTAGCTGCAGTTGTAGCTTTAGGTGCTTGCTTCTGTGTTGGTAGCTTGATTGTGACCTTCCTAACCGGTTGCAACTTTGCTTCTGCCTTTGTTTCCTCTGGTTACTTCCTAACAACCCTCTTAAATGCTAATAGTGTGTCATCCTCTGATTCAGATTCTACAGTAACAAGCTCAAAATGAATTTCTGGATCCTTCTTCTTTCTGCTTTTCTCTAGGATAGCATCAATTAGTGCCTTGATGTCTTTTGAGACCTTCTGCACAAATTTACTTGCTTTTCCTTCCTACTTCTCTCTTTTCTTCCAGTTGAACTCTGTTTCAACCTCTTGAGTTTTCTGTTGTACAGTACCACAGGGCTTCTCTGCCTCATCAATATGTACATCAATTAGTATTTTTGCATAGGCATCAATAATTAGTGCATCTACCTCATAGCTCGTTTCCTCAATCCAAATCTTTTGGGGCTTGACTGATTCCATGAGAGTCTCATCCTTCTTTACCATAAAGCATATGTCGGTAGACTAATTTTCTACAATATGCTCAGGTACCCTTACCCTAGACCTCATAGATTTTTGAAATACCTTAAAATACCCCCATACCTTATCATCTCTCTAGCTTCCTAATGCGGCAATTGACAATTTCAATTGTCTTCCTACCAGAATGTCAAAATCCCATTGCCTCTTGCCAGAACTAAGTGTATCATTCAGAAAATATAACATTAGGAAAACTAATAAGATCCCATACCAGAAATTTTCCTTCTTCTCATGCTTAATCTTCCCTAAGTTTATTAACAACTCATCAAGAATCCAACTACATAGATCTAACTTTACATTATCTCTCATCATTTTGTATGCAGCCAAAATGCATGAACTGGAAACAAAATTCACTCAGTTTAACTGAATTACCTTATATCTGATAATCATGCTACTAAATTTGATGTCCATGTTGGTGATAGTGCTCAATTTCATGGATCTTTTGTCAGATGTAGCGTCGGTGATCTTCCTCATGAAATCATTTGAAACTTTCTTGTCTGGATGTTGCCCTACCAATGGCAAACCAGTAATTGCCCGGATGGCTTCCTTGGTGATTTTGTAAGGTCTTTTTAGCCATATAAATTCCCCATGTACTCTTCTTAGTACATATCAAATTATTTCATCCTCAAACTCTAGAATATCCAGAATGTCTGTAAACCATAGGTCTTAAATATGTTTGTATGTCAGTTTGATCTTTCTAGATTCTCCCATTAGCTCACTCATATACATGCCCTTGATTTCTAAATTTCCCAAGTCATTGATATGACAGTGAATATATGCCCTAACATCCTCTACATACACAACTCCCTCCGAAATGTGAGAAAATACTCCAACTAAATCTTCCAGGGTTACCACATGTCGTTATTGCTTGAAAATTGGCCTGGGGTGGTCCTTGATCTCTACGACAGTTGGGTTTGCAACAAAAACAAGAATAGAAGATGATCCCATTTACATGTTTAAAGATAAATACCTTTTGATTTCCCTCGGTGAAAAACTTCAACAAATTCTTTCTGACGGTGCTAAAATCGCTCAAGAAGAAATCTGATTGCCTCTTAATAGCCTTTGATCGCACTTTGTCACTCTAAATCACTCTGAAATTGCTCTAAAATCGCTCTAAATGCAGGGTGATCGATAGTGAAGTGTATTCAACCTTTTAACCTTCGAGAAAAACCCTAATCATTTATTGACATAGATGACTGTCGGTGAAAGATATTGGATCTCGCTCAGAACATATAAATGCCAGATAATCCTCTCCAATATCTGGAACATCTTCCAGAACCTCTTTTCGAGGCATATGCAGCATCTTTATGAGTTTTTCCTACCCCTAAGGCATCTGCCTTAGATATCGGATGAGCTTCATGTCGGTGCAAAAGTAGCCTCTTCTATCAGATAAGTAACTGGGACATTTCCATCTGATGATTGTCCTTCAGTCTTCCTAACCCATCTCTGAGTATGATCTTATCGGATTTCACTAACCTTCTCTTTCCCTTTTTCATTTGATCATCCATTACTAAACGGTTGATTTTTTCTTCTACAGAACTTAGCAATATGTCCAACTTCAATACATGCATAACATGTAACATTGTTCTTCTAAATTGCTTTGCTAAAACTAGTGAAATTGCTCGATCTGCATTGATTAGCCAAATATCTATATTTTCCACAAGCATAGCATTTTACATTCATTCTACAATCTTTTGTCTTATGACAAAACTTATTTCATTTAAAACATTTATCAAGAGTAGAATCAGTGTTCTGATTTGCTCTGTTTCTACATTGCCTAGCCATGTGACCAAATCTATTGCAAAGAAAACATCTACCATTGAATTGTCTTACCAATGTCTTATGGTTTTGATCTTCTTTAGTAGTACCGAAACTCTATCCTTGCTCAAATCCAAGTCCACTAGAATCTCTAATCTGCCTCTGTCTCTTCAATAACTCATCAAGCTATGCTGAGTTGATCTTGAATTTTTCTTTGTGCTCACTTGCACTAGTTAAATCTTCTCTTAGTATTATCATTTGTCTCTCAAGCTCTTGCTCATTACTCTGGGATTGTACCAAATCAGTTCTCAACATATCATTTTCATGAACCAACCCACCACATTCTTCATATTTGTTCTTCAAGGATACAACAAGATTTTCTTCATTTTTCTTTCTATCCTCAATCTCCTTAGACATCCTCATAGTTATAACTTGTATTTCATTCTTAATAACCATGTTTTCCTGACTCAATTTCTGACATTATTCTTTAAGTGCATCTTTCTCTTCATCATCCTGATTTTGCAAAAGTTCCTTCCTTCTAGCTTGAACAAATGATAGCCTCTCTTGTAGGACAAGAATTAATTCCTTAGCAAAATTCAATTCATCTTGAAGCTTTAAGTTTTTTAATCTTTCAGCATCATAGTCTTCAAGTGCCATCTCAAGTTGCTTCTCCAAAGCCATATTTATGGATTTCAGTTTCAGGATCTTTCTCAACCTGTTAAACTTCCTCTAAGGCACAAGGCTCTGATACCAATTGTTGTAAACCAATAACACTGAGAGGGGAGGGGTGAATCAATGTTATACCGGAATAGTAAATTTTAGCCTTATTTAAACATTCATACACCAACTGATATACCGGTACACACAGAATTGAAAGAAGTAAAGAAACCAATAAGCCAAACACATAAATGAGAATCATAATACATAGATTTATAAGTGGAAAACCTCAAAGAGGAAAAAAAATGGTGGGATTTGTGACCCATAATATCAATCCACTCACCATATGAAGAGATATTACAAAATATAAGGGGCCTACACTTGCAAGAAGGCTTACAACCTAGAGCACACTACTCAATCACAATAGGAGCCTCATTGACTGTATAAAATTTTAGACTACAATCGAGAGAAGTGTGAACTGCTAAGATAGCATCATCTATGCCAAAATACAGCTCTGGTTTAAGCTCTAATTGTTCCGATCTGAAACCCTAAACCCCTTACCGGAATAACCCTTATAATAATTTCCTCACATACATAATCTCTCTAAATAATTTTGCATCATATTGCATTCACATATCCATCACCATATCTATATATCTATAAATGTCACAATGATCTAATCTTAACTAACCTATATACCCTGTACAATTTAATGCCTTATGTCTGCTTACAAAGATATATACATTATCAAATTACATGTTAGCCAAATAACATAAATACCATGTCGGATCCAAGATATGTCGGCCTCCAATATCGATAACCTTTACTATACCATGTCCGCATGCATTGTCGGTGACCAAAGAAATCTTTCTGACCTGTCAATGCTGGTGTCAGTGTAGAATATTTGAAGTGCCTATCGATACACCATAGAATCAAAACATGAAGCCGGAACCCAAAATCATGTTGCCATCAATGACAATAAAGTGAAACCAATCAATAGAGTGTCAATTTCCAACACAGAGTTTTTCACATGCTTCTCTCCCTCTTTGACGTCAATGAAAAAGGCTCGGGAATCAGGATTCTCTCCCCACAAATTTGTACATCTGAACCACTAAACACTAACACTGACTACTCCCCCTGAGTAGTAGCCTCACTCATCAATCTGGATCACAAAATATCTTCGTGAAGTTTACTGAACTGATGCAAATCCATGCATCTTAGTTCTCATTAGGAGGGGAAATTACCCCTAACTTCTCTTTGAGAAACTCAAAAGTATCTTTAGGAAAAGGCTTCTTAAAGATATTTGCAATCTAATCCTTTGTAGATACATACTCTAGTCTAAATTCTTTCTCATTCGGCTTCTCTCTCAAAAAATGAAACTTGATTGATATATACTTTGTTTTGGAATGCAACACCAAATTTTTTGAAATATTGATAACACTTGAATTATCATAGTATATGGAAATAGGCTCATCATAAACAACTCCTATATCCTTCAACATCTACTTCATCCAAATTACCTAAGTACAATTGCTAGCAACAGTAATGTATTTAGCCTCTATAGTAGATAAAGAAATAGCATTATGCTTCTTACTTGCCCAAGAGACCAATTTCTTACCCAAAAAGAATGCACCACCCGTAGTTCTCTTCTGGTCATCAACATCACCTACCCAATTAGCATCTATAAAAGCACTCAAGGTAAAGTTATCATTCTTAGGATACCACAAACCAAAATCAATTGTCCCTTTCAAATATCTGAATATCCTTTTTATAGTAGTAACATGAGATTCTTGAGGATTATCTTGAAATCTAGCAACATGACACACAACATTCATTATATCAGGTCTAGTTTGAGTCAAATACAACAATCCACCAGTCATAGATCTATATCTAGTCTGATTAGCTTTCCAATAATCATCATCCTTTGTCAGCTTACATCCGGTAACCATAGGTGTACCAACTGGTTTAGAGTCCTCAAAACCAAATTTATTCAATAATTCCTTTACATACTTAGATTGGGATATGAAAATACCTTTATTCAATTGATTAGTTTGCAATCCCAAAAATAATTTGATTTCACCAATCATAGACATTTCAAATTCATTATGCATCTCTTCAACAAATTTCTTACATTGGAAATCATTTCCTCCAAAGATAAGTCATCAACAAAAACTTCAACAATCAAAATGTTTTTTTCAGAACAATCTTGAAATAAAAATTACTATAAGTAGTACCTTTATTGAATCCAAGTTTCATCAAATACTTATCCAATCTGGGATACTAGACTCTAGGGGCTTGTTTCAATCCATACAATGCTTTCTTCAACCAGCAAACCATGTCCTTTTCATCTGTCAGCTGAAATCCATTAGGTTTCTCAATGTAGACTTCTTCTTCCAACTCACCATTAAGAAAGGTTGATTTGACATCCATTGGATAAGCCTTGAAATATTTGTGAGAAGCATAGGCAATAAATAACCTAATAGCTTCAATTCAAGATACTAGAGGAAAAGTCTCCTCATTATCAATTCCTTCCATCTATGAATAACCTTTACAAACAATTCTAGATTTATTCCAAACAACTTCACCTTCTTCATTCAACTTATTCTGGAATACCTATTTAGTTCCAATTACATTTTTATCTTTAGGTCTAGGAACAAGATTCCATGTAGCATTTTTCTCAATCTGATTCAATTATTCTTCCATAGCTTTAATCTGATTTTCATCTTTACATGCTTCATCAATAATTTTAGGATCAATATTAGAAATCAAACAAATTTCTTCTGCAAGTCTTCTCCTAGTCATCACACCTTTATTCTTTTCACCAATAATCCAATTTTTTGAATGATTCAACCTTACATACCTAGTAGTTTTAGGATTTTCTTGAATTTCAAACTCTTGAACTCTTTTATTTGCAAAAGCATTTGCATCTTTCTCTTCATTCTCTAACTTTTATAGATCCATCTGAACTTGACTTAGGATCTACACTTGTTTTCCTTTGTCTAAAATAGCATCTTGATCATCATAATAATATCTGCAAGATCTAATCTGTCTTATATTACCTTCATCAACCTTCACATTAGAACTTTCAACAATCTTCCTCAATATTTTATTATCACACTGGTAGGCCTTACTTCTAGTATAATAACCAAGAAATATTCCTTCATCACATCTAGCATCAAAATTTTCAAGATCTTCATATCTTTCGATATAGCATTTCCAAAAATTTTGAAATATCTAATAGTAGGAGCATGACCAAACCATAACTCATAAGGAGTATTACCAGTATCACCTTTGACATTTACCCAATTAAGATTGTATATTGTGGTACTTATAGCTTCTCTCCAATACATACATGAGACATTTCCTTCAATCATCATGGTTCTAGAAACTTCTTGAATTGTTCTATTATTTCTCTCCACAACACCATTCTGTTGTGGTGTCCTAGGAGGTAATTGTCTCTTAACTCCATACTCTTCACAATATGCATTAAACTCATCGCAAGTTAATTATCCACCTCTATTAGATCTCAGACACTTCAGCTTCAATCAAGTTTCAACTCTAGCTTTGAAAATCTTGAACTTATCCAACGCTTCAGACTTCTCCCTTAAGAAGGTAACCCACATCATTCTTGAATAATCATCAATCAACAACATAAAATACCTGTCACCCTACAAGCTTCTCACTCTAGAAGGGCCATACAGATCAGTATGTACAAGATCCAAAAATCCAAAGAATTATATTGTTTACTCTTATAAGTAACTCTTGTCTACTTCCCTAATTGGCATTCCTTACATACCATATTGGAAGGCTTTATTAACTTCGGTAGATCTCTTACTCCTTAAGTAGAACTTATTGTTAGGATTCCCACAGATACTGAGAGGGGGGGTGAATCAGTATCTAACTGGTAATTAGAATTTCTCAACTTAAAACATGCAGAACATATTATAATAGTGTACCGGTATGCAAGAAATAATGCAATAAATAGAATTAAAAGGATCCACATGAAAAGCACACCATGACACAAGGATTTAATGAGGAAACCTAGTGTGGGAAAAACCTCGGTGGGATTTGTAACCCACAATATTCACTTACTGGCCAATAAGAGAATATTACTTACAAGAGTGGCCTGCACATGCAAGAAGGCCAATTGCCTAGAGCTCACTACTCAAAGAGAAGTCTCACTGACTTACAATGTGGATTATACAAATCCAATATCTTGTACTACTTTACAATAGCATCTATAATCCCTGATCCAGTACCAGTTTCTACTCTGTTCTTTGCATAAAACCTTTAACCTATATTTCACATAATAGGTATGCCAAATATCTTCCCTTTTTTCGCTTACTTCTCTTACAAAATGTCTACAATGATCTCTCTTATATATAAGAGTCATTTTACAACTTGCCAAGTCATCTTACAAAGTTTTTACAATAATAAACAAAATATAATATAACAAAAATTTTGTCGGCCTTTGTGCTGGTATGCTTCCTTTCTCTGTGCCGGTGCCGGTGGTCTGAGTGTTGGTGTAGAGTGTGATCTATTGATGCCAGTGAACTATCTTGTTGGTGTAATGCCTTGCCAGTGCCATAGGATTGTAAGGTTGCCATCAATGACAAACCCTTCAATCACCTACAATATCTCATTAGAGTGTGCATATGCCAACAATCTCCCCCTTTGGCATTGATGGCAACACTCATGAGAAATTTCAAAAGTGGATCCAAAAATGTGAAGTCAAAAAATGTTACCAAAAATGTGTGCTCCCCCTAAGCATATGATTCCTGTGATATTGAATTTTCTCATACCACTACTCCCCCTTTGGCATCAATGACAAAGGTTGTCAAGATGTCAGTAGAGTTTGTAGTTTCAACCTTGTAATTGGGTAGTTACAATTTGAAATAGATCCGATCTCTTATTGTTGTCTCTGTTCTTTTAATTGTACTGGTGAGGTGGTGCATATGCTCTATCAATGTTTTTTGTCCCTGTATTAGTGCCTCAAATATTTCCTTCCGCAATGATGCTAGATAGTCCAATCTTTGACTCAATTTTAGTCTTAGATGCTTTGCCTTATTCACTATTCTCTCCTTTTCTCTTTCTAACTTAAGTAACTCTTCCTCAAAATTTGTTATCCTTTGCTCAAAAACTGATAATGTAACAAGTGAGTTAACAAAATTATCAGCAAGTTTATTGATTTAATCTTGTACCTTGCTTATCTTCTTATCTATGTCTACTGTCAAAAAGTTTGTCTTGCAAGTGTCTTTGTACAGAGTTTTGTATTCTTTTAATAAGTTACATAGTTCTGGTAGAAGTGTGTCAAATTCTCTAGTACACTTCTTTATCTGATCTTCAAAGAATTTTTTCTTTTCAATTTCTACCTTATCCTTCAAGGTCTCTTCCTTTATTTTCTCAATAGTCACTGTGTTCTCAGTGATATATTTACACAAAGTATCATGTTGTCCTAAAGAATATTTATTATCTATATTACAGTTAGGAGAAATTACCTTCAAAATTGGGATTGTGTCATCTATGGCTTTATAAGCCTATGAACTACAATCTGTTATCCTTTTGATTGAATCCAAAAGTACTTTAGTTACATTTGTTGATTTGTGGCTTGCTGAGGAGGAACCAACATTCTGAATTCCACCGGTGGAGGAAGTAACCAAGCTTGTTGTGACCTCTGGTAGGTCTATTTGTGTTTGCATTTCTTTAAGCAATGGTTTGTGTACTTCTCCAGTTATCGGTTGCACTGTTTCCTCATGAACTTGTTCCTATACCTATTCTGGACCCTATTCCTATTGTTGTTGCTCTTCTTGTTGCTCTGTTTGTTGCACTGTCTCAATTTGAGTTTCTGCCTGTTGTTCTTTGTCATCTGCTGGTTTCTCTTGTGTGTTATCAGTTTTCTCAGCTACGAGTGGCTCACTAGCCATTTCAGTCTTACCAGTTGTATCTTTGTCTACCAAAATGTTGATCTTTTGTGTATCAACATCTACTATGTATAAGACTTCAGGATTAGGATTGACATCCTCTACATCCATACTTTCAACTGTCAGTTGATCTTCTGTAGTTGTTGTTACCGGTGATGTAAAAGGAGGTGGGGGTAAGTTGTCTTTTACTTTGATACTCAGAGGTCCACCAACCTTTCCTTTTCCTTTGTCTCTCTCCTTTTGATATACCTTTATTGGTTTGGGGTTCTTGTATTCTTCCTATTTTTCTTTCTCAACTAGGAATATATCCCATGCATTTTTTGTTTCTTCAGTCACCTCATTGACTCTTCCAACCATTAATGCAATGTGCCAGTGTGCAGTAGAGAATACTGACCGGTTAGCTTCAGCAATTAAATCATCAATTTCTTTAGGCGAGTTAACTGGATAAACAGCTAGTAGCTTTTCTATCTTGATTTTCTTATCAAGCTCTATAACAGCTTATCTCCTTGCTTCCAGTCTTTTGAACAGTTCATCTGGTACTTCATCTACAACTTCCATCAAAAATTTCTTATACATGTCCATATGCAATATAACACTATTTTCTACTTGTTCTTTTTCATTTGTAGTTAGAGTGTCATACAATTTCTCTATATTCTTTAGTTTCCCTTCCTCTATAATTTCATTCAATAGTATGTCAAGAGGGGCCAAATTTTGTTTTGTTCTCTTCTTCTTTTTGGGTGTGAGTTTCTTCTTTGGTGTAGTCTTTTTAACTGGAGATCTCACTACTTGTTGTTTCTGTCTTGTCCTCCTAGGTGAGGGTGTGGTTGTCGGTGAGGGATCTCTTTTCCTTACAACTATTTTGAAAGCTACAGGAAAGTCACTCTCCGAAGAAGTGCCTACCTGTGATAGGTGAGTCTCAAGCTGTAGAGTTCCTAGCTCATCCTCAGTGATATCGGTTTGCTTTAATACATCTTCTTTAATAGCCTTTGCATGTCTAGAACCTTTTCTCACAACTGCCTCAACCTTTTTCACTCTCTTCTTACATTGTATTTGTTTTCCTATGGTCTCAGTACTACCAAATACTTCTTTCTTTGGTTCATTTGGAGCTTCCAGAATTACTTTAGCATAAGTCTCAATTATATGATCATCTGTCTCATAGCCCATCTCTGTTACCCAAATTGTTCTTGGGATGACTGCTTCCATCCAGATCTCATCCTTTTTTATTACAAAACATATATCATCCTTATATTTGTCAACAATCTTTTGTGATAATCTAATTCTCTTCTTCATTTTGGCCTTAAGTGCTTGAAATTAATCATGGATATTGTTTTCCTTGTCTTCTCCCATATTGTTGAATAGTTTTGTCAATTGTTTTCCTACCAGTATATCAAATCCAATTTCTTTGTAGCCTATACCGGGAACCTATTTGGTTATATGTAGCATCAAACATACTAGCAGATTTCCAAACCTAAAAGTTCATTTCTTATCCTTCTTAATCTTGCCTAAGTTGTCAATTAACTCATCCTTCAACCACTCACATATATCAATCTTTACATTATCTGTGATCATGTCATAAGCACTCTTAATGCATAAACTTGAAACTGAATTGAGTCTATTTGCATGAGTTTCCTTATACCCTAATAGAATGCTAATAAACCTTACATTGGTGTCGGTTACATCATTGACTCTTAAGGACCTTTTATCAAATGTAACACCAATTAGCTTAGTAACTAGGTCATTTGAGACCTTCTTGGTTTTGTCTGGCCTTTTACCGGTGGTCGGTAACCCTGTGATAGCTTTCATAGCTTCCTTGGTGATTTTGTGAATTGCATCTAACCAGAAAAATTCACCATAAACCCTACTTAAGACTATCCTAATCACATCCTTGGGAAATTTAAGAATGCAGAGGATTTCAGTAAATCCTAGGGTTTCAATGATTTTATGTTCCGGTTTCACATTTATGGAATTATCACATATGACATATTTATACATAGTTTTGATCTCTTCATCTCCCAATTCCTCTATGTTGTAGTGAATGTAAATTCTAGGGTCTTCAGCATAAACAACTCCTTTTGGTATTTGAGAGAAAGCACCTGCATTGTCATCTTTCTTTGCTAACTCGGGAACTAGTTGAAATATGGGCCTAGGGCATTTTATAACCTTGACTACAGTAGGGTTTTCTATATATTCAAGTGCAGAGGTGGATGTCATGATGATAAATACCTTTTTTTGTCTTGGATGGATTTATTGCTTGAAGTGCTTTGCCTCTTTGATTGGAATTCCTTAGCTCTGCAAATTTCGTGCTCTACGAATTTTTGAAATGACAGTGAAATGAAATGGAGCCAAAACCACAAATTTATAGTGTTTATTTGCCATCTACCATATTTAATGCATGCTGGTTAAGTATTCACTTAACATTGTCTTCCGGTAATGAAGTAATTTCCAACTTCTCATCTCTAACCGAGGGAATAATAGCACATGTGTCATTAGATTGCCAAACCCTCAAGGAAACTTTCTTCAATTTGATGAAGAACTTCCTGTTGGTGGAGCACTACTCTGTCCTGCTGGTGAAGCATCACTCTGTCTTGTCAGTGAAGCATCACTCTATCCTGTCGGTGAAGTATTGATTGGTTCTACTGGTGGAGGAGTATTCCCAATATTTAGATCATCTTTTCTAATCCATTGTTTTGAGAATTATTGCTTAACCTCTTCAACTTTTTCTTTACCTTTCGGGCTAGAGCTTTTGTTGTCTGTCGATGATCCTTTACTTCTACATAATTTTGCAATATGCCCAATCTTGTTACATGCATAACAAGTCACATTATTCTTCTGAATAGCTTTCCCATAACCTATACCGGTTTGTGCTCTGCATTGATTAGATAAATGTCCAAATCTTCCACAAACATAACATCTCACATTCATTCTGCAATTTTCAGAGTTGTGACCAACTTTGTTGCATTTTGAACATTGACCGGTGGGTGTGTTGATATTCTAATAATTTCTAGATCTACATTCATTTTCTCTATGACCATACTTATTATAGTTAAAGCATTTTCCATTGAATTTATAAGCATTAGGTTACCTTACCAGTTTGTTGTGATCCTATGTGTTTGCAGTACCGGAGCTTTCACCAACTTCAAAGCCAATTCTAGAAGTTTCACCTTTAGGTTTTTTATTCTTCAGCAAGTTACCAAGTTCCTCTGAGCTTTTCTTGAATTTTTCTTTATTTTGATTTTCAATTTCTAGTTCTCTTTCTAAGACTTCTTTCTGCCTCATCAGTTCATTGGAGTCATTCTGAGTGTGCATCAGATCTGTCTTCAATAAATCATTTTCATAGCTAAGTCTTGTGTTCTCATTTGTTGCATCACTTAGTCTTCTGGTAAATTCTTCTTCATTCTTCTTCCTATCTTCAATTTCTTTACAAAATCTCATAGTCATATCCTGCATCTTATTCTTTGTTGTCGTGTTCTCCAGTTTTAGCTTGCTTAACATATCATTAAGTGATTCCTTTTCATCATTCTCATTTTCCATCTTTTCACAAAGTTCTCTTCTTTTATTTATTGTAATAGCAAGATTCTCTTGAAGTTCTTGAATGATATCTTGAGTTGCTTTTAGATCATCTTCTAGTTTGATATTTTTTAATTTTTCTGTATCATAGTCTGAGAGAGCTGCTTCAAGTTGCTTCATCAAATTTTCCATCTTTACCGATGTCAAGATCTTCCTCAAGCTATTAGGCTTCTAAAAATAGAGGACCAAGCTCTAATACCAATTTTTAGGATTCCCACAGATACTGAGAGGGGGGGTGAATCAGTATCTAACTGGTAATTAGAATTTCTCAACTTAAAACATGCAGAACATATTATAACAGTGTATCGGTATGCAAGAAATAATGCAATAAATAGAATTAAAAGGATCCACATGAAAAGCACACCATGACACAAGGATTTAATGAGGAAACCCGATGTGGGAAAAACTTCAGTGGGATTTGTGACCCACAATATTTACTTACTGGCCAATAAGAGAATATTACTTACAAGAGGGGCCTGCACATGCAGGAAGGCCAACTGCCTAGAGCTCACTGCTCAAAGAGAAGTCTCACTGACTTACAATGTGATTATACAAATCCAATATCTTGTACTACTTTACAATAGCATCTATAATGCCTGATCTAGTACCGGTTTCTGCTATGTTCTTTACATAAAACCTTTAACCTATATTTCACATAATAGGTCTGCCTAATATCTTCCCTTTTTTTGCTTACTTCTCTTACAAAATGTCTACAATGATCTCTCTTATATATAAGAGTCATTTTACAACTTGCCAAGTCGGCTTACAAAGTTTTTACAATAATAAACAAAATATAATATAACAAAAATTATGTCGGCCTCTGTGCCGGTATGCTTCCTTTCTCTGTGTCGGTGCCGGTAGTCTAAGTACCGGTGTAGAGTGTGATCTGTTGAAGATGGTGAACTATCTTGCCAGTGTAATACCTTGCCAATGTAATGCCTTGCCGATGCCATAGGATTGTAAGGTTGCCATCAATGACAAACCCTTCAATCACCTACAATGTCTCATTGGAGTGTGCATATGCCAACACTTATCTTAACCATGCAATAAAAATTTACATGACACATTCTTTTATGCCATAACCAACTTTCATCAATCTGAGCAATCAAAAAACTTTTACCACCAACATTCAAGTGAAAGATATTACTTTTAGTCTCTATCCCTGATGCAATGCAGTTCCAGAGCTACTCAAGATATCACATTTTATATTTTTGAATTGCATGTTATATCCCTTATCAACCATTTGACCAACACTCAAAAGATTATGCTTTAATCCTTCAATAAACAACACATCAGTAATATGCTTATCATCAAGAAAAATAGAACCTGTACCATGAATTACACAAGGTTTGTTATCACCAAATCTTACTAAACCACCATCATACTTTTCAAAGTTTACAAATTTACTCTTATCACTTATCATATGATGAGAGAAACCATTGTCAATTACCCATTCATCTTTCTCCTCAACTTTAGCAACTAAAGCTTTCTCCTCATTAGTGCATCTTGTAGAATCCATAAATATAGTATCATCTTCCTTGATATCAATGAACACAAATTCATCTCCTAAATTTCCCTTATCTGATTCATCATTTGTCACACCTTCATCAACAACATAATAACACTTCTTTTGATATTTAGGCTTATATGTCTTAAATGGCTTCTAAGGATTTCTATCTCTTTTCAGACACCTTGATGCATGATGTCCTATCTTATTATATGAAAATAATTTAAGTGGTAGCTTCCCTCATACTTACTAGCACCTTTAGGCAATATTCTGGAAATAAGTGCTTCAAGCTCCTTAAGCTCTCTTTATCATATCTAGATACTCTTTAAGAAATTTCTCTTGGATCATATCTTTGCTTCCCAGAAATAGTAGCTTTGAATGTAGATTCAGTCTTAGGAAGAGAGTCTCCAAACTCACTCAACTCAAAAGCAACAAGTTTATCGACCAGCATGTCTCTTGTCACATTTGTCATAGTCTGGATCTCATCAATAGTAGAAAATTTATGTTTTAAGGAGGCAAGGATCTCAACACTTTAACAATAATCTCTAATTCTTCTAATACTCCACTGGCACATCTAATTCCATACACAAGATCATTCACTTTTTGCATGAAAGAAGTAATTTTCTCATCTTCACTTATCTTCAAGTTCTTATATTTACCCTTCAAGCTTTGCAACTTAGCAATCTTCACATGACTATCACCTTCATGCAAGGTCTCCAATTTTATCTAGATCTCATAAGCAATCTCTAAGTCCATCACATTAGTCATCTCAAAATCTGACAAGGCACTCAACAATGCTTCCTCAGCTCTCATATTGAATTTTGCTTCCTTTATTTCATCCGAAGTAGTAGGACCATTCTAAGGAACATTATCTACATTCTTAGCAATCTTGTAAGGACCCGCTAGTTCTTACCCTAATTTAACTTGCATAATTAAACTATAATTACGATACAACAAGATTACATTAAATGTACATGCGAGAATTATGATAACTAACATGCAATAAATAAGTGAAACTTAACATTCATGCAAATCAGGTCTAACATGCAAACTTATCAAGCATCGTAGTAAAAGTGAAGTAAAACTAAAAAGTGCATGATGATAGAATAACATGAAAATATGTAATTAATGCATCATAATTTAATCAACGATCCAAATCTAAGTGTACACATGCATTCATGAAAGAAAATCAGAAGTAACGTTTGCATGAAATATTATGAAATTAAATTAACATGCAAAATGCATAACTATTGCATGACGATCAAGTTAACTAACTAAGAATTAAATGTGAACATGCATGCATACGTGAAAAGAAAATTAACTAGCAAAAAGTAAATCATGCAAGGAAGGACGCATGTTAGTGGGTTAGTAGGTTAGTGGTTTTTCTATCTTCTTTTTGTTAGTTACATATTACATGGCAACTTTCTATCACATTACATCATAGTGTTGGAAATTGACACTCTATTGGTTAGGTTTCACTATGTTGTCATTAATGGAAACATGATTTTGGGTTTCGGCTTCATATGGTGTACTGGCAGGCACTTCACAGACTCTACACCAACACTGACATCGGAAGGTTTGAATATTTCCTCAATAACCAAAAAATGCAAGCCAACATGGTATAGTAAAGGTCATTGGTATTGGAGGTCGACACATCTTGGATCAGACATCAGCAAACTATTTTAATGCTTATTCATTTTTGTTTTATGGCTAGCATGTAATATGATATTGTATATATCCTTGTAAGCTGACATAAGGCATAAATTTGTATAGGGTATATAGGGCAGATTGATTAGATCATTTTGTAATAGGAAGAATAAGAAGAGAATAAGGATAGACATGTGGAATGGATATATGGATGTAATGTAATGTGAAATCTATCAAAGAGACTATGTATGTGAGGAATTCATTATAAGGGTTATTCTAGTACTAAGGTTTAGGGTTTTAACCGGAACAGACAGAGATTTAATTGGAACTATATTCTGGCATAGAAGATGCTATACTAAGCAGTTCACACTTCTTTGGATTGTTATCTGGATTGTTATGTAGTCAGTGAGACTCCTATTGTGATGAGCAGTGTGCTCTAGGTTGTAAGCCTTCCTGCAAGTGCAGGCCCATCATGCGTTGTAATATCTTTCATATGGCCAATGAATTGATATTGTGGGTCACAAATCCCACCGTGGTTTTTCCTCATTGAGGTTTTCCACATATAAATAATATTTGTGTTATGTTTCTCATTTATGTGTTTGGCTTATTGGTTGCATTACTTCTTTCAATTATGTTTATATTGGTATACCGACTAGTGTATGTATGTTTTGTTAAGATTAAAATCTTCTATTATAGTATAACACTGATTCACCAACACCCCCCTCTCAATGTTATTGGTTTCCAACAATTGGTATCAAAGCCTTGTGCCTTAGAGGAAGTTTAACAGCTTGAGGAAGGTCCTGAAACCGGAATCATTGACTATGGCTTTGGAGAAGCAGCTTGAGATGGATCTTGAAGATTATGATGCTGAAAGATTGAATAACTTAAAGCAATAAGATGAGTTGAATTCTACTAAGGAATTCATTCTTGCCCTACAAGAGAGACTTTCATCTATTCAGGCTAGGATAAAATAACTTTTGTAAAATCAGGATGATGAAAATACACTTAAAGAACAATATCATAAATTGAGTTAGGAGGACATGGTTATGAAGAATGAAATGCAAACTATGACTATGAGAATGTCTAAAGAGATTGAGGACAGAAAGAAAAAGGAAGAAAATCCTTATGTATCCCTGAAGAACAAATTTGAAGAATGTGGTAGGTTGACTCGTGAAAATGAGATATTAAGGTCTAACTTGGTACAATCCCAGAGCAATGAGAAAGAACTTGAGAGACAAATGACAATACTAAGAGATGACTTAGTTGTTGCTAGTGAGTACAAAGAAAAATTCAAGATCAGTTCAGCACAACTTGATGAGTTATTGAAGAGACAAAGGTAGATTGGAGATTCTAGTGGACTTGGATTTGGGCAAGGACAGAGTTCCAATACTGCTAATGAAGATCAAAACCATAAGGCACTAGTAAGACAATTCAATGGTAGATGTTTTGTTTGCAATAAATTTGGACGCATGGCTAGGCAATGTAGAAATAGAGCAAATCAAAACCCTGATTCTGCTCTCGGTAAATGTTCTAAATGCAATAAATTTGATCATAAGTCAAAAGATTGCACAATGAATATAAAATGCTATTCTTGTGGAAAATTTGGACTTATGGCTAATCAATGCAGGTCAAGCAATTTCACTGGTTTTAGCAACGCAATTCAAAAGAACAATGTTACATGTTATGCATGCAATGAAGTTAGACATATTGCTAATTTCTACAGAAGCAGAAATCCACCGGTTGGCAATAGAGTATCAAATGATAAAGGAAAGGAGAATGTTAGTGAAGTCTGGCAAGATCATACTCAGAGATGGGTTAGAAAGACTGAAGAGCAATCATCAAATGGGAATGCCTCGGTTATCTATCCAACAGAAAAGGTTTCTCCTGCACTGGCAGTGATTTCATCTGGTAACTAAGGCAGATGCCTTAGGGGTAGGAAAATTTCATGAAAGATGATGCATATGCCCCTGAAGAAGATTCTGGAAGATGTTCTAGATATTGGAGAGGATTACCCGACATTGAAATATTCATAGTGAGATCTGGTATCCTTAACCGGTAGTCATTTATGTTGACAGGAGATTAGGGTTTTCGTGATGGATAAAAGGTTGATTACACTTCATTATCATTCACCCAACATTCAGAGCGATTTTAGAGCAACTCAGAATGACTTAGTGAAATCAAAAGCTATTCAGAGGTGATTAAATTTCATCTTGAGCGATCACACCGGCATCTAGAAGGATTTGTTAGAGGTTTTCACCAGAAGCGTTATAAAGGTGTTTTTCTTGAATCATGGAATCGGGATCATCTTCTGCTCCTATTTTCGTTGAAAATCCAATTGTAGTAGAAGATAATGACTGCCCTAGGCCAGTTTTCAAATGGTATCCACAAGTGGCTACCAAGGAAGATTTGATTAGAGCATTTTCTTGCATCCCAGAGGGAGTGGTATATGTGGAAGATGTTAGTGCCTATACTCATTGTCATATAGAGAACTTAGGCACTTCGGAGATCAAGGGGATGTATATGAATGAACTCATGGAAGAATCTGATAAAATCAAACTGGCATATCAACACATCAAAGATCTAAGGCTTACTAGTATCCTAGATATTTCGTATTTTGAGGATGAGATAGTCAGATATGTACTAAGCAAAGTACATGGGGAATTCACATGGTTGGAATGACCCTACAAAATCACTAAGGAAGCCATTCAGGCAATTATTGGTTTGTTGTCAACAAGGTATCATCTGAATAAGAAAGTATCAAATGAATTTGTAAATAAGATCATCGGCGCTACATCAGACAGGAGATCGATGAATATTAGCACCATCACCAACATCGACATCAAATTTGGAAGCATGATCATAGGCTACAAGGTAACTCAATCTAACCGTCTAAATTCAGTTTCAATTTCATGCATTTTTTCTTCTTACAGAATGATGAGACAAAATATCAATATAGATCTTTGTGACTAGATGTTTGAGGAGTTATTGATCAATTTAGGGAAGATTAAAGGTGAGAAGAAGGGCACCTTCCGATATGGAGATTTGTTGGTTTATTTAATGTTATACTTCTTGAATGATACCCCCAGTTCCAGAAGGAAGCAATGGGCTTTTGACATCCCAGTAGGAAGACAGTTTAAGAAATCATTTTTTGCATTTGGAAGTCTTAGAGATGATAAGGTATTGGGTTACTTCAAAGCTTTTCATAAATCTATGACATCTAGAATAAGGATACTTGAGCAAATAGTAGAGAAATACTCTACCAATATTTGTTTCATGGTCAAAAAGGATGAGACCCTCATGGAGGCAGTCAAGCCCCGAAAGATATGGATAGCTGAAATGGGATATGAGGTGGATGCATTAATTCTTGATGCTTATGCAAAAATCTTGTTTGATGCTGAAATTGATGAAGTAGAAAAGCCTTGTGGAATAGAACAACAAAAGACTCTTGAGGTTGAAACTGAGTTCAACCAGAAGAAGAGGGAAAAAAAAGAAGGTAAGGTGAGCAAGTTTGTACAGAAGGTTTCTAAAGACATTAAGGCACTCATTGATGTTGTCCCAGAGAAAGGAAGGAAGAGGAAGGATTCGGTAGTTCACATTGAACCTGTGGCTGTTGAATCTGAATCTGAAGACAACACTCCACTAACATTCAAAAGGGTTGTGAGGAATAAACTGGAAGAACCTAAAGTGGAACCAAAGAAACAACTGGTTAGGAAGGTTACCATCAAATTACCAACATAGAAGCAAGCACCAAAGGATACACCATCATCTGCATCCGGTATCACCAGAAGGAGGAAGAGTAGTGACACTGATTCGGCACTAGAGACTGGTAATGTAAAAATCATTTCGCCTAAGAGTTGTGATGAAATTATTGATGAAATTACTAAGGATGGGATGCTGAATAATGTCAAGTCTTATTATGATACATTTAAAGATGATGAACAGAGAGAGGTAGATGAAGTAATTATTCTATATTTAGACATCTATAAGAAAGAATTAATTGAAATAGAAAATCAAATACCAACAGAACTATACATGTTAGATGCTAGAAGGTTATCTGCAATGCAAGAAGACAAACACATTAAGATGCAAGAAATTTTAGCTATGTGTTCCTATAACTCTAGATGAGATGGAGAAGACAATTGAGGCTGCAAATAGAAATATTTTTAACAACAAACATAGAATAACTAGCCTAATATTAGGAACGATGAATGGGATAATAAAGGAGACACAAAAGGGTTGGATAAAATTTTTGGGAGAGCATAGAGGATTCTTCACTTCACCGGAGACAAAGTGATACTATAGATACACCAATCAAAGGGAAAGGTAAAGGAATCAATTGAACAACCGGTTAACACAAATGTACAAACAAATACAGAAACACTAGTTAATGCAGAAAACATTGTACAGGTTGAGGATATTGTTCCTAGAGAGGAACTGATAGTTGCATAGACTACACCAAGTGGTGAAGCCACCGTTGCAAGTGAGGAAGCACTAAAAGATAAATCACCAGAGAGAACAGGGGAATCCGATAGGGAACCAGTTGTTGGCACGTCACTATTGACAGCTGACACTTCTCTAGTGGAAAAGAAAAACATCACAGAGATGAGTCCCATAGAACTAATGATGATGGCTACTCAGAAACTAATGAAGGAGGGATCCGCAGACAAAGGAATTATAGATTAATCCATAACTATTTTGCATAGATTGATCCTAGAATGTAAGATTGAGAACAAAGCAAGACCTTCCGGCAAGCTTAAGGCAATGACAGAGCACATTTCTAAATATTTTCAATCATTACAGCAAATCTCTAACCAACAAGCACTTGAGAGATTCACTTTGGCTAAGAGAGCCGCTTTTGATCAGATTATAAATAGAGAGAAGAAAAAGATAGAGGAGAAACTAATTTTGATAGAAAATTATTTGAAACAAGGTACTAATATATACAGGGTATGTTACAATACATAGATTCTTACAACAAAAGTAGATGAAAAGATAAAAGATGTACAAGACAAAATTGCCAGTATTGCTAATTCTTTTGATGGTCTAACTTCACTGACAACATCCATTGATGGACAAATTTTGACCTTGAAGAATCAAATTTCTTCTCTTGAAAAGGAAAGAGATAAGATCATTCAGAGAGCAAGAAGTCTCAGAAGTTTGGTGAGTCCAAGATTAGATTCACTTGGGGTTCATGAGAGGGAATGCATGGATATTCTTGGTAAGCCCACACCGGCAGAAGTCACTAACAAGGAATCACTTGCATATTTACTGAGTGGAATTGTATCCATCATGGAAACATTCAAAACTGGTTGGGATACTTATATGGAGTTATTAGAGAAATCTTATCTAGAAACCTTGAAATTAGTCAAACTCTGATAAGACAAAAATTTTTAGGTACTTAGTGTACAGTTATCATTCTTTGACATTCTTTTTTGGGCATTGATGTCAAAGGGGGAGTAGTATACATGTGAAAAAGAATAAAGATAAAAAGAATGAAGGGTTGCATACATTAGAGGGAGTTAGAGAGTTTTTAGAATTTTGGAGTATTGGAGCATTTTGCATATTTAGCTCAAGGGGAGCAGGGCAAGATGAAACCGATGGTTGAAACCATGACCATTTTTCATATGAGTGTTGCCATCAACTCCAAAGGGGGAGACTTTTGGCAATTGACACTCTATTGGTTAGGTTTCACTATGTTGTCATTGATGCCAACATGATTTTGGGTTTCAGCTTCATATGGTGTATCGACAGGCACTTCACAGACTCTACATCGGCACTGGTAGGTTAGAAGATTTCCTCAGTAACTGGCAAATGCAGGCCAACATGGTATAGTAAAGTTCATTGGTATTGGAGGTTGACACATCTTAGATTAGACATCAGCAAACTATTTTAATGCTTATTCTTTTTTGTTATATGGTCGACATGTAATATGATATTGTATATATCCTTGGAAGCCGACATAAGGCATAAATTTGCATAAGGTATATAGGGCAAATTGATTAGATCATTTTGTATTAGAAAGAAGAATAAGAGAATAAGGATAGACATGTGGAATGGATATATGGATGTAATATAATGTGAGATATATCAAAGAGATTATGTATGTGAGGAATTCATTGTAAGGGTTATTCTGGTACTAAGGTTTAGGGTTTTAACTGGAACAGATAGAGCTTTAACTGGAACTGTATTCTGGCATAAAAGATGCTATACTAAGCAGTTCACACTTCTCCATATTGTTGTCTGGATTGTTATGTATTCAGTGAGACTCCTATTGTGATGAGCAGTGTGCTCTAGGTTGTAACCCTTCCTGCAAGTGCAGGCCCATCACGTGTTGTAATATCTCTTCATATGGCCAATGAATTGATATTGTGGGTCACAAATCCCACTGTGGTTTTTCCTCATTGATTTTTTCCATGTATAAATTTGTGTGTTATGTTTCTCATTTATGTGTTTTGCTTATTGGTCGCATTACTTCTTTCAATTCTATTTATTCTTGTATATCAGTTGGTGTATGTATGTTTTGTTAAGATTAAAATCTTCTATTCTGGTATAACACTGATTCACCCACCCCCCTCCTTCTCAGTGTTATTGGTTTCTGTAGCGTCGTAAATTGTACGCACTTGCTAGGGTGGTACAATTTCACACCTAGTTTAGCACCCACCTTGGCGCATTTTGCATTTTGCATTGCATTTCCCCTTTAGCAATTAATTAATTAGATTAATTAGGTCTAAGGTTCTATTTTATCATCTCCCACATCATAAAGTTGGGCCCTTTCATTAAAATGTGCCCTTTCCATTTTATTCCTCCAATACATCATTTAATCAAAAACCCTAATTAGGTCCTATTTTGAACTTGGGGGCTTGATTTCGGGGGTCAAAACATCTCGAAATCACCTGTAACTTCGGGATTCTCTCTAAAATCATCATATCCGACGGCCCTGAAAATTTGGTGAAAAGTTGTCGGGACCATGGCGCCCGGAGTGCACATGGTCCCAAACATTTTTCCCAAAATTTTAGGGGCGCGATCCAATCATAAAATAAAGCTTAACCCCAAGAAATTGGTGGGAAATTCAATCTCTAGGTCGGCCAAAAGATGAAATTACGACCTAGGGTTTCATACATAAGAGCTCTCTTTCTTCATTTGAAAGGATCTGGATTTTTGGCTTTCAAGGACCTTCTATGCAGTGAAAGAGCAGATCTTTGAAGACTTCAACAGCAATCAACATCCATCCATCAATCATTCATCAATTTTATTCATTCACTTAGGGCTTGGAAGACATTGAAGAGCAATAGGAGATTACCGACTGAAGATTGGCTTGTACTCCTTCCTTGAGGGTTGGGTATGATTTCATGTTGTTTTCATGTATTTGCATAAGCTTCAATATATCACTTATTCATGCTTTAGATCACTTTGCATCTTGATTTAGGGCATTTACATTATCATTTACAAGCAATTAGGGTTTACTTTCTAGGTTGCTCTAGTTTGCTTTCTTGCATTTTAGGACCTTGCACACACACTAGGTCTGCACACACAATACATTTTACAATACAACTTGGCTGTTCGTGGAGGTGGAAATCACCGAAGTGGGGGTTTGACTAAGGCAAAACCCTATATAGCCACCCAAACACATTTTCAGATATAAGTGCAGGTTTCGGGACTCGGACGACGCCGCAGGTTGCAGATCCGGGAGAAACAGACTGAGACCGACCTTCCCACCAAATCTCAGAGCAAAAGACCAGGACAGGGGCGTGGGGCACCCTGGTCCTACCAGGACAGGGGCGCTGGGCGCCCTGGTCCTTCTAACAGCAGTTTTCAGCATTTTTGACAGCTTTGCAAAACAACAGTTTCTGGAGCAGTTTCAGGGGCAGAATCAGGACAGTGGCGCCCGCGCCCCCGTCCCGAACATTTTCAGTCAGATTTTAACTCCGAGTACGCATTTACATTCTTGTCTTGTCCTTGTGTTTATAGCTTTCCATTGTTTAAGTTCAATTCTGTAATCTTGTCATTAGTTCATACTTGCATTTTGGGGTTAGGAATTGAACTTGCATCATTCTATCTTTCAATTACAATAAAGGAATAGAAATCCTAATAGGTAGCCCGTGGCTCTCTCTTCCAAAAAAAGAAGTAGCCAATTGTGTGATACCTCTAGGCTCTTTCGTATTCCACAAGTGTGTGGTTGAAAGTGATATTAGGGCATGTTTGCTTAGTGTCACTTTTTCTCCTACACATTTTGGTGAACCCGACGTGAATTCCAATCTTCTCTAATTCTGATTTATGTCTTCAAATTTGAGTGTTTATGCTATTTCAAATTCAAATTTGTATCTACAAGTTTTAATTTCTTGCAAGATTCAAAAATTTAGAGGAAATTTTCGTTAAAATCCTAATTTTTCAATTCAAAGTTGAACTTGTGGATAGCTTAATTGGGATCGATAATTTCAAATCTGATTTAGGAACTCATATGAATCATAAATTTCATTTTCTAAATCTACATTCTAAGTTCTTGCATTGGTTGAAATTAAACATTTCCTTCTATTTTGCATGTGTTATCATTTGAAAGAGGAAAATTGTTGTCATGATGCATTCATTTCATAGATGTGATAATGGGTTGGCTTCCCTTGTTTCAATTTTTCCTTCTCCTAAAGAACCTCCCCCCATCTATAACAACATTTTAGTGTCTAAAAGAGTTGCTACCAATCCCTTTGAGACTCTCCCATGCTCTAAGGATGAAGACTTTAAGAGTGATCTTGACAACTCTCCTAAAATGTGCCCTTCCTATCTAGCTATCCTAGAAGAAGAGAATGATATCATAAACACCTTTCTTAATGTTACTTCACCTTTCCTACATGATGCCTCTCTAAATGAAAAGGTATTGATGGACATTGATTTATTTTCTCCTAAAGTTGGTCCTTCCAATGGGGGCATGTTAGTGCAACAAGAGGTTATGAACACTTCTTTCAAAGATCTCCTTCCTAAGCATGAATCTTTGGAGAAATATGTTCATGTTCCTCCTAAAAAACACTCCCTTCATGAGGATCCTTTTGTGCAAGAAGATGATATTATCCCTACATTTCCTAGTGATGGCATTTCCTTTTCCAACAAAATTCCCACTAGAGATGATGAATTAATGATAAATGCTTACCCTTCTCCTAAAGTTTGTCTTACACATAAGCATCCCTTAGAGAAAGAAGATGAAATAATAAGCAATTTCCTTAATTCTCTCTCCCCTAAAGATCATATTGAACATATTTTGAGGAAAGAGGATGAGTTTAACACATCTATTGATGCTCTCCCTTCTAAGGATGAGGAATTAATAAACAATGTTATCTCCTCTCCCGAAATTGACAATACTTCAAACATTCCTTTCAACCACTTCACTATTTGGGATGAACCATTAGAAGAAGGTGTAGATTATTCTCTCTCCCTTGATAATTTCTCACCTTCCTTGAATCTCAATTATTCTCCCTCTAAAAATAAAGCATCTCCCTCTCCTCAACTTGGTTCTACTCATAAGGAAACCCTAGTTCAAAACAAGATGGTTAACATCTCCTTCAAAGATCTCCATCTCAAAAGTGAGACTTTAGAGAGTAATGTTGATCCTTCTCCTAGAAATTTTATTCCCTATGTAGATCCTTTGATGATAGAGGATGATATGGCCTTTCCTAGTATTACTTTTCCTACTAGAACATCAATGCCTACCCCTTGTCTCTCTCCTAAAATTGATTTAATCCATGATAAGATTTTAGTGCAAGAGAAGACTATCAATAATTCTTCCAACACTTTTGTTCTTTCTTCTAAACCATCCTCAATCAATTTGATACATGTGAATGAGACACCTAACAAACCTCTCTTCATTGTCCAAGGTGCTTGTCCTTCTCAAAATTCTCAACCTTTAAATAAGCCTATCTTAGTGGTTCAAGGTGGTTATGCTAATGATTCTTTTTGTACGCCTAAGAAACCTATTATTACTGTGCAAGGAGGTTATTCTACTAAGAGCCCTTATGAGTATGCTAAGCAACTGACTAGAGAGAGTTATCATGCGGTTGCTCATAACTATAACACAAGAAACAATAGGCAACCTAATCCTCCTCCAGTTATCCCAACTTCACTTCCTCCTTCCCAACCAGTTCTTCCTCAAGCTCCTCGTATTTCACAAGTTCTTGGTAAGGAATATGATCTCATAGAACAACTTAAAACTACCCCTGCTAAGATATCCCTTTGGGATTTGATCCAAACTTCTTCTGCTCATCATGGAATGTTACAAGATGCCTTGAAAGATTTGAATGTTCCTCCACCTAATACATCTAGTAATATAGTGTCTTTGGTTAACTCTGTGATGAATCCTAAAGCTCAAATTGTGTTTACTCAAGATGAGTTGCCTACTAGTGAAATTCAACAACAATAAGATCCCTTGATGATTGTGATTATCATAAATGACACTGCTATAAGACGAACACTGGTAGATAATGGCTCTGGCCTTAATGTGTGTAGCATTAATCTATTGCATAAGATGAATGTGGATACATCCCTTATTGAGCCTGACTCTCGTCCCATTCGAGGCTTTGATAATGTGGCTAAGTCTTCATTAGGTATCATCACCTTACCCATCACAGTGGGACCTGTTACTTTGCCTACTCCTATCCATGTTATGTCGGGAAATCTAACATACAACTTGTTATTAGGGAGACCTTGGATTCACAGTATGCAAGCTGTCCCCTCTACATTGCATAGACAAGTTAAATTCATTTATAACAATAAGACATATACCTTGACAGGTGATACTAATCTTCAGGCTTGTTTGCAAACATCTACTTCCAAAGGGAGTTCTTCTAAACCTTCCTCTTCTAGTGATGACTCTCTAAACAAGATACCTATGGATGAATCATCACCCTCTAATAATCAAAATTCTTTGGATGAGTATGAAGCTCCTGAAGAAGATCCTTCTCGACTTGAGTCTAAACATGAAAAGGCTTTTGATCCTGAGAAGGTTCTCGCAAAAGACGATTGGGGATCTCTTGATTTTAATCCCACCTTTGTAGGTGAGTATAGGGTTCCTCCTAGAGATCTTAAAGGTAAAAAGAAGGAAGAAACTAGAGATCAATCAGTCTTACTTGAACCTATGAGCAATAATTTTGTGGCCGCTTCTCAAACTTCTTCTCCTCACACCTCTAATTATGAAGAGTTTGATTCTTTGTCTTATGAAAAACCACCTTCTCTTCTTGAAATGGCTGATCGTTATGGTCGTGGTTTTCGAATTTTTGCTAAGCATGGGTATCATGGAAATGGTTGTGGCGCTCATGAACAAGGGATAAAAGTTCCTCTAGAGACTAATTTTCACAATTATGCCTTTGGACTCGGCTATAATCCCTGCAAACGTACCAAAGCATCTAAAAGACCATCTCTTAATGTGAATGCTATATTTAGTAGTGATGATGATCTCACTTCAACTAAATCATCTTCTACTTCTATCAACTCTCATTCCCCTCATAAGGAAATCTTGGCAATGAACAAATCTCTTTATGAATCCCCTCAAATTTCTAAATCCACTTATGAATCTTTATCTCCTATTCATCATAAAGTCCTTTCCTCTAGGGATAAGGCTCTAATAAATTACACTCATCCCTCTTCTAAGATTTCACGTGACTTTTCTTCTTCAATTTTTATCCTTTTATACATGTTTTTGATCTCACTTATAGTTGAGCATTTAACATGTCATATTCAAATACCTCATTTAGTCTATCATGTCTTTAAATAACATTAATGGCTATTATGTTGCTTATCATTATGTGACATTGGTAGCTCATTTACTGGGGGCTCATTGTCATTCATGATGGTACAATTTCAAGTGCAATCATATTTTTTTGAAGCAACATAATAGCCTAATTTTCTTGTTCCTATGGGGACAAGAGTGATTTCATACATCTCTTCTTTTGCTTATGTCCAAATCTCTCCCTAGAAGATTGTGTAAGTCCTTCTCATGGTCCTTATCCTTGGGAGGCAATGATCTTTCCTTATTTTTATCTAAGGATCCACTTTTTCCTATTTTGTGGATGGTGTGAACTTTATTACTTGATGTTATTCCTTGTATGCATTTGTTGTTGTTTGTTCAAGGACTCTCTCTTACAAGAGGTGTAAATTCTTGACTACAACCTCTTTTGCACTTGGTAAAATACATCCATAATGAATTCACTCTCCCAATTGGGTTAAAAAGAGTGTCATCCTTCATTAAGAATCACTTTCACCTTGCAGAAGAAGAAAGTATTGCATTCTTATTCTCTTCTTTGTCTTATTCTAGAAGATGTTATATTTGTCTAAAACAATTCCTCTCGGGGATAGGTGTCTTTTGTACAAATATCTCTTCTCCTCTAAGGATCTCCTTTACACATACTACAAGATATCCCTTTTCAACTATCTCATCCTTGCTTAAAGAGCGCAAAACTCTCTTGCTTGGATCTATGACATTGTTGCATTTTTGGGGTATCTTCTTTTGTGATGAAGGTAGGTATCCTTGTTCTACTTGGCTTATGACATAAACATTACACCTTTTGAGCAATGGATTATTCTCGGAACTAGAGCACAGACTCTTAGAGCGAGATGTCTCCATTTTTCTTTTATGCAAGCTGATTATTCTCGGAACCAGAGCACAGACTCTTAGAGCGAGATGTCACGCGTTTTTGTACTATACATATACAGGTTGTAGCATACTCGGGCATAGACTCCTATGAGGTGCTTCTAACCTCCCTTACACACACATGCATGAGGTTGAGTGGAACTAGCGGCATAAGGCTAGACTTTCTCGCTCTCCTCCCTTACATGGATCACCTAGACAGACTCTAGGGGCTAGTTTTCCATGTCCTTTTTCCCATGGATCACCTAGACAAGATCTAGGGGCGAGAAGTCCATGTTTTCTCTCTCACTATTCTTCTCATGGATCACCAATGTGTGTATTCATGCTTTTTTCCTTTCTTTTCTTCTCTTCGCATTTACATCCTTCATCTTGTGTTAGAGAACTCTCAAATCCTCACACTCTTTGTAGTGTTGGAATTGAGATTTATTCCTCTTTCTTACCAAATGATTCTCCATTAGTTTTTGATCTCATATCAAATCTTCTTGTGAGCATTTGTCATCAATATTCTTTAACAATTCGAAGTGGTAAACATGATACCCTGTTTCAACTCACTAAAATTAGCAAGTCGAAACAGGGGGGGGCATATAGCTACCCTCAAATTTTCATCACCTTCCTTAGTAAGCATTAGGTGTTTTTGTGATCTAACGTGTGTTTTGTAGGGTGCGGTTCCTAACTGTGTACTGCAGATACCGCTGGGGGCTTCGTTCGACAGACTTATGGATATATCCTTTTTCAAATAATGTTTACTTTTCTGTACTTTAGCTTGCATATGCACGTAGTGTTCATATGACCGCTAAAGTGGGTGCTAAATGTAGCGTCGTAAATTGTACGCACTTGCTAGGGTGGTACAATTTCACACCTAGTTTAGCACCTGCCTTGGCGCATTTTGCATTTTGCATTGCATTTCCCCTTTAGCACTTAATTAATCAGATTAATTAGGTCTAAGGTTCTATTTTATCATCTCCCACATCATAAAGTTGGGCCCTTTCATTAAAATGTGCCCTTTCCATTTTATTCCTCCAATACATCATTTAATCAAAAACCCTAATTAGGTCCTATTTTGAACTTGGGGGCTTGATTTCGGGGGTCAAAACATCTCGAAATCACCTGTAACTTCGGGATTCTCTCTAAAATCATCATATCCGACGGCCCTGAAAATTTGGTGAAAAGTTGTCGGGACCATGGACATGGTCCCGGTCATTTTTCCCGAAATTTTAGGGGTGCGATCCAATCATAAAATAAAGCTTAACCCCAAGAAATTGGTGGGAAATTCAATCTCTAGGTCGGCCAAAAGATGAAATTACGACCTAGGGTTTCATACATAAGAGCTCTCTTTCTTCATTTGAAAGGATCCGGATTTTTGGCTTTCAAGGACCTTCTATGCAGCGAAAGAGCAGATCTTTGAAGACTTCAACAGCAATCAACATCCATCCATCAAGCATTCATCAATTTCATTCATTCACTTAGGGCTTGGAAGACATTGAAGAGCAATAGGAGATTACCGACTGAAGATTGGCTTGTACTCCTCCCTTGAGGGTTGGGTATGATTTCATGTTGTTTTCATGTCTTTGCATAAGCTTCAATATATCACTTATTCATGCTTTAGATCACTTTGCATCTTGATTTAGGGCATTTGTAAACATTATCATTTACAAGCAATTAGGGTTTACTTTCTAGGTTGCTCTAGTTTGCTTTCTTGCATTTTAGGACCTTGCACACACACTAGGTCTGCACACACAATACATTTTACAATACAACTTGGCTGTTCGTGGAGGTGGAAATCACCGAAGCGGGGGTTTGACTAAGGCAAAACCCTATATAGCTGCCCAAACACATTTTCAGATATAAGTGCAGGTTTCGGGACTCGGACGACGCCGCAGGTTGCAGATCCGAGAGAAACAGACTAAGACCGACCTTCCCACTAAATCTCAGAGCAAAAGACCAGGACAGGGGCGTGGGGCGCCCTGGTCCTGCCAGGACAGGGGCGCTGGGCGCCCTGGTCCTTCTAACAGTAGTTTTCAGCATTTTTGACAGCTTTGCAAAACAACAGTTTCCGGAGCAGTTTCAGGGGCAGAATCAAGACAGTGGCGCCCGCGCCCCCGTCCTGAACATTTTCAGTCAGATTTTAACTCCGGGTATGCATTTACATTCTTGTCTTGTCCTTGTGTTTATAGCTTTCCATTGTTTAAGTTCAATTCTGTAATCTTGTCATTAGTTCATACTTGCATTTTGGGGTTAGGAATTGAACTTGCATCATTCTATCTTTCAATTACAACAAAGGAATAGAAATCCTAATAGGTAGCCCGTAGCTCTCTCTTCCACAAAAAGAAGTAGCCAATTGTGTGATACCTCTAGGCTCTTTCGTATTCCACAAGTGTGTGGTTGAAAGTGAGATTAGGGCATGTTTGCTTAGTGTCACTTTTTCTCCTACACAGTTTCCAACACATAGGACCTCATTGGTGTTTTACATAGCTTTTACATGAGACCATGCTAGTCAATTTACAATAAAGATACAATATACATCTTATAATTATGAATTTATTTTCTTTGATTCTTTGTCTCCGAATGTGTCGTCTCCATTTTCCTCGGATAGTCTTCCATTTACAATATGGAAGATGAACATATGACCCGGGCATTTTATCCACCCAACCAAACAAATATTATGCTTCCTAGATGCTCATGATAAGCTCCTGTCCCTCATGACAGAGTTTCCTAGCAAGCCA
Source organism: Cryptomeria japonica (assembly GCF_030272615.1). NCBI lineage: Eukaryota > Viridiplantae > Streptophyta > Pinopsida > Cupressales > Cupressaceae > Cryptomeria > Cryptomeria japonica. The sequence goes on from NC_081406.1 coordinate 515,328,312, forward strand.
AAACCAACTGGCGGGAATGGGACCTGTGCATGCATGTAAAAATAACAACCCATCTGTTGAACTAACTACATGTGTTCTGGCAAGGAGAAAAATTAATAAATTAATGACCATTATTACCCTATTGGAGTAGGTGAAGAAAAATTACTTCCCTAATTAACCCAGCGACTATACATAAGGTCTCACTATTAGAATCAAGCACACTTTTCCTAAAAACTAGACATAAATTAACCATCCCTCCCAGAAGATTAATATATAATATTTATAATGTTTAATTATTCCCCAAAAAATGTTAGACTCTTGTTTAGATTCCCATTTTATAACTTCAATCCTAAGTATGTGTATGTTTATGTAAAATTTCAACTACAAAATTTAATGTGAAGATCTTCAATTTAATGGATTTTTTTTTTTAAATAACATTCAAACCAGGCCGCAATCTAGACTCAACATAATGAATTAGCTGAGATATTTCAAGCTATCATCAAATACAAAGAGAAAAAGGCTGTAACAAAATAATGTAATTCAAAACCCGAAAGCTCTAAATCTCAAGTCAATTTATCAGTGATAAGGTGTGGTTTGCAAATTAAAACTGAGAAAAAAAAAACTTTCTATCACCTTCTTTCACACATTTCACACATTCCTTTTATGTAGACCAAGGGAGGCGCGGGAGGTAAGTAGGCAGGAGAGGCGTGGAAAGGAGAGTTCTGTGGTGAACCAGCAATGCCCCCTTTCCCCACCAAATATGCCATTCACCATATTGGAAATCTACAGGGATAAAATAAGAAGAGGGGGGAAGAAGGTGATTCAGCATAACTTAAAAATCAATAGCTAACTCCTCATCACCTCCATTCGTTCTATCAGGCGATACGATATTGCTACTACACCCAAAGTCACTGAAAGGCTAGAGAGATGGCGTCACTACTGAATCGATTGGCTAAGGAAGGAATATATCAAGAATTTATCTGACAAAACCTGTCAAAATATAAATCATGTTTCAGCCAGGCGTGGAAAAGTGAAGATAGATTAACATGCAGATTCAAATATTCACGCTACAGATAAAAAACAATTAAATAACAAATTGCAGAAATGAAAATCAAGCAAGGAGAGGCGATAAGTATCGAACTCTGATGGGTACACTACAAGATTATCCCAGGAGAGGAAGGCGTGATCTTACTAATTTGACCTCCTTCACCAATCATTTTCAGACCACTAAAGTCAAGAGATAAATGAAACTTCCAGCCAGTCTGATTGTTTGAAATATGAGAGTCGACCCTGTATTTATAAATGATGAGGCTAAGATTGATTTAATGCATGTAAGATGCATGAAGTTAATTTGATTAAAAATTAGATTATAATGAGTTTAATATTTAAATAATTTTAAAAAAACTTAACTGATTGTAGTAATTATTTTTGAATCCATGACTTGTGCATTCATGCTTTAATTGTAGTTTTCGAAATTTAATTAAACTTTAGTCTTTTATTAATTTTGGTATTAATTGCGTATGATTATATTTTGATTTTGAATATCATCTCACGTATGTCGTTTTCTTTTTTTTCAATATTATTAATTACAAATTTTAATACTTTTATCTTTTAATATTTTAAATCCATGCATACAAATTTTATATTTTAAATTTTATGATTTACAAACCTTAAAACTGATTTTATTTTTTTTTAATAATTCAACTTTTGAATTAATTATTACATTTTATTTATTTATTTTAATTCCTCGATCAATTTATTTATTTTAATTCTCTAAGTTTAATTTATTTAATTATTTAATTTCTAATTGCACAAGGTGGACCATTCCGTAAGTCACTGTCGGCAAGCTAGAAGACCTCTCCTCGGTCATATGTTCGCCTTTGATGGTCAACCCTACAATCACCTCACTCAACAAAAAAACGTCAGATCACGATAAAAAAGCATTATATTCATCATCATATTTAAATAACTAAAAACATCATTAATAACATTAAATATCATCTAACATCATTAATCACTTCAAAATTCAAAATAATGTAATTACGCACATTTATTAGTATAGTAACGTCAACAGTATTAGTATCTAGCAAGTAAAAGTAGTCTAAAACTAGGTGATCTAAATCGGATCTTGACAAATGTTTCGGTACTCTTCTCTAATGCATCTCAAATGACATTGCATCCGGCTTTTCCAGAGAGTGTAGTTTGTTCCATCAAATCTCAAACTATCCTTCTTGAAAGCAAAGGTTGCCATCCTAGATCTCCTCAAGCGGTCAAGCTTCTTTCAAAGGATCTAGCTCTGATACCAATTATTGGCAATAATGCAAGGAACTGAGAGGGGGCCGGGGTGAATCAGCTTGCACAAAAATAGTGCAAATTAAACCACAAAGTAGATCTGATAAAGAATAGTCAAAGCATGAAAAAACACCACATCAATAGCACACATAACACCAATATTTTTCACATGGAAAACCTGGTTAAAGGAAAAACCACGGTGGGAACCTACCCACAATGAGATAATACCTTGTTATGAGTAAATGTAAATATTACAATGGGGAATGCACATGCATTCAGGCACACTGCCTAGAGCTCACTGCTCAAACAATAAACATAGAAAGACTACAACCCTTAGGGAAGGCTCACTACCTTACAGGAAGTCTCACTGACTTAAAAAGAATTTGGACAATAATATGGATTACATGAACTGTGAAAATAGAATCTCCATATGCCTAAGTACAGTTTTGGTTAAGCTCACTATCAAATCTTCTCTGCAACACACTTCTTTGAATAACTTCACACAACTTCCCTGCTACTAAATGATGGATACAATATTCACACATAGTACTATATCTCTCAATGATTATTACATTCCTTTATACAAGTCATCAACCTATATTTCAACGTATGCTAAACCCTCAATACAAATTACAAAATAATAACCTCACATGCTACAACAATGCATGTGGGCCAAAACAATGTTGCCTAAGACATAGTCTGGACCAAAACAACCACCAAAAATGTCACATAACATGAAGAACATCACCGAACAAAGAAAATATTCAATAACGCACACAATAATAAATACAGACCACTAATACGCATAAAACATGATCTAGAGATATTCATAAGCAACGTGAATTGTGAATTGCACCATATCAACCACAACAACTCAAATCACTAGAATCATCATCAACTCTCTATCAGAGCTTAATAACACCATCATAACTGACTGTTAACCTGAAATATTCGCTTATGGATTTTTAAATCATGAACCAATTGAACTAAGGACACACATCAATGTCCATAATACATCCCACACATCCGTAACTAAAAATATTATAATTTCGAAGCAATATGGAGCATAAACCAGAATACCAGATAACATAAACAACTGAATAACATCCTTAATACTGGATCTCATAGCTTGATCACATCTACATGCAGACCTCTGCAAATGGGAATGAACCATCTACAGACAATATACTAGAAACCCTTTAATCTACATCAACTCATCTACAACACACGGGCTAAACCAACTCATTCAACCAAATTGCAACATTGGAATACACAGAAGATTATGTTGACATCAATGACAACACATCAACCAATGTCCAATAGTATCAACTCAACATGCCCCCCATGACAAAAAGGGCACCAATGAGCAAAGCATTGGTAGGCTTTGTTGGTGGCTTTATGTTCCACCCCTATACTCATAACCACTTTCGTAGACAACATTTTTCATGAAATCACCACACTCAAGATGTGGTGTCATTGAATATGAAAATAGATAAAGATGACCCATGATTAAAGAGAGATCAAATCTTAATGCTCTACCACAACACATGTTGTGAGCGACAACAATAAATGTACTAATCTAACAAAAAAAAATCATACAGATCTTATAGAAAACTGAAGTTGATCCCTATTGGCAAGGAAAACGATTGGAAAATATGAATGCCTACCAAAACAAATGTGAAGGTACTACTAGCCAAAAATACTCAATCCTAGAAAATACCTCAAGCTACAAGCATTAAGTGTGGGACCAACAACCAAGCATAATAGAATCGCATCACATGGAGAAACAAATCATATAATAAATGCACTGACAAAGGAGTAAAGAAGGTCAATATATCAATGCTACTCAAACAACGTGTTGCAAGAAAAAATGAATACAAGAATTTTTAATAATGAATCTTCCACTATGATGAAGATGTCGGTCCAAGCAAATGAGGGTATGACTCAAATCTTAAGCAACAGACAAGCAAATAAAAAATGTCTTAACTATAATCATTGCAAGAATCTCCACCACGTAGGACGATAACATCCTCATCAACAGGCCAACCACAAAGACATGCCTTTCACAAAAAATTCTCTAACCTCCAAGGAAATGATAGTACACATGGCCAAAGAAAAATGCAGCTTGAGAAGGAGTCTCTCCACCAAGTCATGTTTTGTAGATCGATGATAAAAAATAAGATGCCCAAAAGCTTTTGATGCACCAACAAAATGACTAATATGGGCCTAATGTAGCCAATCTTGTAAACATAAAATCACATGAAAAATATGGAGGCCAACTAGTGAATTTGAGGATCAAACCAAATGAAGGACGATGTAGTTACACGGCCATACACAGGCACAAATACCTTCAGCAAGCAATCACAACAAATATCATAAGTCTAGCAAGCTTCCTCATGACAAAGTGTCTCTCTTAATTCTATAGATCCATGATCAAGTGAAATACTCTAGTGGTGGGAAATATGACATCTCATAAAGAAATGATGCAAATAAAGGCCTCAGACCAAGCAAACTATTGGTCTAATCCCAAGTATATCATTCAAGCTTAACAAATAAATGATTGGAGACTGACACAAATCCCACATGCTTAAACAAGAGATTGATGCATGCCAATAATCACCACAAAAAACTAGTCAGCATTCTTCCACTTATAAACTATCATTAGTCGCTCTTGAAAGAAATAACCAACACCTATTAGAAACATCTGATCTACTGCAACAAATGTGTGCATGGTTGACAAGTGAGGGTAGGGAAATTTGATCAACAAACAAAGACAAGCCATCAATGAATGAAATCATTTGACCACAATCAAAAACGCCAAGGTTGATCCAAGGATGAGGCACTTTAAAATTTGAAAGTCTCTAATAACCAAGCAGATTAAGACAAATCAGGACCTCAAAACTTAAAAATGATGAAGACTGTCTAAATAGGAAGGATTTGTAGAATGAGAGGCTTTGATACCATGTAGGTGTCTCCACCTGACCTAGGAGACAATCTGCAGAACATACTCCATAGCTAAGAGATATTCAACACATGAGATTGTATTGAATGAGGTAAGCATAAATGTACAAGGAGCCTTGATTAAATAGGCAAGAGTAGGTGATGAGAGTACACAAGATTTGGACAAATGTCTCCATTTGGAAGAGTTGGAGTCCAAATTCAACTCTACAATTATCCATCTACCTAATAAATGTTGTTACCTAAGTTAAAATTTAGGTAAATGTAAATAGTCAAAACTATTTATGCCAACAAATCCATCATAAATCTTAAACCAAATTAAACCTTAACCCTAATACTAAACCAAATTAAAGCCTGACTCTAAACCCAAACCTAAATTGCACACTTACACTTATAAAACCTTAACACAAATTAAACACTAACCTTAAACCCATTTGAACATTAAATTGAACTATAATGCTAAACCTTAAAGCCATCATCATCAAATTTATCTATTCTAAGGTTTAGAGAATTTGACTTTCCAAAATATACTGCCATGTTCGATGAATGTTTAGAGTCATTGTTAGATTCAATTAAGTAATATTAAATAAATAATACAACCATGTTATAAAAGAAACTGATAGAATATTTAGTTTTGTATATGACATGATTGAATCATGAATTAAGATTGATTGATTATCATAATCAAATATATAATATAATTAAAATAGTGATAAGGAAAGAGCATAGAGAATAGTGATTAATAGATTAAGATTGACTAATTATTCATTTGAAGGAAATATTTTATTAGATTCTAGTGCTAAGTTGTTGGTTTTATTAAATTCAATTTCTTGCATGTATATATATCTTGTGAATAAGGTTGCAATGACAATGCAATATGGGTTTTATATTTGTTTTAATTGTTTTAAATAGTAAATCTTGTCAATTGTTTATATTTATGAATGTTATTTTTTTACAATTTGATATCTCTCGACGTTCTCTACATGAATTTTATTTATAAAATATAGGTATACTAGTATTACATGGATGATGTGCTATATATAAAGTTTTGAGATGACCAAATAAAAGAATTGAAATGTAAAAATAAAAATCCAAATTTCTCGTCCAAGGGATTGAGCTTAACTGGTTAAAACACTGGGTTCTCATTATGGAGACCCAAGTTCAATTCCCAATAGGGACATCTAAAGTGGAATTCTAAGTTGTGACTCTTGGCCTTCCATAGGATGGGGAAGGTCTTGGGGTCAATCTAATCAAATATAATAATAATAATAATAATAATAATAATAATTCAAAGATATTTAATGGGGATGGGCCCCCTACTGTGGCCCCACTGGTTCATAGCTCCAGTCAAAAGTTATTCAAGCTTCGGCCAATTACTTATCAAAAAAAAAAATCCAAATTTCTCCATTTGGAAGAGTTAGAGTTCAAATATAACTGGGCATGTGCACAAAGATGGTGGTCAGAAAAGTGGACACCACCCAAAAAAAACTTGGAAAAACAAGCAGTGCGTACGCAGTTTTAAAATTTCAAATTCCTGCGTACGCACTTAGGTTTGTTCTTCCCGAGCCTAGAAAAGGTAGCGTGTACGCGCTACGGCTAGAAAAATTAGCGTGTACGCACTTCTTATAGGAAAATGAGCGCATACACGGGTATGTGCAGGATCATGGTGTGCCAAAACAAGCCCTTAAGTGGCAATGAAATTTTAGAAAAATCAGAGTTATGCAACTTGACATGAAAATTTGAATAAGTTGTGAACATTATTTTTAAAATATGTAAGAAGAGAATATATAGAAAATTGAATGTAGTTTCTAAGCTACTAGTTGTTTTTTGGAAAAAAAAAAATCCTATTTGATGAAAATTTCAAATTTCAATGCAGTGGTACTAAAATTTCAGGAAAAAAATAAGAAGTAGACGTATGTCTGACCACCCTAATCACAATCAAATCTTAATATTTTTTTATAATATTTATAATATAAGTATTAGACTCATGTCCGGATGTGACACATTTTTTTTTTAATTTTTTATGAATTAAAAAGTTATTTATGATTTTTTTACTATAGCTTTTCAAAAATTCAGAAACTCCTACGCCTGACCACCTTAACTTGGTCAAAACCTTATGAAATTTAATTTTTTTAAATTTTTCCCTATAGTAGATGAAGCATAGGATGTGACGCATGTTTCAGTTTCAAAAAATGTTATACCGTTTGAAAGTTATGAGTGTTTTTCAATCAGTATATCAATCAGGACTATTGTCAGAATTCAATTAGAAAATAAATAATAATTATTTACTAAAGTCGAAATAAGACAAGCCTTATATTGTTGGAAAGATGGGAACGTCCTTAAAAAACTCTTTTCGTTTTATCAATTTTGGCTACAAAAAAAGTTGTCAGCCACCAGTGTAAAGCCTGGAAAACCAGGGAATACTGAAAAACACATTTTTTCAATTGACTTTCCAGGCTTGTAACTTCAAAGCCTAATACCAAAGCATTCCTAAGCCGAAATTTGAAATTTGAAAATTTGAGTACAAAAATTGGATATCGGATAAAATCGGATATCAGATTTTATCCGATATCCGATTTTTGTACAAAAATTTGCAATCCCCAATGAATTTCCCTTTGCTGCCATTTATGAAGTAAACTGCCACATGGTAGAAATCTAATATTCGATTAAATCGGATATCGGATTTTATTAGTGATATTTTAAAGAGGGAGAGAAGAGAGAGAGAGAGAGAGAGAGAGAGAGAGAGAGAG